>NC_142033.1:39999448-40327671 GCF_982192425.1 Myodes glareolus
AGGAAGAGACAGGAAAGCTAAGAGTAGAGCGAAGCCGAGGTTCTCCATCGGCTTTCGCCCAGCAGGTTGTGCCAAACCACACCCAAGATGAAGAAAGGTCTGTCCCACAGTCCCCGACACATTCGCCCACAGGTTATCTTTTCCCAACTAAGCCATTTGATGGTTGTTCGCAACTAAGAGCAAGACGATTGCCAAGTCACTTTTTGGAGGCAGCTTCTTGGCTCTTACACACTCTGTATTCCACCAGCGTGGGAATTCCTTCCTTGAGTGGTCAAGTTTATTCGGTTGCACAGAGCCGGAGGCGAGTGCGGTCTCACACTTCTTAAGCCTCTTGGGTTTTGCATCAAAGAGATACAGTTTTAAAGAATAGCGCAACAGATACTTGGGACAGGTAACTAGCCACGGAACAGGTACCGGGAGAAGGCCTCGCTCCCTGGGCCAGGAGCGCTTCCACCGGCCCTTCCCTTCTCTCCTCTTCGGGCCACCAGATAAAGTAGGTCCGCGGGCCTCATGAGTCGACTCTGGCTGTCCAGCACCTGCAGTGCAGTCGGGGTGGGGGGGGGACCAGGTAGAGGCCAGGGAAGCCACAGGAAGAATTTGGGGGAAGGTAGGGAGAATTTTCTGCCCGCGGTGATAGCAGTTTCACTTTTCCTACACCAGGTCACTTGCTCAGCTTCCAGACTATTGCCCCAAGGAAGCAAACTTTGGGGCGTGGGGCGGAGTTTTGACAGGACAATAACTGCAAGTTGAGGTCACCATCCTCAAACATACTGAGCTGGATGAAAAAAAAAATCTGTTCAGAGTGCAGAATCCTCAGACTGATGCCCAGTAGGACCCTCCATTCCAGAAAATCGGCTCCGCACAGATTTTGTCAAATACGGGGATTCATCCAAATAGTCCGCGCAGGAGTAATATGTGCAAGAGGCTATGTCTCTGCTTAGGAGCTTGAGATCCCCCTCGTCCCCCACATCCGTGTGCAAGGCAGGGCAAAACCCTGCCTTTTGTTTGTGGGTGAGGGATACGCATTGTGGCAGCAGCCGAGCAAAAGGGGGAAATTAATTGCAGCCAATTAATAATTAATCCCCCTTAAACAGCTTTATTATCTCTCCCGAACGACAGGGATTTGTCTGATAACCCCCCGAAGACCAAATGTCAAGTTTAACCAAATAGTTATTGCTTTATCAACCCGAGTCTGCAAATAAATTAATCAAAAGCAAATCTGTCCTTTGTGCGACTCATTTGCTGGTAATGGATGGATATGAAGATTTGCCGATATTATTGTCTGTCATTCAATCTAACAAAGTGAACATTTATTGCATATATATTAAAAATTATCCCGGAATCGAGTGGCGCCGGGTTGCATTTATTGGAGTCTTCCCAGGGGTGAGGTCCCCTCGGATGCAGGCGCGTGGGGAAAGGCAAATAGTGCGCGAGCGAGAGTCCCAAATCTCTTTAAGTCTCTGCGCCTGCCTAGGCCTTCTCCAAAGGCGTCATGCCCTCCAGCCTTTGCCCCTAGCTTCGGGACGTGTGGGCCACCGCCACTCGCGCCCGCCCGCAGACCTGGGCCAGCCGAGCGTGAGGAGCCCCGCGACTGTCAAAACAAGAGGAGCCTCGGGCACTCACAAGGGGACAAGGGGACTCTAGGAAATTTAGGGAGGGCTTGTGATTGAAGAGAGAGAAACGGGAGGGGACAGCTCTCCTTTGTCTTCTCTCGGGTTACATCATTTTCTAATTAGGCATAAAATTGTGTTCATACACTGGTACTGCGGCCTTCATAAACATCGTCATTATGGTTCATAAGAACGCCATTGTGGGGAGGCCATCCCAAAATAGAAAGCGCTGGGGAGAGAGAAGCCTGGAGCCCAGGAGGCTGGGCTTTGTCCTCCCCTGGGAGAAGATGGATGGCCAGTGTCATACATATGATGACTTGAAACCCTTAAATTGTCAGAGGAGGGAGAATCTTTATCAGCCCCTAGCGCTGCTGGAAAATTCTAGAGACAACCGCCGCCGATGGGTCTTGGTTGGGAAAGGAAGGCAGGGTGGCTGGGTTTGCCCAGGCAGGTTGGAGCCTGAGGTAGGGTTGTGGCTCCGAGTCTGACAGGGTATCAAGAGGCAAAGTGCAGGACAGTCAAGCCCCTGTGGGCTCTTTCTTGGGTGCTCACAGACTTCAGGGAGTCACCTGTCCTGAGCTTAGCTTCCTTCCCAGTTGCATACCCAAGGCTGACTGACACCCGTGCACTGCCCAAGAAATGAGAGGGGCAGAGAACCCCCGAACAGCTGAGGACTGTACCAGGCAGGGACAATTGTTCCCATTATTAGGGGCTGAGGCTCAGGCCCAGCCCTCTGCTCTGTTGGGGGGCGCCTGGCTAACTGGATGGAGATGGATGGGGGCGCCCTGAGCCCGCGGCCCGGCGTCTTGTCAGACCCGGGGCAATTACTGTCCCGCCAGGATGGACACACTGCCCGCCACTCTGACCCCAGCACGAGGGCCCACTGGCTGCCTGTACTGCTATGGCGCTTTTCCCTCGCCTTTACAATAACCTTACATGACATAAATAACTCCCTGTGCTTAACCACATTTGCTTGAGAGCCTTAATTCGCAGGAAAATTAGCAGTTACGTTCTTTTTTTTTTTTCTTTCAAAAAACCGAAAAGATTTGGAAACTACAAATCCAATCTATCTTGTCTGCCTCTAGTGTGCGTTCTGGTGCATCTTAGAATTTATCTTACTATAATAAAAATCATTTAGCTTCTGCCTCTGCCAGGGTAGGTTTCTGCTTGCTTGTACCGGGCTCTTCCGGGGGTATCTTTAGTTTTGATGCTCCATCCAGGTAGTGGTGGGGTCTCTAAAAACTTCTCTGCAGGCGCAGGGGTGGGTGGGTGCTGGACCGTGGAGCAAGGTCACACCTCTGCTTGGTTTGGGCTTGTCAGAGAGTGTGTCTGTTCTACCAGGCCACCGGGCAGGAAATGCATACGTCTTCCTGACTTGATCTGGTCAGGGGTGGGCATGGGCTGGGACAATGCCAGACCATTGTTGTGCAGTGGGTTGTCAGGCGCCCAGACTGGAGAGAGCCCGTAGTAGTGAGAGGAGGAGAATGATTCCCAACATTCTAGAAAAAAAAATGGTCTCTCCAGTTGGGGAGACCTAGGGATGTCAGAGCTAACTCTGCTCTGCGAGATACCTTCTGGCTGATGATGGCAGGTAACAGTATCCTGCCACTGGCTTCCTGCCAGTCACCTCTTGCCTGGCAGGATGAGGGGCAATTTAAGAACTTAAGAGATGGAACGGCTCCTAAAGGTCTGGTGTAAGAGTGACTACTAAGGGTAAAGTTACAGAAAGCCCTAACACACACACACACACACACACACACACACACACACACACACACACACACAGAGAGAGAGAGAGAGAGAGAGAGAGAGAGAGAGAGAGAGAGAGAGAGAGCTTTGGCTGAGGGGTTGGACGCCCCCCTTCCCTTTTAAAGAAGTTTGTGAAAAGCCTCAGCCAGGCTTCCTTAGAGTGAGCTACTCTGTTGAGCTCAGGCCCTGCTACCCTCCTCGGCTCCCCTTGCAGCTGTAGCTGCTATAGCTGTGACATAACCGCTGTATCGAAATCAACACGGCACAAAACAACAAACGGACCACAGTCTCCAGATTCCACAAGGTCAGTGTATTTTTCTTAGGCTGTGCTTGCTTTATCTTTATTAAAGAAAATGTCATGCAAATGTCCAAATATGCTGAGTCTATAATTCTAGTGCTTGGGAAACTGAGGCAGGCAGGTTGAGAAATTCCTAGGCTACATAGTAAATTCTAGCCTGGGCTATTGTGAGGGTTTTTTGTTGTTGTTGTTGTTGTTTTCTTAGAGCAGAACAATAATAACACAAATAAATAAACAAACATCCAACTACCTGGAACATAGTCTTCATACTGTCTTTGTCCATGTCATTGTAGGTAGGTGTAAACCAGTAGTCACTCAGTGATTAGTGTCCCTAGTTCCATTTATCCATTATTGGTCATCAGTCATCCTTTAAATAATCCCACAGATGTTCTCTGATAGCTCCATATGAAATACAAAAGAAAAGAATTCTCTGCATTGAAGGTACTTGTTCTGTGGAAGTTTTTTAGTGTATGTGAAAATCATGTGAATGATTTTCAGTGTAACCTCCCTGTGGAACCCCAAGATGATCTTAACCTGACCTGGCCCATTTCTGACTTAGGGCCTAGGTGAGGTATGGAAAGGCTCTGGGCTTCAGTAGTGTGGTCTATGGGATGAGGGTGTAGGAAAGGGTTCATGCTTGAGAAGTCTCCTTAAGTTCTCTGGAGACATTAAAGGATGGAATATTCACCGGCAAACGGTGGGAGAGCATCAAAGTGCCTCCAACAGGCTTCAGGAAGACAGCATCTTTCTGATTGTGCCTCTGAACTCCAGATTATAGAGGACAAGGCACAAGGAATGTGTAGGAAGGACTCACTACAGATTAGGAATCTGTCTGTCATAGCAGAAATTTAGCTGACTTACTCTTTGTGAACCAATTTCATGTCTCCTACACATAGGCCATATCTGCCTGTGTGATGGGACTGAGGCAGGCAAATCTCTGCCAGGTTACATAGTAAGATCCTGTCTCAAAACCAAAAACCAAACCAAAACAAATTACTTGTCTTTTTGCAAAATAACTCTGTCAATTCTGATAATGTGTGCAAACTAGCAAACATCATGGCAATTAAAAATACAAATAACAATCCAGAATTCTACCTTCTGACTACCTAGAGGAAATATACATTATATATTATATATTTCCTCTTTCCTTAATTTTTTAAAAATTGCTTTTAGTTGTGTGTGTGTGTGTGTGTGTGCACATGTGAATGCAAGTACCCATAGAGTCCAGAAGAGGGCGTTGGTCCCTGGATTCGGAGTTGCAGGTGGCTGTGAACTTCTCTATGTGGTTCTGGGGTTCTGGGGATGGATCCCGGTCTTCTGGGAGAGCAGAAGGTGCTCTCATAAGGGCTAAGCCATCTCTCCAGTCAGATAGTCTCTTTCTTGTGGGATTTCCTTTTTTTTTTTTAGTTCTGCAGGAATTAGGGAATACCGTCTTGAGCAAAAGTTCATCTCAAGTTGGAATATTCTAACACTTGCTGCGCATCAGGATACCACAGTTCCTTCTTGGAATTTAGCATCTATTGTGGCTCCCAAAGAGAGGATAAAGTCTTGGGGAGATGTAGCATACAGAAATACTGCTCCAGTCAGCTTTACTGAACTTAAGAATCTGCTATTTGGAGTTTCTTTAGAAATAAGATGTATTACAGACGAAGTGAGAAGAGTGAGAAGCTTTTGAAGTTGTTCAATTGGTGCTCTATTCTATTGGGGGGGGAATACATGATTTTAGTCTCAGTAGGAAGACAACTCCATCTATCCTACTCATTCTATCATAGGATGCTCCTTGCAAGAGCTTAACTTGGATTAGAGAAATAGAGTCAGTTTCCTAAGAAGCTTCACCTCTTTGCTGAAATGGAGAAAGAGCCGATGGGTTCGGAGAGAAAGGACCTTGGTAAGTCTGTGTTTCAGGAAAGGAAGCTTGAAGGGGGAGGAAGGAGGAGGGGGACACAGTCGCAAGGAAGAGCGACCCACCTTTCTCCTGGAAACAGAAAGCTGATAAGGCCGCTGGTCGCGGGTTTTCATCCTGTGTGGCCTGAGGAATTCATCCAGCAGGTTCTCAACTGAGGAGGCTGCCTTCTCTTTCATTCTCTTAACTTTCCTGATAAATGCTAGCGACCCGGTCCTATCTGTTATGGTGCCATTATCACAGAATGTTGACTGAACTGGTTCTTTTATCTTCATTATGGAGCTGCCTCCCTTGCAGATTTATGCATTTTTAATATTAAATTCTTTGTTTGAGCCTATTCTCTTGTTGACTTTCATTGACCGCCCCCCCCCCCCGACCCAGTCCCTAATACTTTCCCATATTTAATATTGAAACATTTTTTCTCAGTGTTCCACTTGGGCTTTGTTGCCATTCGTTTGACGGCTGTCCCTAATGGCCTGTGCTGTTTACTCTGTTCTTGAACTTGGTGGGGTCACACATTCTTAAACAGTGATGTTCTCTGAATGTCTACCCTTGCTGTCCAGCTAAGTTGCTCCGTGTCACAAGCGCTGCCCTTTTCTCCGCCCCTAACTACCAACTGCCCCTAATCACTTAAACAAACACCTTTCCTAGTGGAGGCTCAGGCCCCCTGAGCCTTTTGGGTTTTGTTTAGCAGACGCTAATGCTCTGCCTGGCCCACCGGCGGCTTGGCCCCGCTGACCTGGTACATCGCAGTTCTTCTCCTTGGAGCGCGGCCTTGTCCAGCGCCCCCTGGGCCAAAGGCCAGGGTCCGGGCAAGACTGAGCAGCTGCCTGAGGTGACCGCAAAAAGATATCAAGGGCCGACTTTAGCTTGGAGCAGGCAAATGAACGTATTCATCTCCCTGCCCCGCCCCTCCCCCAATCCACCAACCCCATCTACTGCGGGACTAGGGACAAGACAAAAGGAAAAATATTAGGAAGAGGAGCGGGAGAGGCTAATCCCGCACCAGAAATCTTAGCTCCCTTCTTGGGGGCCGTCTGTTCAGTTTCACAACACTTACAAGAGCAATTTCCAGAATTGAAGTTGCCTGGTGTTTTGATTCTTCCGTTGCCTGTGCATTTGTGCCCCGAAGGTCCCTTCCAAATGGATACTAATTGTGGGGGCTGCACGCTGCTGGCTGCTCCAATGCCCCAGGGCCCCGAGGACCTGCTTCTCAAAGCCTTAATTGACAAGGACCTGTCTGTATTTAGGAGCAGCTGGTCCAGAGCGTTGGCACATCAGTGCAATCTTAACGCAGCATCCCTAGCCCCGAGGAGGATGAGGGTAAATGTGGTTAAAATGAAGGAAGATTTATAGCCCGCCCCCTTGGGTAATAGGACAGAAGACAGCTCCCAAGATTTTCCCCTATGAGGGGGTTCATTCATCAGCTCCCGGGCCTAGTAACCTGATAGGAGGCTCGATCTCGCTTTTATTGCTAATGGGGGAGGGGAGGCGAACAATTAGGCAGGTGACAATCTCTCACTACAGTGCATAGCCCCCTAAACTGGACGGAAATTTGGCTCAGTAAGACCGCAGTCTTCTTGTTTCTGTGGGATCCGGCGCCGGTGCCTCTTTGCCTGGGTCTGGCGCTGGGTTAATGGTGGCGCCGCAGGCAGGCTGGGAAGAGAGCAGAGGGCGCTCCGACTGCCCTTCCCCGGAACAGGGAGGCTTTTAGAGTCCTTTGCGACTCCTCGGGACGTTTCAAAGTTCCAAACTGTGGGTGGAAGGGGCGCTCATATAGATCAGTTTCTCCCGGATGTGCCCCAGCGGATGCAACGGGCTCCCCAACTCTCGGACTGCACGCTGTGAGCGTTTCTGAGACCTGCTCCCTCGGTAGACAACGCCATTCAGCCGCTTACAAAGAAGGTTGATTGGTTCAAGAGGAAGCTGGTTTTGTTGCGATGTGTGGGAAATACTTTGATGTCCGCCTGGTTCGCACGTGTGAACAGGAATAAAGGGGTTTGGGCATCTTCATTGAAATTTCAAGTTTTTAAAGCAGAAATTCCCTAAGTTTTGCCTGTTTTTCTCAACATTTTCTTTTTCTTTCTTTCTTTTTTCCTGCCTTCAGGAACAATGCCAACATTGAAGCCCTCGGTTGGAGTCTGCACAGTTGGAGATCTTTGGTGCCGTTAAGACATCTTTGGATTTCATCAATCAAACTGACTGCAATTTTCCATAAAAACCCTGAATTTGGGTCAGAAAGTGGGCAAAGTAGATAAAGATCATTCGAGCTGTCTTATAAGATGATAAATAGATATCCTTTCAGGCCAACAATGCTAAAGTGCAGTTTTGTGATTCCCTTCCATGGGCCGTGAATGCAGTGAGTCGAAACGATTTATACATGTTTTCCCATGGTTTAGGGGGTGTCTTTACATACTTGTCAAAAGTAGTCTGACCTTTCCCCCACTGAGTTGCTAAGTGTGTTAGTGGCTTTGGGTGTTTTTTTTTCCTCTTGGGGTGTGTGTGCTTCCTCTTAAGAAGCACACAAGAAAAGAAGGCTTTAATATTAATAGAATATGGGTCTGATCTAGACAATTCTCCACGAGTTGGTAGAGAATTTCCAGCTGCTTTGTGCTTACTCTCAGGCAGGCAGTACCTCTTCCGACACCATGCTGGGATGTGAACTCACTTCCTTAACAGCAGCATCACTGCACCATGTCCTTATGCTTGAACTTGACGAATGGAGCTTTGTATAAGGTGAACAAAAAGAGACACTAAAAGAAACAGCAGAAGAAAGTCCTTAAGGGTATGAGTCCACTAGTCCCAAAGATCTTTCATAATGCCAGCTAACATCTTAGGGGATAAATGCATTTTAAACATTTCCTCCTCATTATTAAAAATTAGGATTTAGCAGGCATAGCATGCCACTTTTTACACATTGACTAATTGCTTCTTCTTTTCTATTTTCTTGACCCTCACTCTCAAAATATGCTCATTTTGATAACCTCTTCCCCCAGAGTTCTTGGCTTACCAGGTAGTTTGAAAGATTCAGTCTTCATGGAGAAACCCTAACTGCCCTTCTTGATTACTTCAGAATTATCTGAATTATCTGAGGTGACCTATGAGCTCATAGATCCTGTAAGAGCATACACAAGTATCTAGGAAAACATTTTTTTCTCTCAATATAATACTCCTTCATATATATATATATATATATATATATATATATATATATATATCATAGGGACACCATCTCTTTTTTTGTAGTTGGCTTTTCCAAACTTGTTAAACACTGAATGTATGCTGTGAACTATGTATAGGGGAGAACAGGGTACAGTGGGAGTTAATTATTGTTATTAACTTACTGGCTTTATTAGTTTTGAATGAAGCACATAAGTTGTGGCTACAGTTATTTAAGCACTCTTTATTAGCTAAAATAATTTGCGCATTTTGTACATACTCTCACCATATAAAATTTAAAATGGCACCTGGAAACTTGGGAAAGATCCTTGTCTTTCCATCATTTGTCTTTAATAAATCTGGCTTCCAAGTACTAAACATTTTAACTTAATACATGGCTGTCTACCTCGTTAAGTCTTTCAATACCATTTTATTTATCTTATTTTATATGACAGTGATATGCATATGTGGTATCATACATTTAAAATTATCTGCCTAATTTCAAACAGACCCTTACAAACAGCAACTCCATAAAGAAGAAAAGTGATTGTTATAATTATTTATATAAAACAAAGCATATGTGTATTTCCTAATTGGTCTTTCACTTTCTCTTATTTCCAACACTTAATTTACATATACCTGTGGTATCCATGAAGTCTACTTGATGAGTAAAGAGGCAAAAAGGAAGTGAGATGTGAAGGCTGAAAACTTGGATGCTGTGGAGCCGAGAGTGGAGCTCGGCATCAGAGCACTTGTCAAGGGTCTCTGGGCTCAACCAGCACATCCACACACCCCGCCCTGCCCCACCCCTCACACACAATAAAAGAAGCTTATTAATTGCATCCGGTCATAATAAGTCAAAAGCATATCTAAGACCATTTTATCAATAAATAGAATGGTAGAATGTGTTCACCCTTGAAGTGTGTTATAGACACCTGTTTCAGAACCCCACCAACTGTGTCCAGTGATCAGTGACAGAATTGCTATTTTGGAGTTTCAACATGCTCTGGGCATCTAGTAAAGCTATTTGATTACTCCTATTGTTGGTGAGAACAGAGACACTATTGATTAAAGGGGAAAAAGCCAAAGCCTTTATGCGGTCTGCCATCTTCTCTATATAAAGCACAGTCTGCAGGGAAATGGGTCTATGTACACTGCAAGCTTCAGACGTGAGTTGTATGTTTCCATCGGCAATGTAAATCATTTGACCTTCTCAGGTACTAATTCTTCTGAGCCTCACAATCATAGACCAGAAAGGGAACTTTTAGATTAGTTTAGTGTTCCATGTTCTAGAGGAGAAAGCTAAGGGCGACTAGATAATATGGCGTACACTCTGGGCAGTCGGAACAAGTCACCTTTTTCTTTATTGCCTTCCCCTCATGAAATCAGAAATCTTTTTTCTAATTTTCTTGGCGCTAAAAAGAGAGAGTGAGAAAAACTGAAGGTAAGCAGGAAGAAAGGGAGGAAGGAAGGGAAAGGAAAGGAGAAATGAAAAGAAAAGAGGAAAAAAAAGCCAGAAGGCATTTACTCGGTTCCTGTGGGTGGCTCCTCCCACTGATAGGTCCTATCTGATACCAAGGCCTGCCAGGGCACAGGAAGCAGATGGCCAATTAAGCTGCTGCCTGCAACTCTTTGGGGTTAGACAGCAGGAGGTCTTTTCATGGGAGGATTTTGTTCTTGAGAATTACCTGTACAGTTCTCATAGTCTTTCCAAATGAGGAAATGAAAATGATCCATACTTGGGGTGCACATGCTTTGAAAGGGAGAAGAAGGGGGGGGAAGAGAGGGAGAAAACCCATGAGAAGGAAAGGTGTTGAGGTCCCCAGGAGTGCAGTCTGTCTATACACAGAGGGCTTCTCCCTCCTTCTTCATCCCCTGCGCTCCCTTCTTTCTTTACTTCATTTTTGGGGGCTAGGGATGGAACTAATAATACTATGCACATGCTCTATGACTGAGCTGTAGCCCTAACCCTATGTAATTTATTATCCTTCTCTGGCCAACTACACACACAGTTTAGACAATCTATGTAGAATATACTTTGTGTCCAAACAGCCATGATATTTTAAATCCACCACTCAACCCAAATCCGCAACAGCACAGTGATCAAGTGTGCTTTTTAAAAGTATTCTAAGGCTTATATTAACATGGGCAATAAGGAATGATAGCATTCTTATTTTCAATAACGACACCATTAACTTACTGTCATTACCTCCTCTATGACGGTGATTATCTTGGTAGTTACTGTCAAATTTTGTCATTTTTGAAAATGATGTGGTTTACTAAGATTTCTTTTCAGGATCTAAATGGCAATACAAAGTTAATAATTTAAAGAAAACCTATCTCTTGTTCTCATTTAGCTGGGTGATTTAAACAAAAAGTATTGAGGAGGGAGTCATGAATGTTCTGACTGACCAGTCTCAGTCTACTATGCTTGTAATTTTCAAATTGTGTGCTAAAAAAAGGGGGGTGCTTTACCAATTCCTTGCAAGTATACACCACCATTTTACCTTAGACCCTCTTCAAGCTTTAGTAAGGATTTAATAGCCTTTGACTGAGAGGCCGCCAGAGCAAAGTTGTTGAATGGAATAGAGGCTAACATATGGGCAGTGTTGTAAGAAACCATTCCCATCCCGAGCCCGAATAACTCCAGTCAGCAGGTAGCCCGGTGTTTATTTAATGAAGAAGTGTATGAGCAGCTGCTGCTTCCCATCCACAGATGCAGAGAGCTTCCCCTGCTCTGCAACAAACCAGGAAGAACAAATTCCAGCTGTAGTTTGGGACTGTAGATCTGGAGGGGCTACAGCATTAGATTCATAAGTAAGAACACGGAGGCTGGTTTAAAGAAGGAAACCAAATATAATAACCCTGGGGGTGAAATCTGTGGGTTCTGTTTTGGGATCTGCTGTTTTGTTTCTAGGTCATTTATGCTTTCAAGTTTAGATTAAGCCTTAAAAGCCTTTCTTTGGATAAATAAAAATCCAACCTGACTCTGGGTTTGGGCTGACCTCATGGGAGTATCCCAGATGGATGAGTGAGGTTAGCTTTGGCTTCCCAGTGCATGGTGGGTGTTGTCAGAATCTTAATGCCATTCTAGCAAAGCCAATGAGAAGAGGGATGGGCAACCGGGACTGTGGTATGGCCTGAATAGACATTCCTACAGCAGGGCATAGCTAACTTAAATGCATTGCTCTTTTACTCCTGTTTCAAGCCAGGTCTTCTATGGACTTGGGGTCTAAATATGTGGTTTTTTTGGTATAACTATGAGCAATTATGAATGAGAGGCAATGCTGATTGCTCCCCCTCATCATTAACTCATGATTGGCCTCTTCGAAAGGAGCACAATTGGTATTTTGCCCTCCTAATACACTTCCTGCTTAAGAGAACAAAATACAGAACCTTTCTCTGACCTTGGCCTTGGGGATAGAGTTAACTAGAGTCTCACAGCTTCTACCTGTTCTTTCTTGTAAACAGTCTGAAAGTTGGGTGGGGAGTGGGGCTAACTTCAGAGTTGTTGCTCTGTGTCTATGGAAAATGGCTTACAGTAATATATATTTAAGTTGAGCTAAAATTATGTATTCAACTATACAGGGCCAATCGTCTTTTACTTTTTAGTCTCATTGAAGCAAATACTTATTATTTTTAATGTGTTAATTGGTAATTAAGGTATGTTTTCTCTTTTAGAATAGACCTTGCAGAAGGTCTATGTTGTTATGTAACCCCTACTATGAAGCCAGAAATGTCGAGGGAGGAAAAAAGAGGGAGACAACTTGAGGTGTTTTTTTTTTTGTTGTTGTTGTTTTTGTTTTTCAAGATAGGGTTTCTCTGTGTAACTTTGGCTGCCCCGGAACTCTGCAGAGCTTTGTGGACCAGGCTGGCCTCGAACTCACAGAGACCTACCTGCCTGCCTCTGACTCTTGACTGTTGGAATTTAAAGGTGTGCACCACCATGTTCTGTAAACTTGGGCTCCAAAGACTAGCCAGACTTGATGACTTGGTAACACAGGTGTAAACAAGGAGTGTTGATTAGCTGATCTGCATTGCCCCCTATTGATCTGGCAAATGGGTTTGCCACAGTGACCTGAGTGCTGCTTCAGAAGTCAGCAAGTACCAGAAAGGTGATTGCTAGCTCAGTTCAAAGGACCGCCCCCCCCCCCCCCCCATACAGTCCAAAACCTGAGTCCTCCTAAGCTACTGTCTCTCTGCGGGATCAGTTTCCCTACTAGGTTGCAGGATTCAAAGGATTGGTGTTTAGTGCTTAGAACAAAACGTTCCGCGGTACTGCTCTGTAGAAAGGCCTCTCCTCCGATCTCTTTCTCTGTGGGGGACCCATACACTAGTGTTCCTTCCCATCCGGACCCAGGCCATCAGCCGGTGCCCCTTCTGGCTGCTGCGGGGATTCCGTTCACATCCTAACACCTTGACCTTCCCTGGGGCTCTGGCTGGCCACAGGTCGGCTGCGCGCGGATTGAACCCAGCCAGAGCAAGGGCGAGGCCCTGGAGCCCACAACCCAGGCGGGTGGCCGAGACCCCGAGGGGCGCTGAGAGGCTGCGGGCGGCCCAGAGCTGGCTGGGGGCACTCGGGGAGCATGCTAATGAGCAGAGCGCAGGGGATGCGCCCCGGCTGGGGCACGCGGTGCCACTCAGGCCCGCGGGGGGCGCGCAGATCGCAGCAGCCGGGAGCCCCGGCCTCTCAAAGCCCCTTTCAGCAGCTCTGCGGGCTCCTCACCAGAGGAGTCTGCAGCGACATAAAAGCGCATTATGAAAATTATAATATCAGCCACAGAGCATGTCCACCGAGGCAGCTCTGCACCTTTGAGGCATTGAGCCCGGTTCAGCTGGGCCGAAGGGAGAAATATCCATTTGAATTCGGCCCCTGAATGGAGGGTGGAGCGGGAGCGGCGGCTACCACGCCAATAGTGCCTCCTTTATCCGTTTGGCCATTTTTCCTGCTTGCTCATTCCTGGGCTGTTGTACCTTGTCGCCTTACAGGCAGGGGTGTGGAGCTGGAGGGGCGCGGACAAGACAAGGCAGCTGAAGTGTGTGTGTGTGTGTGTGTGTGTGTGTGTGTGTGTGTGTGTGTATGTGTGTGTTGTGGGTCGGGGAGGGGGCGATTCACAGCTAGCTGGGACTAGCAGCATAGTCTCAGGTCCCCATGAGAAAGATAAATGAGGACTTTTAGAGCCCAAGGAAATGTTTCTTCCGCGGGTGGTGGAGCTGAGGGTCAAGAACTGGCTGCGTTTGTCCCAGGCTGCAAGAGTGGAATGGTTATCCGACTGGCCCCATTTTCTTGTCTATGTGCCAACCTTAGCGGTGCCACCATTAGGGGCATTTTTCCCATCAGCGTTCAGATTCCAGCGTCAGAAGCTCTAGGGCGGGAAGGGAGGAGAAGCCCAGATCAGAATAGACTCCACCCGCGAGTCGCGTCCCCAGCCGACAGGGACGGCCACTTTAGTGGTCTGAGCCCCATAAGGCCAAGTCGCTGGATGCACTCTGACTCCTTGGGATCCCGGGGCGGCATTGGCACGCCGAGGCCCTGAGGCAGGTCTGATCTATTACAGCAGACGAGTGGCCACCACTGAGTCCTGTCCATTGTCTTGTTAATCACCTTTCATTTCCGACTGCTCGGGACCGTCCTAAATAAAGCGTTGAATATTAATAAAGCCCAGCGCAGCAGCTCCTATACCGAGGTCCTGAGCGACCTGATTGACAGCGCAGGTGTTGCTCAGCAACCTGTTCAGCCAACCTAGACTTAGAGTTCCAGGGAATGGGGAAGGCAGGTGGCACGGAGCTTCAAAATAAGGCCTGGAAGGAAGACAAAATGCCAAACAAAAACCCTGGTCCAGACAAAGGGGTTGGTTTGGTCCTGTTCTGTGCTGGGAAGAGTTGTTTAACTCCGGAGGAGAGGCAAGGTGAGAGATGGGGGTGGGGAGTGTTAGGGTCCGCTCGGGTAGGAACGTTTCCTGTGGTGAAGCCTGCATTGGCTGCTAATAGAGATCTAATTGATGGGTGAAGTCCCATTTCCGCGCGCTCTCCTTTATTGCTCCGTCCAGCCTGTTGCAAAATATAACCTTAATCTGATTTAGCAATTCCTCCAGGATTCGGTGTGAGCTTCCAGCTCAGGAAAAAAAAAATCGTTATTAAAAAAGTTAAAGTTACAGACTTGGGTTTGGTGCGTTGCCATTTTAAAAATCTTGCCCCAGGTCCTGACATTTAACGCTTTTTCTTTTTGTAATCGCCTGATGTCTTATGGTTATTAATAATCGCAGTGCGTGGTGAACTACGTAGTGCGCATCTGTTGGGGATGCAAACCAGAAAGGTGATGTGAGGTTCCCATGTGCGTGGGATGCTGGCTGGACCGGATGGCCAGTGTCGGGATTTGCACACACCGTCTAAATGATTCAGAGGCTTTCCTAATCCTATCTTTACCTCAGCGTTCCCGCAGAGGCCGCCTGGGGACAGCGGCTTGTATCTGGGCAGCCTGGTGCCAGGCTGTGGCAGGATGGTGGGATGGGCCTGCCCTGAGGAAATGTCTTTCTCCTTCTGTTGAAACTTCCCAGTAAGATTTCAAAGTAACAGCACAGGGCTTAGAACACAGGTTCCTGGTCCACAAAACAATACTCAGTTTGGGGGCTGGAGGAGATAAGCTGGGGGCAGGTGGAGATGTTCAAAATGGTTGGTAGATGTTGGTAGCCAAAGCATGGCTTCCCTTCCCTTCATTCCATTCCCTCTCCCCAGCCAACTTCCCCCTTCTCTCTTCTAAGCATTATGCAATCTCTCCTCTGCACCCCTCTTGATGTGTAGAGTCCCCAATTTCATTACAGCAGTAACAGGTCAGTGCTTTCTGTTTACTTCTTTGCTCTCTCCAGTCTGTTGAGGGGAGTCCTTCGGGGAAGCATTCTGTATGTAGATATCATATCCCAGACATTGGACACAGAATTCTGTACACACAGTGAGTGATGCCACTCTGAATATATATGTCAACAAAGTCATGTTAAAAGAAAGAAAAGAAAAGAAAAGAAAAGAAGAGAAGAGAAAAGAAGAGAAGAGAAAAGAAAAGAAGAAAGGATGCCTAGCCATGTGATCCCGGTTGAATGCAACACTTCTTAAGATTTGGCCTCTTCACCTCCAAAAACCATGGTGACAATATGTGTGTAAAGGCCCAGTGTATTGTTTACACATACAAAAAGAATTCCTGGAAAAATCTAAATCTGGAAGAACAGTTTGGAAAACTGCAGAAGCCTCTTTTATTGCATAGGCAGTTGAGTTTTATGCAAGCCACCTCAATGGTTCCTTACTGATTCATTTTGCCTGAGGAGCTCTTTAGTTTAGTGTCTGGCTTGTTTCCAACCCTCAAGCCCCCTCCCATCTTGTTTTCTTTCTTTCTTTCTTCCTTCCTTCCTTTCTTTCTTTCTTTTTTTTAAACAACCAGGATCCACATCTGTTAGTCTTGACACTGTTCTCTTTCTCGGAAGCTGTGATCTTGGGTCTCACTGGTCTCCAGTTTCACCAGGAGGTTCTCGAAGAAGCCTGGGCGAATCAATTTCCTAAGAGATGCTCTAAGAAATATGCCAGGGCAGACTGCTGACTGACCCTGCATATCAGCGCGAGGACCAAGTACCTGGTGGGCCCAACCTTCATAAACACCTTCTGTTGCAGTTTCCTTTGGTCAGGCCTGAGATAGAGCAGTGGGAACTCATTCTTTGCCCCGCTCACCCACCCCACCACTTCTCTGTTCTGTAGTGCCCTTGATGGGTTTAATGAGGCGGAACACCGTGAAGGAGAAGTGAACTGGTCCAAATGATTGATGAAGCCAGGGGCAAAGCCCAGGCCTTTCCAGATAAAGCCCCATACAGCTGGTGATAAAGGCAGGATAGTGGCAGGGCTGGGCTCCTTCAAAAGCTTGTGGCCCAGAGGCATTGAGAGGAAACGGGGAGGGAAGGTACTCTCTTGTTACCTAATCAGTAGTGCACTGAGCCACCAGCCACAGAGAGCAGGGAGGGCTGGTGTGGAAATGGGGAGGGTGAAGGCGAACTTCCATGCTCTCTCTTGCACACACACACACACACACACACACACACACACACGCATGCTCACTAGCTGTCTCATTTCCCCTTCTGGTTGAGCAAGGCCTAGCTTAGCCTTCGCCACCACAGATACCAGGGCACTCAACATATAATGGGAGCACTCCCTCCGTGGGCACAGGGAGAGGGGCATAAGTGACCCTGCTTTGACACAGTTTCCTCGGCATTACAGCACCCAGGGTCTCCCCTTCGAAGGTTTTTATTGGCATTTATTGGCATACCGGTCACTGGCGATGAGAAAGAAGAAGGAAAATCCCCAAACCTACTCCACAATTTCAAAGAAGGAAAAATCCAACCAACCAACCAACCAACCAACCAACAAACCAACCAACCCACAAGAAACCCCCAATGATTTCCTTGGGTTTTTCTGTAATAAGCAACTAAAATAAAATAAGATTCATTGACTCAAGACAAAAACAAAGCAGAGTGATATTTTTCTCTATGCAGTATACAGTCTTCTAAAGGACAGTATACTGTGCTTCTCAGGACTGATAAGAAGCACAACAGTTATTAGGCTTCCAGAAATTATGGAATTAGCGTGAACTGCGGCTGGAGAAGCTATGTTATGTCATAGACAGAATAGAATATCCGGAGGGCAGGGGGAAGTGGAACTGTGTGGTATGTTTAACATGTGTGAGGCCCTGGCTTTAATCTCGCAAACTTATAAGGCCTTTCTGCAGGCACTGCTCTCCAGCTAAGGCAGTTAGGCCCACTGAGAGACAAGGAGGCTAGCTCTCTTGCTCCCGGCCCTTGAGGGCTGGTGGGCCAGGATAGCCACCACCAATTCATAAACATTTGCAGGTATGGAAACATTTTTACCAAAGTGACACTCTAATGTACTGTTTAAAGATGTAGAGTTTCAGGTATCCTACACTGGCCCAGAATTCACTACGGAGCTGAGGGTGACGTGAGCTTTTGATCTTCCTGCCTCTACCTCCCTAGAGCTGAGATTACAGGTGTGCACTCCGAAGCCTGGTTCATTCTGTGCCGTAGGTGGATCAGTTCCAGAACCTCTTGCATGCTGGGTAAGCACTCTACTGCTGAGCCCATTTCTAGCACTTCTGAGACAGGGTTGGTTTTATAGCCCAGGATGACCTTCAGCTCCTTATCCTCCTGCCTCATCTTCCCAGTGCTGAGATAGGAGATGTGACGTTCCCTGTAAATTTGGGGTTGGGGAAAGGGAGTAATTTTGATACTGTTGATCACGTACAGTTTCCATTTTGAGTTATAATCAGTGCCTCAAAGTTGTTTTCAACTTTATTTTTATGGCCATATCTGTATTTTATAGTCTGCCCTTTAAAGATGACTGATACTGAAGCTAATGCCCGGGGAAAATGTTTCAGTGTCCCACAGGTGAGGTGGTCAGGAGAAACCATGACTTCTGCCATTTCTTTTAAAGACTTGTCGCCGAATCCCTCTTGCCATATCAGATAACGTTGCATGCTCACTCTGTTTTCGCCCTGTATGTCACCAACTGCTGGTCACTTCTATATTTAATTTTTTATTGCATTCATTTATTTATATTGTGTGTATGAGTGCACGCATTTATATGTACGTGTGTATGTGTTTGGACATATATTGCCACAGTGCTTGTATGGATTATCACTGCTGAGACACCAAAGCTACTTAGAGAGGAAAGGGTTTGTTTGGCTCACACTTCCACATCACTGTTCATCACTGAAGGAAGTCAGGACAGAAACTCACGCAGGGCAGGAACTGGAGGCAGGAGTTGATACAGAGGCCACAGAGAGGTGCTGCTTACTGACTTGCTCTCCAAGGCTTGCTCAGTCAGCTTCCTTGTAGCACCGGGACCAGTAGTCCAGGGGTGGCTCCACCCATAGTGGGCTGGGCCCTCTACCATCAGCCACTAAGAAACTGTCCTATAGGCTTCCCCACAGCCAGATCTTATGGAAGTATTCTCTCTCTCTCCTTTTTCTTTTCTCTCTCTTTTGGTTTTTTGAGACATGGTTTTTCCATCTGATTGTCCTAGAACTCACTCTGTAGACCAGGCTGGCCTGGAACTCAGAAATCTACCTGCCTCTGCCTTCAGCGTGCTGGGATTAAAGGCATGCTGCCCCACCTAGAAAGACATTTTTCCAATTGAAATCCCCCTCCCCTCAGATGACTGTAGTTTGTGTCAGGTTGACATAAACCTAGCCAGCCTCTCTTTATATTACAGAGAGACTTGGTTCCCTCTGTAATGTGTGTCCTGGGGTTTGAACTCAGGTTCAAGCTTGGCAGCAAGCACTTTTACCTACTTTGCCATCTTCCCAGGACACCTTCCATATTTTGGAGTCAATTGAAATATTATATATACTATATTTGGAACACTATGTATACTAGATATATATTCCAGGCTGGTCCTGAACTCTCCAGTCCTTGTCTCTGTCTTCCTAGTGACGAGGTTACAAGTATATGTCACTATTCTACCTTTTTTTTTGTTCTGGTGCCTTTATTTTAGAGGGGAAGCTACCAGAGAGCAGTGCCCTGGCTATTAGCAACTGTGCACTGCATTGCAAGCAAGTAGCACTCAATACACTGCAAACTCATTACTTAAGAGAAGGAGATGAGGCAGCAGGCAGACTCTTGCTACTGCCTAGGCCTCTGTTCCATGTATTGCACTCAATAAACTCTCTCTCTCTCTCTCTCTCTCTCTCTCTCTCTCTCTCGTGTGTTTCACATGTATTCATATAATTTATTCAGTTATACACAAGAGAGAAAAAGGTGTGTGGGTGGGTAATGAATTACTGCTGAAGACATGTTAGTGGGAA
Source organism: Myodes glareolus (assembly GCF_982192425.1). Taxonomy (NCBI): domain Eukaryota; kingdom Metazoa; phylum Chordata; class Mammalia; order Rodentia; family Cricetidae; genus Myodes; species Myodes glareolus. The sequence continues at coordinate 40,019,020 of NC_142033.1, forward strand.
AAAGTGTTTTGAAATTAACATTTTTTTTTGAAGAGGGGATAGAAAGAGTTAAGAGCAGGAAAATGGGGTGGAGCACCATGAAATGCTACCACTCACATTGAACATGGCCCTTACAGCCAGGAGCACACGGCAGCTGTGGCTACCTAAGCAAAACTGGGGCCTTCCACAATCCATCCTAGATAGCGAAGGAGCCTCTGAAGCCGCATCCCTTCCTGAGGAGCCAGCCACTGTTAGTGACTGCCGGAGGAGGGGCTCACTGGGTGATGAGTTATGAGAAAGAGGGGGTTTGGATGGAAAGGAAAAAGGATGTTAGAGAATGACGGAGACAGATATATTCAGCATATAGTATATATGTATAAAACCGGCAAATGAAAACATTTAAATTAATATTTTCTTTGATTATACAGCAATGTTTCAAAGAGTTTTTGAATAGATTATTTTTATGATTCTTTCAAAGGACTATTTTAGGATGACACTTGAAAATAACACATTCATATCTTTGACTTTTCTTGAAAACTGTCCTCAGTTTATTGTATTATAGTGAGTGAGTCCTCTTTCTTTCTTGGGCTTCTAAATAGCACGTGGTTTTGAAATCTTTTAAGGAAGAAAATATACTAGGTCGGATAATTATAATCCTGAACATACACAGAAGCTTGTTTGGGATTAAGGAAAACTGCAGTCTATAAAAAAAGTTAATGTCAGAATCATTTCCATAAAAATCCTTGTGGCCACATCATGTGTCAAGCTGGGCTGTCGAACTGAAGTCACTCTGCATATCATTTGGGTGAACTGAACAATTCTTCCTGGAAATTATGTTCATAAAGGTGAGATGGTGTACAGACTGTCTCTCTGCTGGTGCCTGTTTTTAAGAAGAAACAATGGGAGTTTAGGCTCCAGCTGTCTAATTTATTCTATGACATTGATTTTGCTAATTAAATAACTGCTTGTCTCTCCCCTTCTTGTCCATGAGTAGAACAGAAACACAAGGTTTGTGGAGTAAAATGCTAGCGAGTCTCTGAGCCTCTCTTATCCAGGAGAGAGTCTAGAGCTGTTCTCTTAAGACGAGAGCACAGTGAGTTTCCTCAAATTTGGCTTCCATTTCTGGTTGTGGATTTCTTACAGTTGGGGAACTTTGAAGGGCAAGGGGCTTCTGCAGCCTTCATGGGCACCTCCACAGGCAACAGGCTTGCAGAAATTACTTGGGGGTAAAACGCAGTTACCTGTGTATGCAATTATTTTCTAATACAGGTTAGAAATGGATGTATCTGCAAGGCGGCCCGTAATTAGATGCTATAGAGGGAAAGTTCTTATTGCTGGATCGTAGTTTCACATCCTTAGTTAACTGGATCTTAAGAAAAATTATCAAGGATTACATGCATACACACTTTTATGCTTTAAACATGAAAAATTGAAATTATTTCAAAGTCAGGGAACTGTATCAGAAGATGCCCCACGAGCAACTGATTATGTGGAAGTGGAGGGTGCTTTATTGTACTCATAATAAAGATGTTAAATGTGAGAAAAATTTCCTAGGAATGAGTTTTTTCTCTTACAAGCCCCTATTAGATATTATAAAAACATATTTCTATACCTTTTCTTCTCCTTAATTCAAGTTTCACTTTTTCATTAAAGAGAAAATACTTGATTAATGTCTCCTCATTTACTTTGTTTTAAGGAAGGTCAAGGGAATGAGCCTAAAATTACATTTAAGATTTTCAGGAGTTGCGTTTTTACTTACTTTTTTCCCCCATAATAAAGAATATTATTTTATTTGCTTCTTCAAGCATTATTACTAAGTTTCATGTAACCCATTTGCATAACTGTTTCTTTACACATATTTATTCCAGAAATATTTTATTTACTTAAAAGTATATAGTGAAATTATTTTCTCATTCTCTGGGAAGTAGCTGGCTGTGGAAGAAAAATTGATGAAACTTTTTATGTGCTTCATCCTCACAGGGTCTCCAGGGAAATCTGGAAAGAAACGTCAAAATAACAGCCTATAGTGCCTGAAAAATCGCATTTGTTCAAGTGCAGGATGGAATTTCATAAACATCGGGATTTACATAACTATTTATATGGCTCTAGAGTTTCATAAGCAGCCTGTATTGATGTTTGATATTTACACGGCTATAGTTTTAGCACATTTGTTTGAGAGTGATGCCGTTGGTTTTGTTTGTGTATTTAGACAAGGCTGTGGGTAGCTGCACTCATACTGTTTTCATTTATACGTCCTATATATCATCTAAGGTGAAAATAAATTAAGACTAGAGAGCTCAACCCCTAGCCTTAACTCAAGCATGCGGTCCTTACATGTCCTGATAATGCGTTGAGATTCTTAAGTTAAAGACACCAGCGAGATGTGAACATTTGACTCTTGGTGTCAAATATGTTTTCCACCTGGTGAATAACAAGATTTCTTCCCAGCCATTAAAATGCACCTTTGATTTAGTTTACAAGAGAAGGCGATCATTAACTGTGGTTTACAAAGAACTTAGCTATGCAAAGGCCTAAAATATGCATTTGGTTCAAAGTTGGGTGCTTCATGCTCACATGATTCACTTCCCCCTTTGCTTATATGAAAGTGCCCTTTGATTTACAAAGATCATCTCTCTAATAATTGTTTTGGAAAATATATGCCACCCACAGTCTAACTTGAGTGCATTCTCGATACACTTTTTAAAGATTCTTTAATCTATAAATGTCCCAACAGGGCTTTATAAAAAGCAATATTTAACTTCACTTTATCTGTGAAAACTGTTGTTCTTAGTAGATCCTATCATGTGAAATGTCTCATTCCATATTCTGTATCTTTGCTGTGATTTGAGATTCTATTCTGGCTTAAGAATGGGTCTTTAAAAAAAATCAAGAAGAAAAAAAAACACACCCACTGGAAGTGAATAACACACACACACAAAGATTAGCTGGGGAGCGTTCGTTTGTTTTGCCTTCTTCACAAGCCACTCCCGTCAGTGGTCAGTTATAATAAAGGCAGAACAAAGTTCCCTGATGTCTACTGAAAAATAGCTGCCTGCCGTTCCTTTCAATTGCTCCGTTGCTCAGGCAGGCCGGCCTCCAGCCAGAAGCCAGCAGGCAAAATTTAAAAGCCACGCTTCAAAACGTTAGTAGCAGCTATCAATGCATCCATAACTCTTAGCCTTCTAGATATGGGGTCATCTTTCAATACTACCCCACTGTCATATACAACATTTGTCTTGTCCCACATTCAAGTGATTGTGTTGAACTAGGGAGCGGCTATATAATACACATATACAATAGCACAATGAAAGCAATAATCTCCAACCCAGTTTCTTTATTTGTCTGAGTGCTATTACAAAGTTTCCTGCAGTAGGGAGAGGTTGCAATGTGTTCAGCCCGCAGTGCATCTCAGAGGAGCCAGCGCTCCAGAGGGCTGGAGAGGAAACGGCGGCACTTGCTTTGGTTTTTAAGCAAGGATGCCTGGTTTCCAGCGTTTAAAAAGCCAGGTTTGTTTTCCTAACTTCTAATAAACCCTGCTTATATTATGTAGAATCTATTTTCTGTTTCACTCAGGAAAGTTAAATAGGCTGATGTTTATGCATCCTAGGGAAACAATAGGTTATTTAAAATAGCATTTAACTCACCTTGATCTTTCAAGGAAAGGCTATGAATGAATTCTTCCACCCAAACAAATCCATTTTGCCTGTGTATATCTTGCTTTATTGTGATGGAATGCGATTCACAGAAATCATAATAAGACGTTAAAGAGGTGATTGCCTTAGAATCATTTTCAAGTTGTCCTTAATTCTTGTATAAAAGCTTCTGAGAGGAAAAAGTTGACTTTGGGTTGTGAGACTTTTTTTTTCCCCCTGAAGCTACACCTGCTGTAAGTCGTGAAATGTCAAGTCTGTTGAGAACATTGAATTATTTAGTCACTGGAAAGTTTGACAAGGCATTTAGGTACAAACCTGGATGATGGGATGAATGAATATTGAGGAGGACTGGGTTCAATCTAGCACAATGACATGAAGCATAGATTTACTATGAGAAACAACAACAAATATTTAGAAGCTGCCGCACAAATACTTTCGTAATTGCGATTTGTATGAAGCCAGTAGGTAAACATCACTATTAATGTTTTTAGTGAATTGTCTCATTTTGTGATGAATTTGCAGTGTTTCTAAGCAATAAAGAACCTACTCTGGCCATGACAACTTCATGAGAAAATAAAAATGAGGAAGAGAGACAAGAAAGAGATTGTTGAGGCAATCAGAACACAGCCTTGGTTAAAGAGTACATGCCGAGGTGGAATCAATACGGCAGTGACGATCAAAACAGAAACGGAAGGAAGGGCGAGGGAAGAGCGTCTGAACTGAGGTGCAACAGATTCTTGGTGATTGTTCTATATCACGGAGTGGAGCGAGTCACTCCGAGCCGAGTCCGTCTCCTTCCCAGTATGTTCCGAAAGAAAATGAATCTTGTTAATATCCTCGCAAAAGTCAATCCTCTTTCAGCAATCAAACAGTGCTCTCTGTAACAGAGCTGCAAAGTACGTGGGGTTTTCAGCCACACTGTAATATTTTTATAGCCCCGCAGTCACCATCCATTCCATATACACAAACATCCGCGTACCCAGAAAATAATTGTGGATAATTCAATGTTCAGATTCGATAATGGATGCTCAAATAAATATGAGAATTCCAAGCAAATTTGTGCAAATGAAAAAAGATTTCCTCTGACATAATGGCATGGTGCAAGGCTGTGTGTAATGAGCTGTAATTTGTCTGGAAGAGCATTTTAAAGGGGTTGATCCATCCACTGGAAGGGCCGGCAGCCGTTCCAAGCCTCACAGCGCTGAGCCGGCCTGCCTCGTCTCAGAGGAAATTACCCCACAAGCAGGCCAAATTTCTGACAACTTCCATAAATTACTTCAGATTTTCATATTTCAAATTTCATCTGCATTCATCATGTGAGTTTGACTGGGGAAGGGATGTCTAGGAGCTGCTCGGCTAGCATTCACTGCAGCCGTCCCGGGAGCCTGCCCTGGGACGGGATAATTGAATTTCGTTTTGATTAGATTATTCCTGCTGCAGTCTACTGCCAATCTGAAGTATTGTGCCTTCCTCTCTACTTAACCTTCCTGCCCCATGCCTGCTCCAGCCTGCATGCAGCTCTCCGTATTGCAGAATATATTTGAACAATCAAAGTTAGGAGTTATTATTTTGCCTCCCATTGTCCATCCTTATAAAAGCACACATCCTTCACCGGGCTCCCTCTTCCCAGAAATCAGATTACTCCTTTTTTTTTTTAGTTTGTAATATTGTTTACCATTTTCAGTGGAAAGTGCCCTGTAATTTAGGTGGAAAATCTAAAATCATTACTAAATCTTGGCATGATGCAATAGACCATAAATAAGGATCATCTTTAAAACAACTATAATCATCACTCAGCGACACATGAGAGACCGAAAACAGGTGAATAATGAATATGCCCATCCATTAAACTAAAAATCTATTGTAAACCGAAGTTATTTTTCAACCCTTTACCTAATGGTCAATGAAGAGAGCCCTCTGTAATCGGTCTTCCAAAGCAGGCTATTAGAGATTCAGAGTACAGACTCTCGGTAAACATGCAAAAGCATAGCCACTATTAACTTAGGAGAAATGCTGGCACAATAGCAAAATAATCTGGGAAACAGACGCAGGGAATCTAATTTGAAAACACGAAATGACGATTAACAGTAAATATGGACCGTGGCTAACTCACAATGCCTAAGCACCCCCCCCCCCCATTTTTAGAAATTGACTACATTTATGTGAGATTCAATAACCAAAGAACACCAAAAATGTTTGTCACTGACCAAGTTAGAGGCAGGATTATTAGGAACACAGATAAATAAACAAAGCTAATGTTGTTTTTTAAGTGATATCTATCACTTCCCCCTTATTGAGTTATTTCTTTAAACAATATAAGTTTTTTTGATGCCATGTGTCTGAACTGAGGACTTTACCTTCTTTATTGTTCTCCATTTTGATGAAAAAAATTGAATTGGGGTCTGTTATATTGAATTTTGTTCAGTAAATATACTGAAATCATATTTTTGTTAGAAACTATCAATAAATCCAGTATAAGAAAAGTAATAAGATACAAATATGAACAGGACCTTTGCAAAGGAAATATTACAAAGAGAATGAGCCCAGAAAATATATTAGGGAATGTGTTTTTTCCCTTGTGCTAGGAGAAGATGCAGAAGGAAGGACAGGAAACTGTGTTGTTTTTAATACAGATTCTGTGCTTGCAATAACAATTCTAAGCACTATCAGTGGTTCAACTGAATCCTCTTCTTGACATTACAGTTAAAAAATGCAATAGATGTACACCCAAATCTTTTTCCTAAATTAGGAAAAATTACCGAAGAGACATCACACTTGATAAATAATCATGAGTTTAAGAGTTGGAAAATCTGAAGGTTTTTTTTTTTTTTTTTACTACACATTCTAATAGAGTGCACCTAACAGTCTCAGTGTTTCTTGAAACCAATTTACTAGCATGTGACTAAATAATCTCTATTCAAAACTCTATTATGTCCTACCAGCAATATTAGAAAAGACATCACAAGGGTGTAACAGGATCTAATTTGTTATGGATATATCTTTTGATGCGATGGACGGTGTTTATTCTGCCTGCTTTGGGGGCAGTAGTGGAGGCCGAGAGGAAAAGAAGCATGCTGAATGCTAGGCTTTTCTTTCCACTTGTTTAATTGGATCATACTGTGGGATAGAGAGCGACCGAACAGGAAGCAAAACTGACAAGCACCTCCATTCAGAAGACTCCTAGCTTACCTCGTAACCTTTGCTCACCCCAGGCAATTAGACATTAGCTGTCAGTCATCTGCAGTGCTGAAAGCTTCCACGGTGTCTTCAGTTTTGTATGTCCTTATGGAAGAGGGCACCACAAACCCAGGAAACATTAACGGACAGTCCTTATCAACTTAGACTTTCGAACAATATTTTCTCTTGGATGTGGTCACCATTTTTTTAAAAAATAACTTTCCAATAAGTGAAATGTAAGAAGAAAAAAAATGTGATTTGGTATTTGCAACTTGTCTTAAGGGTCTCAAACTTGTTCTAATGAAATTAAATGTGTGCACTTTCAAAGCACTATCAAATCACGCTCTTGAAAATCTCTGTGATTTAATGCTGGAGCCACTGTGCTGTTTGGCAAGGAGAGTTGGCAATTAAGTCTTTTGTACCCGGTATTCAAATTTGAAAATGTCACTTTATTACTTTGATTTTTAATTATGGACCATGCCAGCAGAAAGACTTCCAGTGAGTGCAGTTAAAAAAGAAAAGAAAAAAAAAATCCCCCGCCTTTCCTGGAAATGGCAGTCGATGAGGCAAGCTGCGTTCCTAGAAATGTATAATTTATGACTGAAGCAAGAGGCTCCTGTGGACCATCGGAAAGGTAGCTTTAAACCAGGATGGCTCATATGGCTGGGTGCCTTTGGCTGCTCTGCTTTGGCGTGCAAGGCTGAGGAGTAGCCTGGCCACTTCGCGTCTTGTAAGCCGAGCTTCAGAAGAAATGTAATTAACTACACATTTGCTCTGCAGAAGGGTGAACTCATCCTTCTGACTGAGCAAGACTTTGGTTGCTGTGAAGAAGGAAAATTAAGACTTTCCTATGGTGAAGTCATTTTCCCAAGGCAGACCCATTCCTTCCCAGGAAAACGCCATGCCATTCTGAATCATTCTGAGCCTGTCACATCACATAACTCCAGGGACCCTATCATATAGACGGCTGTGGAGCTGTATTCTTGGAAGCTATTTTTTAAAAATGCCGTGGAAGTGGGTGTCCTTGAATTTAAGGGCTCCCGTGTTAGCTATGGTTGGACCACGGATGCTGTGTTTTCTCTATGCAAAGGAGACACTGATGAGGAGAAAGTAGTGACTCCATTTTCTCTATCAACTTTCTCCTTCCAAGCAATTATGAGGAAATACTTTGAAAAATCTTCAACTTCCCCACCAAAATAACTGATGAACTAAAGAAAGCCTGCCCCTGTTCTTAGGTTTTCAGGTACTCAGAGAACCTGGATGCCAAATCAGACAGACATCTCGCTATTTGTGAGAATGATGACGTTGTATTGGAGATGGGACCCAGATGGACCAATTTGTCCTCGAGGTGGTCTCCCTGAGTCCAGAGGAGGCTTTCTTGTTCTCTGACATAGGTCATAAAGTGAAGGTTTCGATAGAAGTCATTCCTTATTTGTTGAAGTCTAGCCTTGATTTCTTTAGTCTACTAAGGAATATGAATTTGGGCTATACGTTTCTGTGGGGGTGGATTTCTGAATATAATTATCCTGGTGTGTTCATCTCCCTCATCGTACACTCAGCACCAAGGTCTAAGAAAGACAGTACTCTCTCGGGGTACAGGCTTGTTTCCAGCTCACTCCACCTTTCTCTCTCATTCTTAATGTCTCTTAAGAGTATGAAATCTCAAGCCCCAAGTCACGTGGGTTCAGCAAATTCTTCCGAGTGTGGGCGTCTGGATTCCTGTTCTATATGGTTGCTTTTGGGTCTCATGCTATTATTTATTTGATATGTTTGATTATTTATTGATGAATTTTAAAAGGTTAAAGTTGTTTTTTTTTGTTTTTGTTTTTGATTTTTGAGACAGGGTTTCTCTGTGTTGTCCTGACTGTCCTGGAACTAACTGTGTAGACCAAGCTGGCCTTAGAAACATCTTTCAACGTAACTTTTATAATGAGTTGAAATAGATGTGAACTGGCAAACCACTTTGGGAATTATGTGCTAGTATGTACTGAAAAAAGTCCTATGCACACTTATGACCAACAGCAACTGCATTCCTCAGTATACAGACCAGAGAAATACTCAGAACAATTCTCCAGAAGACATTTATAAGAATGTTAGCAGCAGCCTTATTTATATTAGCTGTGGGGTTCCAATGAGAATAGTTCCCATAGACTCACATATTTGCACATATTTGAATGTTTGGTTCCTAACTGGTAGAACTGTTTAGGAAGGATTAGGAGGTGTGGCTTTACTGAAGAAAGTGTGTCACTGCTGGTGACTTTTAAGGTTTCAAAAACTCCAACCAGGCTTAGGCCCACACTCTGTCTGACTCCTGTTTGTGGATCAGAAGTAAGCTCTCAGCTACTGCTCCAGCACTATGCCTGTCACCCTGCTGCCACACTCTCTGCCATAATGGTCATAGGCTAAGCCTCTGAAACTGTAAGCCAGCCTCCAATTGAATGTTTTTTTTTTTATAAATTGTTTGGTGTCTCTTCCTAAGAATCGAAAAGTAACTAAGATATTTGCTTTAACTAGAAACTTTCAGACACTGTTGATAGGAGACTGTCTATATAGACTATGACATATTTGTACTGTGTGAAATATTTAAATTATTACACAGAGACTGGGAACAAAACAAAAAATACTACATGCAATGAGATGAATATATTGTAGAGGCACAACTAAAAAACCAGACAGGAAAGAAAGAGCACCACATTTCATTTATAAACACTCAGGATCAGCAAATCACTGTTGTCTCTTCTCTTTGTTACTGGAAGGAAATTCAAGGGTGACATTTTGAAATTGTTATTATTATTTTTTATTCTGGGTGCTGGCTACATAGATCTGTTCAGATAGTGGGAATTTACCAAGATCAAGCACAATGCTTAAGATTATCTGTCCTTTTCAGACTATATTATACTTTCTAAAAAGGAAGAATATTCTACATCTTCTTAAGAGTCTATCTAGCAGCAAAAATGGTCAGAGGAGGCAGTTTACCATAGTTCAAATAATGAAAGAAAATTGTGCTTCATCTTGGTATCATAAATCCTGCATCTGCTCAGCCCATGGTAAATACTCAAAAGTATTTGTTGAACTCATATATTTAGACTACCTATGTACATGCAAGCCAGTATGTGCATGAGTGTGTTTGTATGCATATGTATACATGCACACACACAATTATTAGTTGATCAACTTTTTTTGCATTGAAGAATCCCAGGAAATAATCAATATATACCCTCAGGAGTTCAGTTGCCTTTCTAACAAATGGATTACATTGCTTTATTCACAATCAGAAACCAAGGGATAGTGAAGAGGTTTGAACTGTTTCCAGTGTAGAGGGGAACAGGATGTCCTTAGGAGTCAGTTTTGAAAGAAAGCAACCTGTAAATACATATTATTTATATTTTGGATGTTTTGGCCCTGAAACTGTGAGTTCTTTGAACAGGAGTAGAAGTAATTGCCTTAATGGGAAGGGATGAAGAAAAGTCTTTAGAAATGTTCAGACTGCATCAGAACATGAAGGACATTTTACTTGAGGAAGTTGAAGCTCATTACAAGAGGTACAGAGACGTGGCAGGCCAGAGCTGTGCAGCCTTGCCCAACCTCACATTCCCTGCTCTGTTTTTCCATTTGCGAAATGGGAAACAGGTTTCTTTCCAATTTATATTCCTGTCATTGTGAACTATTATGTAATTGTTGGGAAAATTGGCTTTTGAATGACTTTAAAACTATGAAATCTATATCATTAAAAAGGAAAGGTGATGTCCTAATGTAATGTCTGTGACTGTGATCAAAAGACAACATAAGGGAGGGAACTATTCATTCAGCTTACAATTCCAGGTTGCAGCCGGGGGCTGAAGGGGAGCTAGGGCAGAGTGCTAGCAGCTTGTCCTGTCACAGCCACCGTCAAGAGCGTGGGGTGAACAAGAGCATCCTCGTTGCTCACTAGGTGGCTTATTGTAACATGAAGGGCCAGCTTGTTGGGGTTTCTGTCCTGCCTGGTACCCCACAGCTGGCAAGTTCCAGAGAAAATCACACAGAGATCCCCATAAATTATAAAACTGATTGGCCCGTTAGCTCAGGCTTCTTGTTAACTCTTGTAGCTTAAATTAACCCATTGTTCTTATCTATGTTAGCCACATGGCTTGGTACCTTTCTCAGCCAGGCAGATTACATCTTGCTTCTTCCATGGTCTGGGCAGGATTGGGAGGAATGGGCTTCCTTCTTCCCAGAATTCTCATGTTCTCATTGCCCCTCCTCTACTTCCTCTCTGCTTGACCTGCCTATACTTCCTGCCTGGCCAATCAGCGTTTATTTAAAGCATGATTGACAGAATACAGACAATTCTCCCACACCAGCTTATGTTCAGTGGCTTCCTCCACTCTTATGCAGTCCAGAGCCCAGCTCATGAAATGGTGCCTCCCACATTTAGGGTGGATCCATCTACCTCAATTAATGCTGAAGACACACCCCCACACACACTCATAGAGCAACCTAATGTAGACAGTTCTTTATTTTAAGAGTCCTTCAAGGTGAGTCTAGGTACACTGACATGTTGCTGTGGAATATTATTTTAGCTAGGCAAAAATGAGTTACATTTGCTTATGGTGCGGAATATCACTGTAGCTGCTAAAGCTGTGTTACATCTGCTGGTGCTGCACTTGTTTAATGATGTAAGATGTGCAGCATTTGTTCCACCTTGCCTGCCTAAGGCACCTGATTGGTCTAATAAAGGGTTGAACGGCCAATAGCTAGGCAGGGAAATGATGGGCGGGACTGGCAGGCAAAGAGAATAAATAGGGGGAGAAATCTAGAGAAGGGAGAGGAAAGAAAGAAGAGAACGAGGAGGAGGAGAGGAACATGTCCAGAGACACAAGAAGCAGTGCAAGTAAGATATAGAGAAAGAAAGTAAAAAGTCCTGAGGCAAGAGGTAGATAAAGAGAAACAGGTTAATTTAAGTTAAATTTTAAAAAACCTATCCAGAAACGAGCTAAACTAGCCCACAAACATTCAAAAGTCTCCGCGTCATGATTTGGGAGCTGGTTGGTGGCACAAAAGAAATAGCATGGTGCAGCATGGCAGTCAACCAGCCCAGGTACAGGCATGAAATACAGTGATGACTTTCATGTCGCTCAGCAAAGTCTTATAAAGGATTGAAGATGATTAGAGTGTTCATTCACCACACTTCCCTCTGCATTTTGGTGACTATCACCGTGGCAGAGATTGGATGGCTGGCTTCCATGGAGCCGGTTTGCTCTTCCTGTGGAGATGTGGCCCGACTCCATTCCTTACTGTTCATCTCATCCTTCCCTGCCGTCTTCATACTGAGGTGTGCTTCCTTGTGCACTCTTTCCTTTCTTCCATAGCATGCAGCCTCTGAAGCCTCCCATTAATAGCAGGCCCCCTGGTGGAAGGAGTCCCACCCTGAACTGGTCAGCTGATAACCAAGAACACTTTTTCTTTCCATAAGCAAGAAGAAAACCTATGTCATTTCATTTGGGTTTAACTTATAGACTGCCTGTTTAATCAGACCAATCCTTACAAAACTGAAATGTGACTCTAAAAGAGAAAATACAGATTGAAAATGCCAATGCTGGCTTGACCTGGTGGCTCAAGTCTGTTATCCCAACCACTTGGATGGCTGAGGCAAGAGGGTTGCAAGTTTGAGGCCAGCCTGGGATGCAGAGGGAGTTCAAGGCTAGCCTAGATAACTTAGTGAGATCTTGTCTCAAGATAAAAAGTAAGAAGAGAGCTGGTAATAAAATCTAAGGCAGAACACTCACCTGGTATGCACAAGGTCATGTATTCAATCCCCAGGTCTGCAAGAAGATAAAGAAGGACGATGCCTGTTGAAGCAAGAGAATAAGAAAAAGGCAATGGCTACATTTCTCTTCCTTGTAATTTCTCTGTGAAGAGCAGGGTTGCTAGAAAATGAGAGGCCACCCTCCCCACATTCTCCAGAAACTGGACCGTCATAATTCTGACACTAGGGCACCGAGGTTGAGTCCCCATTTTCCCACTCAGGGCCTCCTCAGAGTTCTCGTCTATAAGGTGGAGCCATCAGCAGTACAGGACAGTGCTATGTGCATCATTTGGGGTTAGAGTGCCCAGAGTGGGACCCTGGTTTTGCTATTTTGAGTGTAGGACCATGTGGTGAGATGCTTCAATTCTTTATGCCTTAACTTCCTCATCTGTAAGATGGGGATGCTAATACCTCCCTCAGAGGTTACTGGGAGAATTTAATGTTAAGATGCCATATTCACACCCATGAGTTTCACATATGACTATATTCATGCTTGTGGGTTTCACATCTGTGGATCTGACAAAATGAAGCTTGGAAATATTAGGGGGAAAATATCCCTTTAGTTAGAGAGATCAGGTGCGGACTCCTTTCTTGTCCTTTACTCCGTAAACAACACGGTGTGACTACATTATATTAAACACTGTAGAGACTGCTTAAAGATATGGGAGAGTGTACAAATAATACATCTTTATGTGGTCTACCAAGTAACAGACTCCAACATCTGCGGATTTTGGCTCTTTAGAGGGCCTCAAACTAATCTTTCTCAGATGCTGAGGGGCAGTGGACCACACAGCAAAGTACGTGGGACAGAGTCTGCCAAAAGAGATGTGCACATTTTTGTCACTGCAGTGGTTAACTAGAATGTGGATAAACGCCCCCAACATTTGTAGGCACTCATTAAATGACAATAATGTGTGATTCAAAGGTGTTTGGCAATACTCCTTTGAACACACACACAAAATCAGAATCTTTGCTTGACATGTTCTGCATGTACAATACCTTGTCATCTAGAAATTTCATTTTAGCCCCTTTGAGCTTATCCAGTATGTGCTGGTCCGATGTGAAGTAATTTGATTCCATGATCTAACAGGTATTGCAGTGAGGAAAAACATGACATAAAGAAAGAAAGCTGTCTTCTCTGAGACTTAGGGTTGAGAGCTCATGTGTGATGTTTCTTCTCTTCATAGTCAGGGGAACCCAAGCCCTATGCACCAGAAACCTATGGCTAAGGTTGAATGTGCTTGCTCCCGGAAGACCCGCCTCACCTCTTCCTGCCCAGCTATTGGTAATTTGGCTCTTTAGGAAACCAATCACAGCGGCACATCTGCACACAGTGGAAGGAAATATTCCACAATGCCTTATTGTATCTTTTAATCAGGAAAACAGTTTGGACAGGCACTCTCAGAACAAATATGTATTTATTAAATATATTTAGTGTCCATATATAAGTGTACATATTCACTAGTGTTCTTACATGGTATTAACTATGATACACACATAAAACTGCTGTCTTGGCAGGACAGAGCAAGGAAAACAGCTCATGGTATGACATCTATTACTAATTGTGATGGCTTCGTGCTGTTAGTTAGACAGTCTCAGGATTGGAAAGATGGCCCAGTGGTTAAGAGCACTGACTGCTCTTCCAGAGGATACGGGTTCAATTCCCAGCACCCACATGGCAGCTCACAACTGTCTGTGACTCCAGTTCCGGGGATCCAACACCCTTACACAGACATACATGCAGGCAAAACACCAACTCACATAAAATAAAAATAAGTCATTAAAGAAAGGTAGAGGACATAGTACTTAGTCCATGAGACTGACTACAGGCAACCTTGCAGTCTCAATGGGTATCCACAAGCAAGCAAGAGAAGGAAGTCTATAAATGCTTGTTACGTTTACCTGGGAACACTGGGTACACAGCTCTTTGGCTGAGGGATAACAGTGCCAGAATCCAACCATCTATATACCTTGTCGCCTTTCATCCTTTACTCTGGGCTCATACCCTATCATACCATGGCTGTTTCTGTTATTGCCACTGCGTTTGATTCCGGTCAGGGAGTAAAAGAAAGTGAAGAAATGCTATTCTTCCTGGAAGAGTGCAACTTGGAAGTTGTTCAAATTCTATTGGACAAACCTTAGCCACATGGCCACCGCCTCCCTACAAAGGAGCATGGGAAATGTAGTATTTGTTAGAGTCTAACTCCAGGTTTCTTTTACGAATAGTTATGGAGGTATAATGGCCATATCTGATACGCATGTTTCTTAGTATAGGATTAAATGACATTTTTAGCACAGAGCTGTGTCAATGATTTAACAATAAATGAAAGATTATCTTTTAGATTTTCATTTGTTTTATTAAAAATTTTTTGAGCCAGGAGTGGTGGAGCATGCCTTTAATTCCAGCACTCGGGAGGCAGAGGCAGGTAGGTGGATGCTGTCTCAAAAAACGAAAATAAAAATTTTTTCTCTTTCTTTTCTTTTTTTTTTTTTTTGAAATAAGATCAAATATGCATCTCTGCAGTCACTCTGTGGACCAGACTGGTCCCAAACTCCACCTTCCTCTATATTCCTAAGGCTTGGCTGAAATCATATGCCTCCTTTCCCAGCCTTACTTCTGTTTTCTGTGTTTGTATCTGTGTCTGTGACTGTGTGTGGTTGTGCCACGTGAGTGTGAATGTTCACAGAGGCCAGAAGAGGGTACCAGATCCCCTGGAGAGAGAGTTGCCGGCTGACATGGGTACTGGGAACTGAACTTGGGTCCTCGGTTGGGGAAGCAAAGGCTCTAAAGGAATGAGCCTTTTTTTCCAGTTCCCAAAGATCACCTTAATTATTAATCTCTGAGTCTTTCCATTTTTCTTAAGCAAAGTGCATATTGACTGATGGCCAATTCTGTAAGTAAGTCCTGTGTACTGATCTTGCAGTGAGAGTGTCTGGTATGTCACTGGCAGTAAGTACTGAAACAGTACTGGCATTGTAGGCGGGTTCTGAAAAGTATATGCATCATTCTTTACTTGCAAAGCATAATTCCTACTCCTGTTATGATTATGTAGTGAAGTCTTTGCATCACAACTAGTAAAAAAAAGATGGAAAAAAAATTCCACTGTTTTCACTCAGTACGAAATGAGGCGAATCTGGGGAAGTGCTCTTTGAGGGAACCAGAGATGAGAAACGGGAGAAATAAATGGGAGATACTTGGACTGTAGAGGCAGAGGGACCTTGGATATTGGTCAGCTTCTACTATAATAATTCTGAAAGGGCCTGGAGAGATGGCTCAGTGGTTAAGAGCTCTGGCTGCTCTTCTGGGAACTGCTGGGTTCAGTTCCCAGCATCCACATGGCAACTCACCACTGTCTGTAACTCCAGTACCAGGAGATCCAATACCCTCATAGAGACATATATACAGGCAAATAAAATGCATATAAAATAAAAATAAATAAGTCATTAAAAAAATAATCCGTGCCGGGCAATAGTGGTACACGCCTTTAATCCCAGCACTCGGGAGGGAGAGGCAGGCCAGCCTGGTCTACAGAAAGAGTTCCAGGACAGGCTCCAAAGCTACAGAGAAACCCTGTCTTGAAAAACCAACTAATAATAACAATAATAAAATAAAATAAAATAACAATAATAATAAAAACTGGTGGATTAAACAACAACAACAACAACAACATCAACAAATCATGTTCTTAGGACTGATAAGAGGAGCTCAAGAGGTCAGGTGAAGTCATGCACGTGCACTTGGAGTCACACCCCATTGCATGCCCCAAGGCAAGACGTATGGATAAGACGAATGTCAACAGCTTGAGGGAGTGTTTTCCATCTTCTAGGCAAGCGCTGCAAGGGGAGGAAATGAGTAGATGTGAATAAATAATTGTCTTCCACACCAGAGTTTGAACTCCTAGCATGCTGTACACTGGTTGTGGGGCGCTTAGTCTTTCTCGGGCCCCTTTGTGAAGAGACCAGAACTACAAGCCTCAAGTTTGCGTGAACTAAACGAGATGTCTCTACAAAGCCGCTTCCCGAGGACATGCTGTGTAGTGATTACATACGTGATGTGTTAGTGTGTTTTGCTGCCCACAGATCAGTTGGGTTGCGGGGTGGTGACGTTTTCTAGAGTCAGAGCAGCCTGTGGCCTCTTGGGTGGGCTGCCTTGCCGGCATGCTCACTGTGTAAGGAACACAATTTTATTTTCTTTCCTTCATTCTTTTTGTCCTTCTTAATAGAACGCAACTGTGTAGATGAAGCTGGCTTAAGACTCAAATGTAACTCGAGCTGGTCTTAAACCTGTGATGTTCTTGTCCCCACCTCCCAGCTCCCAAGATCATAGGCATGCGTTACCTATGCCTGTAATATCATTTTTTTTCTATGCTGCATTAAAAACATTAGGAAACCCCAGAAAATAAAGTAACTAGAGATTTCTGGGTTAATCTGGTTTAGTTCCGAGGCGTCTGTCACTGTTGAGAGGGGGTGAGGTATCTGGAGAGGCTGCCCTGATGGCTATGAAGTCACCAGCTGCCCAGAATTGCCCCTCAGAGCAGCTTCAAGAAAATTCCTCTTGTTGCTTTGCTGTTTTCTTCTCTGTGACCCTAGTGAGGTCATGACCTGCTCCCTGCCTTCCTTCTTAACCCCCCCCCACCCCCCATTGCAATTTGAGAAATCCTGGAGAACAGTGTCCAGAGCCCAGTTCTGTGTGACCAGAGCTGAGCTGAGCCTAAAAATATGTCTTGCTATAGAACCCCAATTGTGGCTGTTCCTACAGTGATTCTGGAGCTGCTTACAAATCCATCCAAAACGAAATTCCTGGCATTGCATTGGTCTGGGAGTTGCTGGGGAGACAGCGCTGTTCCCGGTCTGGTTTGTGATAGAGGTGGACTTGCAGGGTCAGTCACTAGGGCTGTCTACTGTCGCTCAGGCTGCCGTGGCTGTCGCTGGAATCTGTCCTGGCTGCAGAGACGCGATTTCTCCTATTACCCATGCTGAAAACCTAGGCGAGCAACCCACATCATTGGAAAGCATGGTCCACCCACTGCTTAGCTAAAACACTAAGCGAAATATTCCTGTGAGGAAGATATTCCACAGAGATATCTTCTTATTTGGCTGCAATTTCCTCACCTTCAGCATAAGTACAATCAAGGTCCATTTTCCTACTACAAATAACAAAGTACAATAACAACAACAACAAACAGTTTGAGACCAATGAGGAAAGCCAGAAAATTTAAATCAGAGAAATAGGAGCAAGTTTCCTACCTTAGAAACAGCTTTCACACAAGGGTTTGCAGGGCATGACCGTTGCTCACTCTGCGTGGATTCTGCACCTTCTGGATTTGTATCCATCGCCTAGATGGACATCTTGGAAGTCTTTTCAATGAGACCCTGGAAATACAGAGATAAAAGCAGGCCTACTTTCCAGCCTCAGGGAGCTTACACGCTAGGAGAGAAGTTCTAGAAACATTCTGACATTCACAGGATGATCACCATTTTCTGGTCTTACACTGACTGCATGAATGTGACCTGGAAATTAAACAGCAGTTCTATACACAACTTTTGGACGTGTTTCAGGATTTCAAATGGTTTGCAGAGAGCTGCTATTTCTACCATACCAGGAGGTAGTGGAGAAGGGTTTGGAGTTTTTGTTTATGCGCATGCATTTGCATACATGTATATGTGCGTGTGTGCATGTTAATGTGTTGGGGGGACATATATGTGCAGTTGTGAATATGCATATGTATGTCCATAGGTGTAGAGACCATAGTCTTCTTCGGGAGCCTTTGAGACAGTGCCTCTCACTCCCTGGAATTTCACCAAGCTGTCTAAATTAGCTTAGCCATAAGCATCCTGGGAATAGCCTGCCCCTGACTCCTATCTCTCTATGACTGGGGACTGCAAGACTTTTTACTTGTGTTCCAAGGCTCTGAATTCAGGCCCGACTCTGTCACCTGAGCCTTCTTTGTAGACCCTTTTTGCTCTTTAACACATGAAAGGGCTGGGCATGTGGCCCTTGTTCTCCCCTCTTGAAGTCACTTCTTTCAGTGTCTTATCACAGCAATGAGAAGAGAACCTAGTTTAGTTGAATTTCACCAATGTAGACTTTACCAAGTTAGGCCTCCTGAAGAGCTAGCTCGACCTTCCTTGTTCTATTTGTGCAAGCATGAAAGCTATGGGGATGCAGCCTAACTGAGGGAGAGAAGATGATATCAACTCTTCTGAGCAAGTCATGTTCTCTTGGATGATTCGATATTGGAAATCGGAACCACAGGCAGGTGGGGGATGTCATGTTAGGTACCAGCAGGCCTAGGGTGGGACCCGCATTGGGAAGACCCTGTGCCTCCATACAATTGAGCAGTTAAAGCCATGGAGTTGGAGAGGAATGAAAATCTTAGGTTTCAAATACAGTTGTTTCTTATATTTTAAATATTAAAGATATAAAATATAATGAAAAATAGAAAACTATATAGTGAACATTGTTTCTCTTATCTTAGATTTTCTTTCCTCTTCCCTCAAGTTTAACTATATGGATATCTCGAGCCAATTCTGAACTCCCTCACCTTTCAACCTTCCTCTTCAGAGGTCCTCACATGAGTTACTGTGGTTTTCCTTATTCCCATATTTGTTTTAGAAATTCCAATAAAATCTGCACTAACAAACATAAAAATATTTTATCTAGAGTATTTTTTTCCGGGTTTCTGATGTGGGATTCTTCCATCGATGGATGTTCAGAATGCTTTAGACTTTCCCTTTGTCTCACTACTTCTAATTATGCCGAAGTGGACATTCCTGAGCTTGTGTCTTTAGCTAAGGAGGAGAGCTGGAAGCAGGGACTGCTGGGTCACAGGAGAAGCAAGTGAATTGTCAGCAAAGCTAAGAAGAGCCAAGTGGCTGTGCCAGGTTACAGACCCCGCCTCGACTAGGCATGAGGGCAGGATGGCAGCCTTTTCCTCTTTGCCAATTTGAAGGGTATGGAATGAATTTTCCTTCAATACACATATATATTTCATATTTCAATGCAGGGTTTCTCAGTAGCTATGGAGTCAGTCCTGGAGAATTTGCTCTGCAGACCAGGCTGACCTCGAACTCACAGAGATCCGCCTATCTCAGCCTCCTGAGTGTTGGGATTAAAGATGTGCGACACCACTGCCCGGCTCCTTTACGTATTTTATTTTCCTAATTAACACTGGGGAAAAGTATCTTACTATGTTATTTATATTGGCCATTTCTTTTCTTGCTAGTGACCTTTTAACCCTTCCATCACTTTCTTAATGGGTTAATTACTTTATTTTTGGTTTATTCTGAGCTCCCCTGACAAATAAATAAGACAGAGAAATCCATCCATTTTACTTATTTTTCTTGAGTGAAACATTGGGTGCTACAAAAAGAAAATGAAAAATAATGTAGGCGTTTCCATGTCCATGCGCAATGTCTGCCGTTGTTGAAACTTCAGAGTATTCTTGATAGTACAAAGAAGACATTCGGTAACTGCATCAACATTGTAGTAGATGGAGTCATACCTCATTCATATTTTGTTTTCATGGTTTATATCAGATTTTAATCAAACTATGAAATGACTTGGTTATAATCGCAGCTGTATTGTCCCTTGATTTGTCAGTGTATCGTCTTTAGCTGAGACTAGAGAACAAAAGGAAATGGCTATTCCCCCGCAAGATCCCTCATAGTCCCTGTGCAGCAGGCCTTGTGGGCTGGACCAGGGCACACAGAGTGACTCATGCATTCACGGGGCTCCCAGCACCCCCTCCCCAGAATGGCGTTCCTTTCATTAGCTTTCACCCAGCTGGCCTGAGTTTCACAAACAAAATATTGTATAAGATCAGCCCCTTTGATGGTAAATTCGGGGCAATTTTTGGAAAACTCCTGCCAAGTTACATACTGACCTCAGGGTCTTTAAACCAGCCAAAAATGTTAAGTAAAAACTGAATTAAATCTATTATCACAAATGTGTGCCCCCTAATCTGATGAGCCTCCCAGATGTCCAGCCCGAGAGCATCTGCTGTTTGTCTGTGGGCACACACTCGGAGCATGTGCCACACTGAGGGCCGCAGAGCAACAGCCTGGAGCTGGCTGGACATGAAGCAGGCAAGGAAAAGAACAAGGAAGAAGGCTCTGTTTTGAGAGTTCTTCCTCGTGAGGTCATCTTTTTCTTTCTATTTAATGGATCAATTGTCTTCTTTTTGGAGCCTAATAACTTTCTCTGACACACAACAGTGGAACAGGAAGATCTGTCTCAAAGGCCCCAGAGTAATTGTAAACACTGAAAAGAAACCAAAGCTAGCAACAAAATCCTGGCATGCCAGTATCTGACTTAGACTATAATATTTTGTTCATTATACTTTGTCTTATGTCAGAGATCCCAGATATGGACTCTCAGAAAGAAATGCATGGTTAAGGGGCTTATTGGAAAATACTCTCAGGAACAAGGATTTAAGAAAGAGAGAGGTTTGGACTGAGGGATTGACAATTGAGGTCTCCACCACACCTACAGGAGGCTTGGAAGTTAGACGATGCAATGATTAATTCTGGGTGTCGATTTGGACAAGCTCTGGTGTCTGTTGCTTAGCTAAAACCCAAGATTTATGCTGTTGTTTAGTCAAAGGCATGATTAAGGCACGAACCACTCACCACTCAGCAGTGAAGACCCCTCTCCACAGTGTATGTGGCCCTTATAACATTGGCTGAAGTATTTCAGAACACACAGCAAGGTTTTCCAAAGATGAAATTCTCGGGATTACAACATAAAACCCTGTCTGAGTTTGCAGCCTGTTGCTCTATGGGATTTAAGACTCAAGACTCAAGCTCAAGACTGTGGTATCAACCTTTCCCAGAATTTTCAGCCTGGTGGCCATCCTATAGATTTCATGGGTTTTCTGTTTTTCCAGCCCTCACGATCACATGAATCTATGCCTTAGCATTGCCGGTCTCCACCTCTTGCCATCTGGCACTGCCACGTGAGGATCAGGGTGATGACTCTCCATTATGCTCTTTTAGATACCCCCCCATGCTCCCCTCACGTGCTCATCCCTTACATACTGTCTGTTGATGCTTCTGTGACTCAGTGACAGGGCGGTACAGTGGAAAGACCCACGGGATATGCATAGCCTAAACCATTTGTTCTCAAACCCTTTACAGTCGTGATTCTCAACCTGTGGGTTGCAACCTCTTGGGGTGGGGGAAGCCGAATGACCCTGTCACGGAACTTGCCTAAGACCATCAGAAAACACAAGATATTTACATTACAGTTCACAACAGTAGCACAATTACAGTTATGAAGCCGCAAGGAAAATAATTTTATGGTTGACGATCACCCCACCATGATGAACTGGATTAAAGAGTTGAGACGCAGCATCAGGAAGGTTGAGAACCGCTGCTTTACGGGAAATCTTCGCTGACCCCTGTTACAGAGAACAGCCATTTTGGAAATGTAGGGTCTGTTGTTTACTCCTGAATTCCTTCTGTGGCCATGGAGCATGCCCAGCTGGTAGCTTATGTGATCTTATTGTCTTATTGTCCATTGAGTTTGCCCACTTCTCTGAAGTGGTTTATTTCTTCTGACATTTGGAACCCCAGTCTGAGTGGGTCATTGCTCTCTACAAACTTGCTAGAGTTATACTTAAGACCAATGAATTGTGAGTCAAAGTGAGAAACTATGAGTTAGAGACCCGGCAAGCAGACAGATAGGGAAAGGGGACACATATAAATCAAAAACGTGCTGCCAGGTAAGGTGGTGCACACCTTTAAATCTCAGTACTTGGGAGGCAGAGGCAGGAGAATCTCTATGAGTTTGAGGCCAACCCGGTCTACATAGTGAGTACCAGGCCAGCTAGGGCTATGTAGAGAGACTCTGTCTCACAAAAACCTAAATAATAATAAATAAAGGTGGCAAACACCTGGCTGCACCTTCACCCTCCTGATCCAAGCTGAAGGCCTAACAGGGCAGGTTCTAGTCAGTTGCCCCCCAACTTCAGCCTTCTCTGGACTTTGCCTTCTATGTTTATCGGGTCTGGTCATTAGCTTCTTTGTGTCCCCATCTTTGGGGAATGATTGTCATTTGCTATGCTGCCAAGGGCAGACTCTGGTTTTTCAGAATTCAGGGAAGCGGGTGGCAAATTACCCCCAGGCTCTTGTTGTTTTCACAACCCATCAGTCATTTAACACCCAGCTTTGATTCTCTGGTCCTTGTTTTTTATCATTTTCCCTGAACTCAAGTGTCTAAGCTAAGGTTGCTCACTGTCAGAGTTCTGAAGAAGCCTAAAGAGACAGGAGGCAGGAAAGGAGAGACATCTACCTTAGACAGGTGGGACCTTGAACTCAGGGCAAGGGAGTATAACTTTTACCCCGCAGGGACAAGAGAGAATAACTTCAACCTGAAGAAGTTGAGCCATCTGCTGGTGGGAAAAGATGGATGAAACCCTTTATAGGGGCAGAAATGACCGCAGCCATAATTTCTTCCTTAGTCCTTTCCTTCCAGTGTTGTTCTGCCTGGCTGCAAGGGAAGCTAGGAAGTGTAGTCTTTTAGCAGGAAAGTGTCATTCCAAACTCTGCGGAGAGGGGCTATAAAAAAATGGGGAGGCGAGAAGGTAGGGGCATAGATTCCGTCTTCGTTGTTTCCTACAGAGGAGGGTCTTTGTTGGAGGTGGGTAGTTCTTGTCCATTGAAGAGGGGCCCTCCGATCCCTTTGTAGGGTGAGAGCCATTGGGAGAGTCTATGTGGAACATTTTGTTTAGGTATAGGAGGAAGCTCAGTAAGTAAAACATTTAAAAGACAGGGTAAGAACGTAAGTATGAGTATAATAAGGAGGAAAGGAGTGATCAAAGGGAGGAGCCTGAGTGACCCAGGGGAGAAGCCAGAGGGATCCAGGGGAGGAGCCAGAGGGATCCAGGGGAGGAGCCAGAGGAATTCAGGGGAGAAGCCAGAGGGATCCAGGGGAGGAGCCAGAGGGATCCAAGGGAGGAGCTAGAGGGATCCAGGGGAGGAGCCAGAGGGATCCAGGGGAGGAACTTGAGTAGGAAGGAACCAGAAACCCACATAGGAGGAGGCTTGACACTGAATTTTTGTCTGGTCTCTGTGTCTAGGACCCTTCTCAAACCAGCTACGATTTGTTGACGTGGAAGCATCACGGTTTGCAGAGAAGAGCACCCATCCCATCCTTAGCAGCAATCAGTCCTAGAGCCTTTTAATTTCCAGGTACTGCCGCAGTCCAGGAGTAGAGCTGGTCTTGAATGGTGTTAAGCAGGTTTGAGATTTCTCTAAGTTTTTTTTTTTTTGGTAAGACACAGATATTAGTTGATACAAAGAAGGCTGTTTTAGTTGAAAACAATGCCCCAGAGTGGCAAAAGAGGGGTGTGGTGAATGACTCATGGCCCATTAGTTCTGCTTTCAGAGAACTGATCTTAGGGGCTTTGGGGGGGGGCAACTGCTGATCCCTCAGTAACTGCTTCAGGCTGACAATGGTTGACGGCGTGGGCTGCAGTCGGAGAGTCTCAGAAGAAGGTCCATCCGAGGGGCCAAGATAGAGTTGGGCAAAGGTCCAGAGCAGAAGCTAGGAGGTAGTGATCGCAAAACCTTGTGGAGAACATTAAGAGACAAAGTTAATGTGGAAGAATTTTGCATCAAAATTAACATAAGTTAATATAAGATTAAATATGAAGTTAGCATAAGGTTAAATGCAATTGTAGAACTGGCTGAATACCAGAGTTCTGTAAAAAGGATATGGTAGCTGGAATTAGCTGTTTGTTTACAACAGACTCCTGCATAAGGGACAAGTACCAGGAAGTCGTGTAAAAAAAGTCAGTTAAAGTCAGCACCGAACTGACAGTTTAAAAGAGAAATAGAATCCCACGGAGTCATTTTCATAGGCTCGTCTAGCAAAGTCCCAAAGACGCCACTTGGATATTCTGAATACATTTCCCAAGATGTGTGCTTGATGACAAAGTGTCTGGCAGCCTCCTGCAGTCAGGAGACATAGGGTGTGGGCCTTGGAGTTAGCGGGAATGATAGTCATTTATCATGCGCAAGGACAAACCTTTCGAGTTTTCGGAATTCAGGTAACTTGGTGGCAAATTACCTTTCAGCTTTTGTTGCTGTTTTCAAAACCCACCAGTCATTTAACATCCAGTATTAATTCTTTGGTCCTTGATTTTTCACTGTTTCCCCTGAATGACTCAAGTGCTCAGATAAGGTGCCCATGAATGCCTTCCCTTCCTCCTGTCTCCTGCCACGGTTAACCAATTGCACCAATGGCACTCAACTCCTCAGTGTCAGCCAGCTAATGGGGTGGGGGTGGGGGGGCTAAAATTGTATTTCAGAGTCTGCTCCCGAGGATCTCTTTTTGCACAGTTAACTTAGTGCCCCAGCACCAAACTCCCTCCTGGAGGTTTTCTGAGAAAGCAGAGGGAGCCAGCTCTGCTAACGAAACAGTCGGGTTGCTCGCGGGACAAAGCACAGCAGAGGCTGTGACCGATCTTTTGAGATGTGCTAATATTTGTTAATTTTTTATAGTCCATGTACGGTTGCAGATATTTAAGATTTTGTTGCTGTTGTGAGTGTTCTGGCCTTGACATTTGCAGGTCTGGGGGAAGCTAGCGTCAAATCACACAGGTAGAGGGTTAGAGGGGCTGCTTTGGAGGAAGAGGATTTAAAAATTCTGCAAGCATGCTAGCATATTGGAGAGAGAATGCGAACAGGGGGACGAGGGAGAAGCCAGCATGTAGCCACCAGACACTGTAGTCCATGTGGCTGTATGGTCATTAATAGGGTAGATCTGTGGGGCTTCAAATTGGCTCTTTAGTATCTTGCCGTGAGATTACTTCTAAGTGTCTGGCTACAATCAGGAGAATAAAATGATATCTTAAGTTACTGTGACAAAATATTTACTTTCTTTTAAAAATAGTTACTTATTCAATTTTGTGTGTGTGTGTGTGTATATATTTGTACACATGTGTGCAGTCCCTGAGGAGGCCAGAAGAGGGCGTCAGATCCTTAGAACTGGAGTTACAGTTGGTTACAAGCACCTATACAGGTGCTAGGGACCAAACCTGGGTCCTTAGGAAGAGCAAATATTCTCAACTGTTAAGTCATCTCCTAGCCCCAGACATGCACTAAAAAAAAACAAAAGGTCTTTCTAATGTTGAGGGTTTTTTTTTGTTTGTTTGTTTTTTTGAATGATCTGACAAATAGAAGCAGGTATCATTTTAGGAGTTTTAAGTTAAGAACATTTTAACTATAATAGAAAGTAATAGGAAGGAATGGAGTCTACATCCTGAGCTGGGTTTCTTTAAAAACAAACAAAAAACACTGAAGTATTGCTTTGTAAAAGTCTACCAATTTGACTTCATGTTAAACTGCTTGGACTTGTTTGGCAAACTTGTATGTGCATGCATGTGTCTGTATAGGTCAGAGGACAACTATCACGTATGTCATTTCTGGGTTCCTTCTACCTTTCTTTTCTCCCCTCCTCCTCACCCCCAGTGATTTTTTCAGTATAGGCCAGACAAACCGGCTGTCTAATAGCCTTCACTGTCTAATAGGACTCCCCTTATTGCTAGCATTACAAGCATGCACCAGGCACCAGTTTTTCATATAGATTCTGGGGGTTGAACTCAGGTCCTGATGCTTGCAAGTACGTGCCTTCCAGGCTAAGTCATCCCCCCAGCCCTGTTAGCACTTTTAGGAATAGGGTCTCACTACAGCCCAGGCTGCCTTTGACTATGAAATCCTCTTGCCTCAGGATCCCTAGCGCCAGAATGACAGGCATGTGCCACCACACTTAGGCCATTATTTAGCAACGTTTGATCCTTTCATCTAGTGTTGAACTACCTGGATTAGATTCCTGACTGCCCTCTATGAGCTGTGTAACCTTGGGTAAGTCACTTCAGCTCTTTGGGTCTAAACATCTTGTCTGAAATGTGATGATAAGAACACTTTCTCAGGGCTAGGGAGGTGGCTAAGTGGTTAAGAGCCCTGGCTTCTCTTCTGGAGGATCTGGGTTCAATTCTCAGTAGTCACATGACAGCTCACCACTATCTGTAACTTCAGTTCCAGGGGATTTGGCTTCCTCATACAGACATACATGCGGACAAATGCCAATGCACATAAAAATTAAAAAAAGAAAAGAACACCTTCTTATAGGGATTTTGTGATTATTAGATTAATTAGAATTGGCAAAGTAATTACTTACTTTAAATAGTTCATTTTTATTTTATCTAACTATCTGTGTGTGTGTGTGTGTGTGTGTGTGCGCACACACATACATGCACAAATGAATAGGGTATTAAAGCATTAGGAAGGTTTAATACAGCTCCTCATGTTGTGGTGACCCTCAACCATAAAGTTATTTTGTTGCTGCTTTATAACTGTAATTTTGCTACTGTTATGAATCATAAGATAAATATCTGATATGCAGGATATCTGATATACGACCTTCAAAGGGGTCTCGACCCATACGTTGAGAACCGTGGCCCTAGAACTTAAGTTACAGATGGTTATGAACTACTATGTAGATGCTGGGAATTGAACCCAGGTCCTCTGGAAGAGTAGCCAGTGCGCTTAACCACGGAGCCATATTTCTAGCCCTAAATAATGAATTTAAAAAGAAGAGGAGGAGAATGAGGAGGAGGTAGAGAATCCAAATTAGTATACTTCTTGGATCTTTCCATGAGATGCCCTATGCTGTGTTAAAATACATTAAGAAATACCTCATCATATGTTGGCACCTTTTAAAAATGTGAGGGTGTTTTGCCTGCATGTCTGTGCATCGTGAGTATGTCTGATGTCCATGGATACCAGAATAAGGCATCAGATCCTCTGGGACTGGAGTTACAAGTGGTTGTGAGCTGCCATGTGGTTCTGGGAACCAAAACTGGGTCCTCTGTAAAGGCCGCCAGTGCTCTTAGCCTCCGGGCCATCTTTGTAGCCCCTCATTGACACCGTGATTTGGACTTCTCAGCTTCTTAAACCATTAGTCAGAAACAGCCCTGATCTTTGTAAGTTCCCAGTCTGTGCTATTCGGTCACATAACACAAACAAAAGAAGACACTGTGTGTACAAATGTGATCACCAATAAAAGTCTGATAGACTTTCTTCCTCTGTTTAGGATTAGGGCTTGAATTCTAAGTTTAGAGGAGATTGCTTTTCAAGTCTACGGTGACACTAGCTAATTACATCTTAGGTGGTAACGTAAGAGGAATCATTGTGAGGGTCCCAGGCTGTGGAATAGTGGCTGCTTCTACTTCAAGGGCTCTCTCGTGCCTCTTTGCCTTCTTACCTGCTAGCCTACAACTGAGAAATGAAGCCGCAACAGCCACCCTAATCATGAAGGCACACATGCATCGCACTCCAGGAATAGCTGCAGAAAGCGAAGACTCAGACCTCTGGAGACACAGTGAACTCTCACCCGTACCTGCAAAACCACCGTCATCTAGAAGTGAAGCCATGTTTCTCTCAGTTAAGCTACTGTTATTTTGATTTCTGCTGTGTGAAGCCAATCTCTCCTCATACATAACTGTACCCACCAACCAATTAATTGCTAATATTGCTACTTATTGAGTCCTTGCTCTGTGTAGATGCCGAAGAGCTAAGGCAATCCCTGAGAATAATTGTCTCTCCAGGTCGTTGGACCTCACAAAGATGAGCTATGGCTACCATAAACTCAGATTAAGCAAAGTGACCATTTGAAATCTCTTCCTGAATTTGGAGATGGACCTGCCTAGTGATCTGCAAATTCATACTCACTCAGAGAAAATAATGAAGTCGCCCTGAGCTGCTTTCAGCCGTGGTGGCTTCTAGGATTGGGAGAGTTCTGGGAACTTAATTTGTTTGCTTCCTGCTCCTTAGCTCCAAAGTTTTTTCTCCCTTTCCTCTTTAGTTGGAAATGACATCCCTGGTCAGCCTCATAGGAGTTGTTGCTTATCTCTGTGACTGGATATTCCTGTGAAACTAGCCATCCTTGAGATGCTGGGGAAATGGAAACCAAAAGACAGCAACAATCACAGAGGCTCCGCCTTTAAAGGCAAACTTGGTAGACCTTCTAATAAATGCTTGGGTTGTCATCCAGCAGGTCCGGTTGCTGCCCGGGCAGAGGAAGGCCAGACCTATCTATGCAAAAGAGAACTGAACAGACGTTAGGAAGCTTCAGCCACTCGGTCATACAACTGAGCCTTGGTTACTGACTTGGTACCAAGTATTGGGCTGGAGAGGGGAGAGTCAGAGTGATCCTGATCTCATGTTGCTTAGAGTTAGCGATAGTTTTCCCCTTTTTGTCCCCTGGCACAAATGAAATTCCCATCCTATCTTTACTTTAAAATTATGCAGATGTGGTATGAATACCATCATAATGGGTGTTATGGGTAAAACTGCCTCAATTTGAGCTTTGACTCAGGTTAGCCTCATTCCTAAAAATAATAGGTGAAAAAAATTAAGGGCCAGTGGGTTGGCTCTAAGGGCAAAGTAGCTTGCCACCAAGCCCAAAGACCTGAGTTTGAACCCTAGAAGTTATGTGATGAAAGAAGAGAACAGATTCTCTTTTCAAGTTGTCCTTGACCCCCCAAAACCTACGTCATGGTACCTATGTGCCTGCCCCACATACAAAGAAAATAAACAAATACAAAGGAAATAAAAGCAACAGATTGATTTTCCAAAGAATGTTCATGAGCCTTACATGAGCCATACTTGGTATATTTTCCACACATCATGACACAGAGAACACGTGAGCCATAACATTCTTTTACTTCTCTACAGAAATGTTCTTCTCCATATACATGCAAACTGGAGCCTGAGATGGGGAAAAACCACTGTGTCAAATACCCCGCTATTCCCCCGCCTTCAGCGTACCTCCCGTACTCAGTGGGCACCACATTTGCGGGGCAGAATTTGTTGTTGATTATTTAGTTGTTCAACATCTGAAGCATAATTGAGATAAAATGTGGGTCACTGAATAAGAGACCAGAGACGTGTGTTTTTCCTTCAACAGCAGCCCTCAGACCTTTAAATTTATCAATAATAGATTAAACACATTACCATTTGGTTTGTTTTCTACAACCTCAAACCCATGTGAAACATTAAAAACACCTCGTACAATTTTATGTGTGTGTTTGTGTTTCTCTTCAAACAGTATTGATTTGGTGTCTTTTCTTCCGGGTTCTGATAGGGGAGATGCTACATTTAGCTGACTGGATTAAAAACAAAGAGAAGGAGAGCTGAAACAAAACAAACAAATAGGGTTGCCTTCTTCTTCTTCTTCCTTTTTTTTTCAAGGAGAGTAAACCAGAAGCCAGTTCAACAGTTGTATTTTTCAGTTCGTTTGGGTTCTCTTCCTCCCTCCCTGACCCCGATCTAATTTATTTTTGCATTAAATAATTCTGCCCCTTTCCCTTTGTCGCGGGCTGGATTTGGGGAGATGAAGACAAACTGCTTAGACCTTGAAAAGCACATGGGTTCCTCGCTTGGATGGCGTCTGTGTAGACTCCGAACTCCCTCCGCGTTCTATAGGGAAAAAACAGGGCCAGGTGCATTTCTTCCCAAATCGAATTAGCTGCAAGATGCCACATCCAATTGTGGCAAATTGATGTGAGAGTTTGTGATTTCTGCGGCGGCTCTTACAGCGGAGGTCAGCAGGCACAGAGGCAGACACCAGGCGGGGGCGGGGGCGGTGCAGGCGCGCAGCAACTTGTGGTACAGGCTGCTCTGACAATAGCAGGGAGGACGTAAAACGCAATCGGCTTTTTGAAAATTGCAAGAGAATCCAGTTGTAAGTCTGCATTCTAATCGGATTTACTGCGCCATCATTTACCTCTTTAGGCTGTTAACATAACATTATGCTTAATTGAAAAACTGGATAGTTAGTTATTCAGA
This sequence comes from Myodes glareolus, assembly GCF_982192425.1. Lineage (NCBI taxonomy): Eukaryota > Metazoa > Chordata > Mammalia > Rodentia > Cricetidae > Myodes > Myodes glareolus. Next base: position 40,049,470 of record NC_142033.1, read on the forward strand.
CGGGATGCTTCCAGCCCCCCCCCCCCCATCCCCTCCCTATCTAAGCCATACTCTAATCAGGCACAAAATATAGGATCCCCCTAATCACACAAGCAGACAGAGTTTAGACTTCTGAAATAAAATTTGCTTCTTCACTACTGGAAATTAGCTAAAAACGTTGACAGGTGACAAATTTGCCCTTCTCCATGGTTGTTTCTAAAGATCTCCCCTGACATTAACAGGTTTACATCATGCTTTATGACATTTAATTAGTCATACTTTATTTAATTAGCATGGCAAGACATCTAAAGCAATACAAAGATTTTCTGCAAGGCCCAAACAGGAGACGGCAGTTCTATACATTGGGGGAGCAGGAGAATGAAAAACAGACCCTCTACCAGACAACCGTGTGTTCCCGCGTATCCCTCGTGGACTGCCCAAGCAGAGAACTGAGAACGCCTTAAGATGGCATAAGCCGTTTGCGGACGCTTCATCAAAAATTGTCTATGGGAAGGGTATGCACAATCAAGCCAACTTGATCCAAGGCACATCTCTGCAAGAAATTCCTTCTGCCCCAGGAAGGCTTGGAATCTACCTTTGATACGCTGAGGTAGATTCGTGCACCTATGAATAAATAAGGCAGCACGTGGGTGCAGAGAAGACGGCATCCTGAGGTTGGACGCCTCAGCTTCTTCTCTACTTCTCATGGACTTCTGATGGGAGCTGATGATTTTCAGGCCGCTCTAAATTTAATTCTCCAATATGTGGAACAGTCCTGAGGGCTTACTTATGAAGCCATGTGCTGAGTATGCTTGCGTATTTTATCCCTTCTGAGTCCCATTGCTGTTCCCATTCGTGAGATGATGTAACTGAGGTTCATGGGTAGTTATCAACAGCTTACAAATATGGCGAAGTCGGGAGTCAAACCCAGTCTCGGAGCAGATCCAGGCCCCTGTTGTAGAACCCAAGGTTCTCTGGAGGGCGGATTCACCCCATTGACAATGGTTTCGCTTCTGCCCTATTCAAAACAGATTCCTTTATTCTGAGCCCAAAGCCTAAGCCTTACCCAGGCCACTTCACAGCCTCACTCTGGTGGTTAGTGTGGCGGGCCCCACTCTTTTGGAAAATGCATGAGTCTATACAATTCAAATCATCATGGGGCACCCACAATAAAAAATATTAGTAAACAAAGCAGCCACGGAAATGTTTCAGACTTTCCATTATCTGGTAATAAAACCAAGCCATCGATCTAACCCTGCTTTTACATAGTTCTTTTTTTTGTTTGTTTGTTTGTTTTTTTTTTAAAGAAAGGGTCTCACTATGCAGCACTGGCTGTCCTGGAACTCACTAAATAGACCAGGCTGGCCTTGAACTCACAAAGTTCCACCTGCCTCTGCCTTCCGAATACTGAGGTTAAAGGTACACGTCACAGCCCAGCTGTCATAGTTTGAAATTTCTTAAATTTTTCAAATTTTCTTTTTAAATCCTGCTGTGAGCTCAAATGGTGCCTCCAAACAGAAAGCCTGTTTGCTTGTTTGTTTTGTTTTTTTGGCTTTTTGGTTTTGTTTGTTTGTTGGTATAGGCACTTGCTAGCTCAACTTTTTCTCACGTCAGAACAGGGAAGAACAAACTTTGTCATTTTCATGAATAAACTCTAACGTTCAAAGTCACCGGGCCAATTGGAGGGAGCAGGATGACAACCCTCCCCCCCACCCCTTAACTGCACAGAATCCCAGGGAAGAGCTTTTAAAAACACTCCCATATCTGTCTCTGGTTCAGGCTGTCTGTAAAACGTAACTTTAAAGCATCGATGGAATTCTTCCTGCAGACATGAACCCCATATATGTGTAGTCACATCAACCACTCCTAAGCCCCCCATGAATTGGAAACACAGACGCCCGTTTAGTGCCAAAGCACCAGGACTCCAAGTGCATTAAGAAAATCGTCTCAATGTAGTTTTTACTAAAGCAGAGTATTTTAAAAAAATGAGAAGAGGCAGCTACAATAGCAGAGGCGCCACAGATTGAATAAATAGCGCTTAACCAATTACCAATTATCCATGCTAATGAAGGATGAGGCAGAGTCCTGATAATTAAAACCCCAAATAAACTGAATGTTGGTTTAACCAGTGATCCTTCTCTTGCAAGAATGTCTAAGGGACAGCCATAAAATGACTGATCTGAGTTTTACGTCCCCTGTCTCCACCTGCCCACCCTCTGACTGGGCTCCGATGGGCAGCAGCGAGGTCAAAGGGCAGACAGCTGGAGGGAAGTGAAAGGGAGTAGGGGAGATCCACAGAGTGGAGACTTTGCCCTTGGATAATTGGGAGTTGATTGGATACACAATGGCATCCTATTGTCTACTTCACATTTTGGAGAAGGGGCCACAGACAAGTCTGACATAGTGGCTCCTGCCTGGTCCTTCCTCTCCTGGGCCAGCTGTGAGCATTCACTGGTGAAAGTTGTGTTCAGCACATTCCCGGCTTTTACTCCTCTGGCCTGAGAAATCAAGGTTTGAACTAGAAAGTTCTGGCCATATGGGAAGACTGGTTCTGTCATTTTTACAACGTCAGCCCCTGTCAAAGGCTGTCAAAGGCTCTTGAGAAAGGCCTGAAAGGGAATGCTGAGGGACGTTTCCCGAACGGACGCCAGGAGCTCCAGGGTTCATCACTTCATGGGCCTCTCTCCTTCCTGGTGCCTTCTCGCTGCTCCTGTTCCCCCCAACCCTGCTCCTTCCCCCTGTCCCATTTCTCTCCACTAATGCCTTAGTGTTTCATCTTCTTTCCTGTGTCCCTCGCCTTATCCCTCACAGCAGCACCTGTGACACGGTGTGTGTAACTAGAGTTGACATTCTGCGGCTCTATGGGACCTGACCACGGCAGACACAAAACCAATAAGCAACCAGACGTCTTATCACTAGCTGTCTGAGCCACCAGACTGCTCCTCTGCTCACTTGGCCTCCTGAGCTCGACCTTCAGGAACCACTTCCTCACTTTTGGACCTTCCATGCTTAATAAGCTAAGGCAGTGGCTCTCAACCTTCCTAATGCTGAGGCCCTTTAATACAGTTCCTCATGTTGTGGTGACCCCCAACTTAAAATTATTTTTTTGCTACTTCATAACTGTAATTTTGCTACTGTTGGAAATCATAGTGTAAATATCTGATGCTCAATCCCTGTGAAAGGGTTGCTGGACTCCTAAGGGGTTGCGACCCCTCGGTTGAGAACTGCTCAACCAAAGGATTAAAGATGGACACTGCAGAGGATTCTAAGACCTGGTTTAACACCATTGGCTTCTATTCTATAGGTCTGGTATGTTTGCATGTTCCATCGGAAAGGCAATCTGTCTCTTAGGGGTACATATAAAGGTCTCTGAGGAGCCCAAGGATAAAGTGTTAAATATTCAGTAACTTACACATTGGAAGCTGTTTTGGGGTATTGTGAGCTTGACTCTGTTCTATGGGTTGATGTAATTTGGGTTTTAAGTTCCAACAGAAGCTCCCAGATCCACCACATTTGCACATGCTTTCTTCTCTAGACAATGCCCTTGCTGACCCCATTTTAGCTGCCATACTGGCACTGATCTTAAATCTTATCACATATCTTCATGTACCCTTTGCTTACTGAAGGAATCTCATGCTTCCCTGTGTTCTCATGGAGGGTGTGCCTTCTTCTATCACAACCTTGTTTTGGAGCTGTCACTAATCCATCATTATTGCTTCCAAAGCTATAATGGAAAGCTTCCATATGCAGGTAGCGTGTAGGGGTCTTAAAGAGATACCGACGGTTGAGCCTCTCACTTTCAGAGATGCCGATTAACTGGAAAGAGGTGAGACCTAATGTCTCCCACACAACTACAGCACCCGAGTGTATTCAGTAGTCCTGGTTGTGTCTCATTTGTCTTTGTAACCTGTGCGCCCAGCACGGCACATGGCACATGGGAGGTGCTTAGTGAATAGATTCGTTGGTCTATCCCTAGCAGATGAGAAAGGTCTGTACAAAAGAGAGTGCTAGGTTTTCCCCCAATATTAGTTTTCTCTTCCCCAGGAGGGGTAGACATTATGGCTGTAGATGCAGGGATGCTTAGGGGGATAAAAACTACTTCTGGTTTCTCTGGTAAGTATGAGAGACAAATAGAATAGACCTGGTCAACTGGGTATGATTGGAAATAGTGGATCCGTTTCCCAGATCACACTCTTCAGGAGCGGCCTTGTACTTCCGTGTCCCCCTTCTCTCACTCTGCAGCTGGGACCGTAAGGATGAGAACGACATAATAAACGGAGTTGATATCCCGGATGGAGCTACCAAGCTCACCTCTAAGAGAGTCACGGACTGAAGCAGTTGCTACTATTTCAGGCCTATGCTGTAGCCTCTAAGTATTGTAGTGTATCACCAATTTGAAAAAAAAATGTCTAATCAAAAAAATTTTCTATCACAAAGCCTGATGCCCGGGCTTTGCCAACATCAGCAGAAGCTGTCCTAGCTTGTATCCTGGCCAGGCCTGTGGAGCGACAGGACGACATCTAGGTCACTCACACGATGCTGTCCTATCATTATATGTCCCCCAGAATGCTTATTCATTTATGTATTTAAACTTTTTTAAAATTTAATTTAATTTTATCATTTTTTTCCCATTCAAATATTTACACTTCCTTCCCTCCTCCCAATCCCCTCCCGCTCCCCTACACCCCCTCCTTCCTCCCCTCTCCCACCTTAAGAGAGGGCAGGAAACCCTGCCCTGTGGGAAGTCCAAGGCCCTCCCTCCCTACATCCAGGCCTAGGGAGCTGTGCATCCATATAGACTAGGGTCCCAAAAAGCCAGAACATGCAGTAGAAACAAGTCACAGTGCCTTTATCAATGGCTTCTCAGTCAGCCCCCATTGTCAGCCACAATCAGAGAAGCTGGTTTGATCACACGCTCATTCAGACCCGGTCCAGCTGGATTTGGTGAGCTTCCACTAGAACAGGCACACTGTCTCAGTGCGTGGACACACCCCTCGCAGTCCTGATTTCCTTGCTCGTCTTCTCCCTCCTTCTGCCTTTCAACTGGACCTTGGGAGCTCAGTCCGTTGCTCTGATGAGAGTCTCTGTCTCTATCTCCATCTGTCGCCGAGGAAGATTCTATGGTGATATTCGAGATAATCATCAGCGTGATAGTGAGGCAAGGACAGTTCAGGCATGCATTTAAACTCTTGGGATTTATTTATTTATTTTGGTTTTTCAAAACAGGGTTTCTTTGTGTAATAACTCAGGCTGTCCTGGAACTCACTCTGTAGACCAGGCTGACCTTGAACTCACAGAGATCTGCCTGCCTCTACTTCCCAAGTGCTGGGATTAAAGGCGCCACCATTGCCTGACTAAAAACTCATTTTTAATTGAAAGGCATTTTTCATATAATGTATTATGATGACAGTTCTCCTCCCCCAACTTCTCCAGATCCTTCCCCACCTCCCTACCAACCTAACATCTCACCCTTCCTCTCTCTCTCTTTCTAGAAAACAAATAGGCAAACAGACAAAAACACACACACACACACACACACACACACACACACACACACACACACAAACCAGAATAAAAAAAAGAAAAAGAAAAATACAAGAAACACACACTAGACCCATAAAAACACCTAAAATACAAGCAAAAGACCAGAAAGTCAAGAGATGACCAAGCAAAGCAATATGAGAAAAATGTCTACAAATTACCATTAACGGTTAGAGAATTCATACAGGCATATAATGTATTTTGATCAAGTATAATCCCTAATTCCTCCAGTTCCTACCATACCCATAATTATTTCCTCCCAGTTTCATTGTGCATGGGTATTGGGTCCACTTAGTGCTGTCTGTATGTGCATGGGTGTTGAGTCCACTTAGCTCTGTCTGTACATGCATTGGTGTTGAGTCTACTCAGTACTGTCTGTATGTGCATGGGTGTACAACCCGTCAGAGCCACAGTCCTGAAGAAAACTGACTCTCCCACTCCGAGCAGCTCTCAATCACCAGTAGCTCCTCAGCTCGGGACAGGACTTCACGGTCACCTCTTCCTTCCGCACTGGGATTTTTGTCTAGCTTGATCTTGCTCAGGTCTTGTGCGTGCAGTCACCATTATTGTGAGTTCTTATAAGCAATTGTCCTATTGTATTCAGAAAGCACCGTTTCGCTTTCACCACCCATTACCTCTGGCTCTGACTATCTATCTTTCTGTCCCCTCTTTGGAGACTCCAGCAGGGAGGAGTATTAGACAGATGTTCCATTTAGGAACGAGAGCTCTACCTATGTTGATCAGTTGTGGGTCGCCATGTTAATCTCTGTCAACCAAAAGCTTCTCATCACTCTTGTTTTAACAGTCAAAACCTTTGACAAGGATTTCTTCATATTATATATGTCTTGAAACTGCCTTATCTGTTTTATTGTCAATTCCCCAGTGACTAGCAGAGTCTGGCGTGAAAGTAGCTGCTCAGAGGACTAGCGATGGAGCAGACGAGACACGAGGAAACTTAAGGGGCCAATCTTTCCCTTCTGCTGTAGACCAGGCAGGGGTAGAGGAGATGAAACACATGGGTTAAAACTTCAAGAGAAGAGGAACTTCATTTCTCAACACTCTTCCAGAGAGTTTCCTCTCCTGGGATAGGCTATAGGAAGGTTAGCCAAGCATGAGCTCACTAGCCTTGGTCCCAAATTAAGTTGTTCTTGGCACGATAGCCACCAGATCACAAATATGTGGACTGGCCCTGCTTCGGGTAGCGGTGTTTCTTCCTTGAATTATGATGAGAGGGAAAGCAGTAATACTTTTCTCTCCTGTTGCTTAAAAGCCCCCGACCTGAGCTTCCTTGACAGACGTAAGGCCTCACCATGACTCCTTTTGCCTGGAATCATCTCCCCCAGAACATGTTCAAAGTAGTCATGCCCTTCATTGCCTGCAAAGACTTTTATTCTTTCGGAGAGATTTGATGAGCTGTCCCAACTGGTAGAAACCTTACTCCTCTCCCTTCCCTAATTTCAGAAGTTTTTCTGGGAACACATTCAACAAAGCTTCGTGATAAGTTGCTTAGCAACATTTATTTTTATGAAACCATACTATCTCTTTGAAAAGAGTTTACGTTGATCAAGGGCCATAGTAGAAACCTTTTATCCTTCAAGCTCAAGACAGGGGCTAACACTGAGGGTCTAGTGAAGCATCAACCGCTTGGTTAATATGAAGCATGCATGGAATCTCTGGTACCTTGCTGGCCTGTAACCCTCTACCCTAGAATTGGGGCAAGAATAGAGTGCCTAGAATCTTAAGACAGCACTTCTCTCTGAGACTGAAAGTTGAAAGTGGCTGCCAACACAGCCCACCACGGGGTCCTCATTTTCTTGCAACTAAAAAACAGGTGAGATCCCAAGACAATGGAAACTCTGTGTGAGCTGAAATCACCTCTTTCATCTTTAGATTTAATAGAAAAAAAAGGCCCACCCAGTTAAGTTAGAAGAACCTTGGGTACTAGTCCTGTATCTTACTCCATTCGCCTGGTGCCTCAGATCTACCTACATTAGACTACTTGATTTGTTAACCAGGAGAAATTTGCGGGTTTATTTTTCCTGAGGGAAAATGGCCTTTTGTATTTTGGAAAAAGAACTGGTGGATTTGTTTGTCTTTTCCTGATTGCACATTCATCTACCTACCCATCTCCTCATCCATTCATTCATCCACCTACCCATCTCCTCATCCATTCATTCATCCACCCACCCATCTCCTCATCCATTCATTCATCCACCTACCCATCTCCTCATCCATTCATTCATCCACCCACCCATCTCCTCATCCATTCATTCATCCACCCACCCATCTCCTCATCCATTCATTCATCCACCCACCCATCTCCTCATCCATTCATTCATCCACCCACCCATCTCCTCATCTATTCATTCATCCACCCACCCATCTCCTCATCCATTCATTCATCCACCCACCCATCTCCTCATCCATTCATTCATCCACCCACCCATCTCCTCATCCATTCATTCATCCACCCACCCATCTCCTCATCCATTCATTCATCCACCTACCCATCTTCCCACCTATCTGCCTAACTACCCAGCCTTCCTCTTCCCATCTGTTTAGCCTACCAGGCAGCAAAAGTAGAAGTTTTTCAGGTGCTAGGCATTAGGCTAAACATGTAATATAAGGATAGTGCTAATAGTAGTATAAGTTAAAATAATGATCAATTATAGGGGCAGAATCTCTCTTTGGGTGATACCATCATATCCACAAACAGTCCTTCTAAGGCTCTGCGTGGACTTTTTAGTTGCTTATTTATACCTAAAATTCACCCAGCACCTTCTAGCAAACACAGAGCAAGTTCTGGGGAGGCACAGTGGTAGATATGCTTGCTGACCACAGAGAGTTCACAGTCCCTGGGGCAAGATAGACGAATGAGGATAAAACACTTAAAACATAGTCCTAGAAGTAGGCTCGTGGTGTCATGATACAGAGAAGATGGGGAAACTCAGAGAAGGGATCTCATCTTGGAAGACATAGTGCTGAGTCTTAAGATGGGAGTTAGGTTGAAGAGGGAGAAAGAAGGCATGTGTAAAGGGGGGGGGGCTGGGGGAAACATGGAGACATTTTATACTAATAATAAAAAACAAGGAAATGTTAAGCAAGCAAGAACAATTGGAGAACTGGTGGGTAGTTGATACGGTTGCAGCCTGGAGCTCAGGGGATGTGCGCTTGCGTCTAGGGAGGGGAGCAAAGAAACCCTGAGTGCCATGTTGAAATTAGACAGTATTATGAATGTAAGGGTGACTCATTGAAGGATTTCAAGTCAGAGGAGTGACATGATCGGATTTACCTTTGAAATGATCACCGTGACATCAGTGTGCGGAAGGCGCTGGAGCGAGGCCTGACTGAAGGCGCAGAGGCCGGTTAGAGTGCCGTGGCAGCCATCCAGGTGGGAGATGATGGAATGGAGATGACAATAGGGGACAGATGGAAGAGCAGTTTAGGATATAGAATCAGCAGGGGCTGGCCACAGACAGGCACCGATTGCTGAAGGAAGATGGGATTTCCAGTTTATGAATGAGAAGAGGGGGGATGGACAGTAGCAGGAAAGAAATGATGAATTGAGTTGGGGACTATTTGAACTTGAGATGATGTCTTAGTACTTAAGTGGAGATATCCAGTAGGCAGTTCATGACTGACTTCTTTGCCATTTAAGGCTTTCTTTTCTGTAGTGTTTCTCACCCACACCTCAGCTTCATTCCTAGAATCTCTAAGTCTTTAAATTATCCTGAGTCTCTTTTGTGTGCTCCGACTTCCTGCATCCAAGCACAGATTTGGTATTTTCTTCTGGAGGCCTCATTTCAGGGACAAAGAACTGCACCCTGTAACCAGGGTAACGCTTCTAGGACTTTGAGGTTACCAAATGCTAGAAATGTACCTGGCCCATCAAGCAAATGGGAAGACAGGACGAGACACAGACAGACTAGGAGCAAAGATTTGCCAAAGACATGATGGATAAAGCAGTGAAAATGCACAAAGAAACCTTAGGACCCAACAATAAGAAAGCAGAAAGCTTGACCAAAAAGTGGGTCAAAGATCTCAAGAGATAACCTACCGGGGAAGATAAAGGTATGAAAAGACACTGTGGATTATATGTCATTGGGAAAATACAAATTCCAAAAAGATACCTCTACATAGCAAAATGCTGAGGAGAATTGTAAGCCGTGGAGCTCTCGGTCAGTACTGGTGGGGGTGCAAATGAAACAGGTGTGGGGGCGGAGGGGAAAAGCTGGAGTGCCTTCCACCAAATTAAACATTCTCTTACCATGTCACCTAGAAATGGCATTCCCTTGAATTTGCCCAAATGAAAACTATGTCCTCACAAAGGTCTGCACGTGAGTATTTGCAGTGGTTTTACTCAGTTTTCAAAACTTAGAAGCAACCGTGCTGCCTCTTGGTAGAAAAAGGAATTTCGGTTGTGGTTAATCTAGATGCTTAGCTATTACTCACCGTTAAAAAGAAATGAACCATTAAGCTATATGCAATGTAACTGCTTTCTCCAAGACTGAAACATTCCATCCTGCAGGAAAGTACAGTAAGCTGGAAGGTAAACAGCTCAAAATAGCTTCAGGAAGTCCCTGAAACTGACCAGATTCACTAGGCCCCCTCCCTGCCAGAATACACAATAAACGCCAAGAGTCCCCCTCATAGGAACTGAAATTGAGTTGAAGAGAAGACATTCAGACAAGTTCAGGGGCAAGAAGGCTCCAGGACCAGACTAGCTGCCTGGTAGAAGCAGAAATCTGCCAGTCTTCCTGGAAGAGGTTTTGACCGACCGAATCACTTGAAAATGACACTCTCCAACCTGTTGAGTTGCCTTCAGTGTACTCCAGGTTCCCAACTTTTATGCATTGTCACCTATGCTGGGGTGGGCTGTGATGGTACAGCTGTCTTTGCGTCATTTCAGCTCCTCTGAGTAACCCCTCACCCATATTCCTGTAAGTAATCCTGATGAAACTCATTGTTCACGAAGCTGGACTTTGGTGGTGGTCGTACTTTGGTCTGTTGTGGGCTGTCCATCTGTGGTCAGTTGGCTTGTGTGTTGTATCTCCCCAGGAGAAGTTTTGTCACACAACACCACGAACATTTTGAGAGAATTTAAAATGTGTATTTCTAAGAAACAAAGACAACTTGAGGAGATTTCGTATTTAACTCCAACTGTATGGAAATCTGGAAGAAGCGAAACTATGAAGGGGAAAAGATTGGTGGCTGTCAGGATTATAGGGAGAGATGGACAGACAGAGCTTAGAGCAGTTTTAGCATAGGAAAACTAGCTTGCTGATGGTTATCATGATAGGTACATAACATGATGTATTTGTCAGTATTGATGAAACACCCACCACCAGGAAGGTGGCATGGTATGCCTAATGAAACCAGCTAGTGAAAAATGGAAGCAGTGTAGGCTCTTGATTGTAGCAAATGTGCTCTGGCAGTGTTGACAGAGGACACTGTGTATGTGTGTGTGTATGGGTGCATGAGAGGTCTGTGTGCTTTCTGATTAATTGTACCGAAAACCAAAAACTACCCCAAGAAATAGAGCCCATTCCCCCCAAATGCAGCTAGGCCACATTGATACACGTTAAAACTATGAAATAGACCCTGAATTTAAAAGAATTGTATGAAGAAAAGGGTATGAAAATATTATTAATACTTTCTTGTGTGGCTGCATGACGAGAAGCTTGCATGAAGAGTGGATTTGGCACATACTAAGTAAAATTTATTGTTATAATACTTTTACTGTTTCCTTTTTTTTTTAAGTGTGGCTATGGCTGAGGATGTAGTTCAGTTGGTAGAATGATTGCCTAGCATGCACCAAGTCCTGGGTTTAATTTCTGCACCACATAAGTTGGATGTGGCAATGAATACCTGTAATTCCAGCACAAAAAAGGTAGAAGCGGGAGTTCAAGGTCATCTTCAGTTACAAATCAACTTTGAGGGTCAACCTGGACCGCAAGAGACTCTGCCTAAAACAACATCAGCAACAATAAAGCAAAGCAAAACAAGCCAAAAGTGTGATTACTTAGAAAATTTCAAGTGCTGTGTGAAAACAACCTATTTCTTTGGGATAGTACAATCTTAGACCATAAATAAACCAGCATTAGAAGCAAGGACACCTAGCCTTCATTCCAGGAAGAACCACGCTCTTAAACATGGCTCACTCTGTGATGACGACAACGGCGGCTCCTACCCATGGGAACGTAAATCTTCTGTCTTAGCTTTGAAAACTACCAACCACCTTAATAACTCAAAAAATAATGTGAGTTTAATTTTTAGATCAAAAAGAGATATACGCTGATCTCTGCTATTAGTATAATCAAGAACACACACACACACACACACACACATATATATGCAGCTTACAATTATTATATATAATAATATAATATATTATATCTAATATGTACATAATATAAATATATTTATAGAAATATAAATAAATAATATACAAACAACAATATACAATATATATGATTTTATATATACATATATTATATATGTGTCATATAATCAGTCTAATAATTGTAAGCTGTAACACGAGGGGCTGCTTGTTGGGGTTTCTGACCTGCCCGGTTCCTGCAGCCATTCAGTCCCAAAGAAATCACACAGAGAGTATGCATTACTTATAAACTGATTGGCCATTAGCTGAGGATTCTTGTTAACTCTTGTAACTTATATTAACCCATTGTTCTTATCTATGTTAGCCACATGGCTCAGTACCTTTTTCAGCGGGGGCAGGTCACATCCTGCTTCTTCAGTGATCTGAGCAGGATTGGGAGGAATGGGCTTCCTCCTTCCTAGAATTCTCCTGTTCTCATTGCCCCGCCTCTACTTCCTATCTAGTTGACCCACCCATATTTCCTGCCTGGCCAGTCAGCGTTGATTTAAAACATGATTGACAGAATACAGACAATTATCCCACACCAGTAAGCAATTAAGTAACCTTGAGTGAGCATTGAAGTTGACCCAGGAGGTGAATAGGACAGCTTTAAGGACTATACAAACTGTAATTTCTAGTGACATAGTGGAATAGACCCAAAGGTGATGGTCTGTCTGCAGAAGGGTTTTGCATTTTGACTGACTGCTGCCTTGGTAATAATAATAATAATAATAATAACATCAATAATAATAATAATAATAAATACTGATTTCAGTTCACTTCTCTTTAGTCAATGTTGAGAAAAAGGGGTAAATAGACAGAACAGAAGAAACAGTCAAATAAGACTCAGAGAAAAACGTATGTTGTGTGCCACGGACAGCTTTCCCAGTGCAGGTGAAGGGTGGCTCAATCTGGACCAAGGTTTACCAGTGAGGACCTAAGTCTCAGACAAGCAGCTGCCTCTGTCTGTGAAGGGATAAAAGGATGGGGAAGATAGAAGCAGGCCAAGCTTCATGCTTATCACATGCATCTCCATGTGTCATATAAGACCATATGCCTTGAAAGCCGCCAGCAGGATCCAGCCTCTTGTTTTACAGATGGGAGAAAGAGCGGCAGCGGAGGGGAAGACACTGGTGAATCTGCTGGTGCCTGCAGCCCTGGGTTTCCTTCCCTCCTCTGGAGCTATTTCTTACTGGGAGGAGATCCTGTCTATTTGGTGGTATTTCCTCCACCAAGGAAACAGTCTGTAGAATAATTTGTTTAAAAAATGCATTTCACTGCTTCAAAACCAGTTTTAAGAAAACTGTCCCAACTTCTATGCACAGTTCCATAAAACTGAAATGTTAGGAGTAATAATTATAAGAGAACATTTGATTTTGTTTTAGAACAAACGAAGAGGGTCATTTTGTTGTCATAAGGATAGTTCTTTGTTCTTTGTTGATTTTCCCTAAATTCAAGCACACATATGTATTATTAACTGACAAAGAACAAATCTTACTGCTTAGAAGACCAAGAGATTTATAGACATTTCTCACACTTAATAGAATCATCACATTGAGTATTACTTGAACAATGGGTGATACTGGATCTGGGATAGAAATATTTATTTACATTTGTTTAATAAATATTTCCTGAATGCCTGGCATAGTTCTGGGCCTTGGGGAACACAAATGAAGACAATTAAAGCCCTTCTGAGAATGGTCCCTTCTGAGGAGCAACCCTTCTGAAGAGCATCTTTTCTGAGGAGCATCCCTTCTGAGGACCATTCCTTCTAAGGAGCATCCCTTATGAGGACTGTATCTTCTGAGGAGCATCCCTTCTGAGGAGCATCTTTTCTGAGGACTGTCCCTTCTGAGGAGCATCCCTTCTGAGGACCGTCCCTTCTGAGGAGCATCCCTTCTGAGGACCGTCCCTTCTGAGGAGCATCCTTTCTGAGGACCGTCCCTTTTGAGGACTGTCCCTTCTGATGAGCATCCCTTCTGAGGAGCATCCCTTCTGAGGACCGTCCCTTTTGAGGACTGTCCCTTCTGATGAGCATCCCTTCTGAGGAGCATCCCTTCTGAGGAGCATCCCTTTTGAGGACCGTCCCTTTTGAGGACTATCCTTTCTGATGAGCATCCCTTCTGAGGACCGTCCCTTTTGAGGACTGTCCCTTCTGAGGCGCATCCCCTCTGAGGAGCATCCCTTCTGAGAAAATATACATGGAAGGTGGTGCCAGGTGCACTAGTGGCAGAATGGGGGGTTGTGGGATGACACAGTTTGATGCTGCTTGGGTGGCTGACCAGGGAAGACCTCTCTCTGTGGGGCATGATTGTTGCAGAGATTAAGTTCAGAAGCATTAAAAAGTGAGTAGGCCATGGAAGGAATGAGGTGTGGGGACACACCATGTTCCTTGCTCGTACTGGATCTGCCTCTGTGGACAGAGCCGTTGGTATATACTTTGCACAACTTGTCATACCTGGGGCAGTCAATCAAAGTAGTGATTTGGAAAATGGTGGCCATGCTGGAAAGAATCTTGGGGAATTCATGGAAAAACCAAATGATTAAAAGGTAAGATGTTTAAGTGGCAGAATCTCAGTGGTCTCTGATGGGTTTTCCACTTGGTATAATGGTTTTTTAAGTTCGCACAGTTGATGATTTGGACAGATAACTCGTTGTTTGGAGTTGGGGAAGTCAGTCATGCACACTGGGAGATGTTTAGCAAAACCCCTGGCAGCTCTCTTTTCTAACAGCCTAAGATATTTCCACTCTGGCATACTGCCACATCCTCTGGGGTAGGGGATAGAGTCACCTGAGGTTTAGAAACACTGTTCCAAACATTGGTGGACAACGCATTATCCTTACTGAAGAAATGTCATTACAGAAAATGAGTTGAATCAACATTTATTTCAAATCTGATCAAAAGGAAGCTAGGTATATCTTGGTAGCAAAGTACCAAGAGCTTTTTATGGGCAGTAGGTCCGTATTAGTTGCAGCTTCATCTCTAAGGTTTTAGTTACTCATAGCCAATCATATCTGAAAATACTAAATTGAAAGTTCTAGCTAGGTAGTAGTAGCACATGCCTGTAGTTGGGAGGCAGAGGCAGGAGGATCTCTATGAGTTCGAGGCCAGTCTGGTCTACAAAGTGAGTTCCAGGACAGTCAGGGATGTTACACAGAGGAAACTCTGCCTCACAACAAACAAACAAGCAAACAAACAAATAAATTAAAAGAAAAAAAGAAAAAGAGAAAAGAAAAAATTCTAGAAGTAAACAATTTGTATATTTAATATTGTGTGCAGTTCTGAGCAAAAGAAACACTTCTGGTGAGTGCTGTGTCCCACTGAGGATGGGAATTGTCTCCTTCCCATATCCAAACACTATTTCACCTGCCCACAGGGCATCTTTATGCCCTGTCACGATACTGCAGAACTTGTGTTCATGAACCCTTCATTTTATTCAGCAACAACATCAGAGCCCACCAACTGTAGCAGGGCAACCACATGTCAGAGAAAAGTTGCAGATGCTTTCCTTGAAGCAAAATGGCGAAAGTTTTCCACTTACTAAGGAAAGAAAAGATGTGCTGTATGCAGAACTTACTAAGATCGATAATAAGAACACCCCAGTTGTGTGATGTGCAAAAGCTACCCCAAGAGTGTGTGCAAAATGCTTAGTCACTCACCTGGCTTCATCCCATCCCTCAGACATCATGTCATCTCACAGCCTCACGAGAACGGTGAGCACAATGCAGTAGGATGTGTTCAGAAAGAGGCTGCATTCGGAGCTACACTGTGTCAGCAATATGCTTGACAACTGCAGTATGCTGTCAAAATGATTCCGTTCTATTATTAACTGTAGCCGATCTTACTGTGTCTCACTTATTAATTAAACTTACACAAAGAAAAGGAATGTAATTTGCACAGGATTTGGTACTAGCCAACCACACAGGCATCCACTGGGAGACTGGGGATGCAGCCTCACCAGGTAATGGGATAGTGATCCACTAACTCATTCAGTCCACAAAACAATTTGATGAGCAAGGGATCACTGCTCCTACTTGTACTGAGGTTTCTGGGGATGGGTGGCAGTTACTGAACAATACAGCAATACAGGATTCAAAACCCAGGTTTGTCTGACCTCAAAGATCTACCTTCGTTCTGGCCCTGCGCCGTCCAATACTGTAGACATAGTCGTGTATGGCCATTAAAACTTAAATGAATTAAAATTTAAAATTCAGTTGTACTTGCTACATTTCAACAATTCAGCTGTGACATGTGACTAGTGACCAGTGTCTTCTTGGACATGCATATGTAGCATGTTTCCATCCTCCCAGGAGGGACTCCCAGACGGGACTGCTGTGGGTAGACCAGTTGGCTCAGAAGCGGGTGAATGTGCATGATGTACAAGTGGGCAGTCTTCCTCTCCCTAGGATGCTACTCTTCCCACCATCCTCCCTGCTGGAAGACTTGCACAGTCGGCCTGTGATGACCTGACCCTGGGCAGAGGTGCCTGCGAGAAGCAGCAAAGATCTTGGTGTTACGAATTTTGCTTTTGTTTGCAGAAAATGTTATCTTTTTGTTTTGTTCCAGAAAATGTTCTTAACAGCAAGAGACAGGCCTGGCTGCAAGTCACCGGAGAAAAGTCTATTTTTAGACCTATGTGGGCAGACTATGGCACCAAGCACTTCTTGATCTTGTGAGCATGAAAAAATAAGGAAGGAAACACATGGTCTTATTGAGTCCAAGCAGAAAATTGATGTTAGAATTACTTCCTTTCCCTATGATTTTTTTTTTAAGAAGCCTGAGTGGCCCTATATTGTAAGATGCAAATTCAGTGTAGCATGGTACACCAGAGGCAATTATAGTCTCCCAAATGTTACCTATCCTGGCACAATTAGAGTCCAAAAGATGAGACAGAGCGCAGTGATGGAGGAGGGTTATCTGTCTATTGTGTTATTTTCATTGGTCAATAAAGAGACTGCCTTGGCCCCTTGATAGGACAGAAAATTAGGTAGGCGGAGTAAACAGAACAAAATGCTGGGAAGAGGACTATGAGCCAGAAGCCATGGAGCCAGCCACCAGGTCAGATATGCTGAATCTTTCCCGGTAAGCCACCACGATTACACAGATTATTAGAAATGGGTTAATATCAAGATATGAGAGTTAGTCAGTAACTAACTCTCTAGAGATAATGGGCCAGGCAGTGCTTAAATGAATACAATTTGTGTGTTGTTATTTCTGGGGCTAAGCTAGCCATGCAGGAGCCGGGTGGGATGAAAAGCAGGCCTGCCCGCAGCCCCTCACTACAGTTGGCGCCCGACGTGGATAACTGAATCCACAGAAAGCTTGAGAAAGTTTGGGAAAGAATAGAGTAAAGCATGTTTACTTGGTGGCAGCAATTTCTCGGGTCTGCTCTGCTTGCTAGAGGCAAGCAATGCTCTCATTTAAGAGAGGCTTCCTGACTCAGCTTTAGCTGCAAAACTTTGTAGCTCATTAAGAGGTCCTGCCGCGAAACACTTAAATGGTATTGATGAAAAGCTGAACGCATGCTTTTCGGTTTTCAGTCGTAGCAGGAAAAAAGCTGTGCCGTTTTAAAATGCCGGCTTTCTGGGCTGTCCTGCCAGGGCAAACTCTGACTCTTTCAGGCAGGCAGTCCGACTGAGTGTGGTCTGTGAGCAGAATGCTGCAGCTTGCTGGCAAGGACCTTGAAATGCCATAGAGTTGTGGCAGTGAACACAGCTCTGGCTGGTACCTCTACCATGAGTCTGGAAAGCTAAGAAATGGCCTAGATCCAGCCGTCAAAGCCACGGTTTTAGGCTCATGTGGTCAGAAAAAAGGAGAGATATACAGTAAAGAGAGATTCAAAGACGAACAAAACCTCTAAACGGTTTATAGTGTGTTACAAATAAATGCAGGATAAAAGTTAAAGTTCTTAAAGTAAAAAGAGAGTAGTTATGTGTGGTGGTACACACCTTTAATCCCAATGCCTGGGAGGCAGAGGGATATTAACCTCTGTGACTTCAAGGGGTAGAGGTAGATTGACCTCTGTGACTTCAAGGTGTGGTAGCACACGCCTTTAATCCCAGCACTGGGGAGCAGAGACAGACAGGTCTCTGTGAGTTCAAGGACAGCCTGGTCTACAGAGTTATTCCAGGACAAAGATATACAGAGAACCTGTGTCAAAAAGTAAAAGTAAAAATAAAAGAAATAGAGGTTAAAAATAAAGCTGCATAAAGATGGAAAATACACAGAGAATCTTGATACTGTATGCTATTATGCTCTCTTTGAATTGTTTGAATGCTGAGGAAGGAGCAACAGCTACTAAAAGATATTTGTTTATAAATGCTGCTGAACTAATCCAAGATAGATATGTTCAAAATACCTTGACTTCTGAATTTGGATCTAAGGATATGATACTTTGGAAAGGAGG
This sequence comes from Myodes glareolus, assembly GCF_982192425.1. Taxonomy (NCBI): domain Eukaryota; kingdom Metazoa; phylum Chordata; class Mammalia; order Rodentia; family Cricetidae; genus Myodes; species Myodes glareolus. The sequence continues at coordinate 40,067,776 of NC_142033.1, forward strand.
TTCTTCTTTTGTTTTCACAGAGGATGAGACCCTGTGGATTGCTTCTATCCCAATATGGTATGACAAACCACGTCCTCCTGAAAGGTTGCTGTGAACACCCTCAAGAAATTACTTCACTCAACTGCCAACTGAGATGAACCTGGCAGACAGGTTTTACCATGAAAGACCTGATTAACAGCACCCCTATACAGCAGGAAGAAGTTTGGAGAGAAATAACTACGTCCATATTCCCAAATATTGTTTTTAAATGTTCTTTTACATTTAAAGGGGGATATGATATAGATATGAATAATTTGCATTGGTAAGGATTTTAAGGTCAATTTTATTATATGTATATGTATTTTTGATCTTGATTAAGGTATTATGATTGTGTAGTTCACTTAAAAATGTAATGTATAATTAGGAAATATAGGTTGTTAATGGATAATCATTGATAATAGTCAAGCTTGTAATAATGTTAGTTTGATTTTCTAGATGTGCATAGATATATTTCAGATAGGCATTCTTCATATCTTTGAAATACTACAGAACATGGCATTTAATGTTTTAATAGCTTAGGACTTTTCATGACAATGAGACACATCTGCTCCTGGCAGCACCAATCTACTTCAAGAGGAAGATGGGCATCGAAGAAGCTCCTTATGGAGTTGGTTAGCCATTTTGGGCAAGAAACTGCTCTTGTCTGGACTGTTGCATAAACTGGACACAGAGAACCCACAGAGAGAGGACTGCTGAACTTGCCTAAAGGTGAGATGATCTTTCGGGGTTCCTGATTCATGAAAGAGTCTGTGAGACATTCTGCAGGACACAGCAGATAGTGACTGAACTGCCTTTGAAATTTCCTGCTTCATGGAAAAGTCTCTGGATATTATGAGCCTGAAGGCCAAAGATGGGTGCCCCAACGATACAGAGGAACTTTGGGTGACTGTCCAGGCAGCGAGATGTCTCTGTCATTTTTAGAGTTTTGTAAGTTACTTACTTCTTGTTTACTTAGGTAATATATCCTTCTGGAGTCTTTGATGGAGTTAAAGAATGGATAGTCGTAGTTATAGTTTTCCATTATTATGATAAAGATTTAGTTATAAATATTGTGACTGTAATTCTTGCTTAATAACTGTTTTGTTATGTGTAATTTTACTATGTTAAAATGAAAGCCTTTCTTTTTTGTTTAAACAGAAAAAGGGGAAATGATGGAGGAGGGTTATCTGTCTATTGTGTTATTTTCATTGGTCAATAAAGAGACTGCCTTGGCCCCTTGATAGGACAGAAAATTAGGTAGGCGGAGTAAACAGAACAAAATGCTGGGAAGAGGGCTATGAGCCAGAAGCCATGGAGCCAGCCACCAGGTCAGATATGCTGAATCTTTCCCGGTAAGCCACCACGATTACACAGATTATTAGAAATGGGTTAATATCAAGATATGAGAGTTAGTCAGTAACTAACTCTCTAGAGATAATGGGCCAGGCAGTGCTTAAATGAATACAATTTGTGTGTTGTTATTTCTGGGGCTAAGCTAGCCATGCAGGAGCCGGGTGGGATGAAAAGCAGGCCTGCCCGCAGCCCCTCACTACAGCGCAGTGAGTGACAGACTGGCACCTCAGGTCTCACTGTATTACTTCATACTGGGCCCAGAAAGCTTTTTATAATTCCTTCTCAACCACTTAGCTATAATTCAATCTTTTTCAGGAGGACAGCATTTGAAAAATAAAAAAGAGCCACACAGCTTCACATTGTTTTTTAATAGAATAGAGGTTGGCTGTCTTAGGAATTGCTCCAGCACCAGCACCAAGACAAAGTCAGTGTGGAACTGAGGCAGGAGATGATCACGTGGTAGAGAGAACTGCTTGAGTCAGCAGTGATCTCCAGGTATCACCCTGGACAAACTAGTCCAAGGTCACACAGTAGGACAGGTCGCATAAGAGTGCCATCTGCTTTATTGAACCAGTTTCAAACCAACAGGGGAAAAAGGAGGAATATTTACCAATGTAGGAGAGGAGACAATGCGGGGGCAGGCTAGTCTTCTGCACAGTACTGAGCAGTGCTCCCCATCTCCACACACGCTTCCTCTCTACTCATCCTCTCCTCTATATCAGCTTTCTCTCCTACTGAAGTACTTCCCAAGACCATTGAGCCAGGAGGTTTAGTCCTTGGGAGATGCTTGCAACCAACACAGATGCTGGAGGAACGTGGTGTCCAGGAAGAAGGGGTATACCGACCACAGCCACTGCTCCCTGTCTGCTGCTCGCTAGGGCAAGAAGACACAGTGGGTGACTGAGGCAGGGATTTCAGAGTTGGAGGAGGCCTGGATGGAGGTGGCCCGGCTCCTCCCAATGACTGGATCTTGCATCATTTCTGTCTGTAAATGCCTTCTTCACATGTTCCCCGACTTCATCTTCTCCACCCTCCTTTTAGTTTCCTGATGTCTTACTAGCTGTCTGTCTCTGAGTAACACATCTTAATAAATGCTGACTGTGTCTTAAGCTACCAACTTACTGTTTAGTCATTTCTTATTAGAAGACAACATTGTACATCCTCAATGCAGCAAACACATATTACAACTCCCTCCTCAAAAGAAGAGCATCTTTCAATCTACTTTCAAGTATATTTAGCAAGTTTCATATTACACTTTTCTTTTCTTTCCTTTTTCTCCCAAGAGTAGCCTTCAACTCACTCTGATTAAAACAAACAAACAAAACCAATCACTTTGGCTAGAGGAAGCATTTTAGCAAACAAAATAGAAAATTTTTGTATGGTTCAATAAATTTGTAGTGCCTCACAGTCACGGTTCCTCAGGTGGGGACACTTTAGAACAAGAGGACTTCAGAAGTTATTCAATAAGTCCACGAGGGAAACTGAGGCCCAGAAACACTAAGTACTTCACGCTTGCCCACACAAGCAATTATACTTGCCGGAAAGGGGTGAGTAGAAGCATTTGCACACGACACGCAGCAGCCTGCAGAAGTTGTTTGTTTCAAATAAAAGCTGCTGTCAATCTCCTTGGTGTTTATTTGCCCACTAAAGGTAGAAGAGAATGTGACACACAGCCCTTTCGATGCTGTACCGACCTTCTTTGGCTGAAGCCACCTATTTCAATATTTTAGTTCAACTTGACCAACTCTTCAGAAATTAAATATCTCACTGAACATTGTAACAATAAAACTGATCTTCAGAGAATGTGGTTACTTCTATTTGTTCAGAACCAAGAGGTCTGAGGCAATAGACTCAAAACTAAAGCCAGCAATAGTTTTCTGTTATGTTTGCAGGGATAAGTGTTCATAAAAGACACCGTGAAATCCCTGTTTCCCTGAAACTGGGAACGATTTTGTATTTCTGTCCTTGAGGAAAGTGTGTTTGTTCATGGGGAGGCCATGTAAAGCGAGGCAGGGCAATATGGATTAGGAACAGTGATTCTCAACCTGTGGGTTGCGATCCCCCGGGGGGGGGTCACATATCAGGTATTCTGCACATCAGATGTTATTGTTCATAACAGCAGCAAAATTACTGTCATGAAGTAGCAATGAAATAGTTTTATGGTTGGGGTTACCACAACGTGAAGAACTGTATTAAAGGGTCACAGCATTAGGAAGGTTGGGGACCACTGAATTAGAGGGTTATCTCTAGAACCCAGAGGAGCCAGAATCCTGACTCTCTCATCTGCTATGTGCACAGTCACTTGCTCTGTAGCTTGCTTTTCTGGCTAATAAGGTGGGTATAAGAGTAGAATCTATTTTAGGTGGTTTTCTCAAGGTATCAAATGAGTTAGTACATTTGGCTAAACCAAGTTCCATTAACTCGGTCCTTGAGTTGCATAGTTCAAGAAATGATGACTTTAACGCTCCTTGCGTCCATCAGACTTGAATGGAACAAGAAATGATCTATTCAATCTGAAGCTGAAGGAAATATGCCAGTGCTTGTCCTTCCTGGGATTCGGTCACATTGCATGGCTCTACAGTGGTCAACAAAATGTGTTTGCCCAAGCTATACAGGCCTTAGTGCCAAGAGTCCTGTGTTTCAGGAAACCCCCCATCCTTGCACAGGACCTTGCACAGGGATGGTGCAGGGAAGCAAGGCCACTGCTGTGGTGGGAAGGGAGGGGGCATTGACTAAACACTGGCTCTACTCCAGATCTTCTACGACCTGGTTTTCATCTACCCTTACTGTCATTAGACTTTACTTCAGCTGGTGCAGCAGCAGCAATCACAAACATAATAGCGTAGTTAGTTAGGTGTTACAGAGAAAAAAAAAATCAAGCTTTAGTTCAACCTAAGGTCACATGACCCCTAAGAGACAGGTGCAGGATTCCAAACCATGGTCCCTCTGTCCACGAAACCTGCCTCTTTCTAGGATACCGTGATACTTAATCTCAATTGTCAGCTTGACAGGATTTGAAATTAACTAAGAGATACATCTCTGGGTGAGTCTATGGGGCCAGAATGAATTAGCTGTAGGAGAGAACCTCCCTCTGTGTGAGCGGGACGTTCCTCCTGGTGGCCCAGATACGAAGACGAAGGCGCCTGAGGAAAAAGGAATGTCACTTTCCTATCCACCTTTGCGTCTTTCTGAGCAAGGACAGCATGTGCTGCTGCCGCCACGCATCGCCATCACCCTCCACTGACATCAGATCCAGCTTCTTCAGGCTTCCAGCATGGACTGGAGACCAGTGGCTCCCCAGGAATCCCGCAGGCCTTCAACATAAGACTACAACTCTGGGGCATCCAGCTCCAAAGGCTGAACAGCTACTGTTTCTCAGCTCTCTGCTGTGCAAATGGCCATGGCAGGAACACCTGAACCCAATGTGTAAGCCAATCTAATGAATTCTCTCTCTCTCTCTCTCTCTTTTTTTAATGATACAGGATCTCTCTATATAATTCTGGCTGCCTGGCTGGCTTGGAACTCACTATGAAGATCAAGCTGATCTCAAACTTCCAGCAGTCCTCCTGGCTCTGCCTCTGCCTTCTTGGTGCTAATTAAAGGCATGCACCACCATGCCTTTAGTAGTACACACACACACACACACACACACACACACACACACACACACACACTGTTCCTCTTATGAATCCTGTCTTATGCAGATAACATTACAGCCCCTATAGCCTGTTGTATATTCTTCTATTTACTATTTTTGAGTCTGTCTGTGGTTACATGTTTTAGAAATTTACTTCTGAAATCCTATGGTCTAAAGACAATGCAGGGGTGTATGAGACATCAGCCTTTCTGTTTTGGATCCAATGCATAATAATAATGATGATGATGATGATGATGATGATGATAATAATAATGTATATTGACTTAGGGTCATTGCATATCTTGCTTTGACTCTCTGGTCAGGCTAGAAGGTGGCTTGTGGTAGCCATGTTGACTCCTATCCTGCTCCTGATTGGACAGCCTGCCTTACCATATCATTCAAGGTTGAGCTGATGCCAGCATCCTGTAGATTAGGCTGCCAATCCCTCCTTTCACAGACCCTCCACTTTCAGTCACTGACCCATAAGGCTGTGCAGCGAAGACAGTGCTTCAGGCCAGAAGATCAGCTAGAGGGCCAAGACTGACTCACTGATCTGTGTTCACCACGGCGAGAATAAGAGATACTCAGCTTGCCCAACGACTGAATACAGCCGATGTGGACAGCCTCTACTTTGCTTCACAGCCCGTCAGGATGCCCTGGCTTCTGTGTTGGGAAAAACTCTGCATGAGTACATTGGAAACAAGTCCGAAAAGCTTGGATGCCCCCTACTTCTATGAGGAAATGAATGGAACCTCATTTCCTCCTTTTGTGTAGGAGATGAACTTATTGGCTTACTTCTTACAAGCGATTTGGTAGCATTAATGGTGCACGGTTCTGGAAGTTAAGAAGAAGGTGTGAGCATCTCCTTGCTCTTTTAGCTCTTCCCTCAGTGGGAAGCCAGCTGGCATGTCAGGAGGATATGCAGGCAGACTCTGGAGAACTCACATGGCAAGGGAAATGAGAGAAAGAGTCAGACTTTGGGCCTGAATATCAGCAGCATTGACTTAACTTAGCTCTCAAAATACTTGAAGCAGTTTAGCCGTTTGTCCTTGTAAGACTTTTTTCTCTTGTGCTGCTATTCTCTGAACCTGATTTTTCTTCTTTACAGTTGACTGATCATTTGGAGTCTCCTTTGCTGCTACTTTCTTGCCTACCCCCTGTTTGGGTAATCAGGGCTTGATTTGGGACTCCTTGGAGTGTTGGTTTATAAGTATCCCACGAAGCATTCCTATCTTCCATAGAGACTTAAGTGGCACCATTAGCCAGTTGATTTGCACACCTATTTCTTGAGCTCTCTCCTTTTCACGGGGCTCTGAGCTCATTGCCTATCCGACATTTCCACATCATCTGTGAGTTCTCGCTCATGCCACAGTGGGTGGGACCAAAGGCTGAAGCTGTGTCAGGTCCCCTGGCCGCAGTGTCTTGACTCTCTCCCATAGGCCTCATGAAAGGGCGGGAGAGGGTAGGGTAAGAAGGAATGTGTCCATCTCTGACCTCAGAAGCAGCCGACTGCATGGGACCCAGTCTTGTAAGCTACATATACTGCTTGAGTCACATTTTGTCTGTCAAAGTCAGCCCCAAGGCCACAAAAACCAAGGGGAAGGGAAACGGCCTCTCTCTGCTTTTGTTCCTAGGCAAGTATATATTATGTGCTAAGCACATTCTTGCCCCTTCCTTTTCTCTCCCCTTTTCCATTACTCCCTTTGTTTCCCCGGACAATTTCACCTTCCTGGCATGACTCTGTCTCTCAGTAGCAGGAGCAGATCATCTAACAACTCTCTGTGATAACTAAGAAAGTCAATCATTTCAACTTTAATCCTTGTTGGTGGCAACATTTCTCAAACTAGAGCAACAACATCCCAAGGGGCTGGCCCTGGACATAGTTTCTGTGGAAGGAAACATTTGCAGGAAGTCAGGGTTGCCACTCCCCACCTGGGTGATTGCTATTAGGTTCTGTTCTCAAGCTGTACTGCAAACTAACTAGAGGGTTTGGCTTATTTTAGCTACAAAATGAATGAGTGAAGTTATACGATTTCTATTTTGCTTCCTGTCTCAAGACACTGTGTTATAATTTCATGCAACAAGCACAAGAGATTAGACTGCATTTGTAATAAATTCAATATTACCCAAAGTATAAGTTCTGTATTACCCAAAATATAAGTATGACTTGTATTTTCTTGTGTGAAAGAATTGCTAAAGTTGCTGAAACAAAAATTGAATTGCTTGTGTCTGCACAATTGGCACAATTGTGCCACAGAAAAAGAGGTAAAGCTGGGATAATTACCATATGTGATAGTATCGATCATCAATGTGACAGGATCTAGAATTACCCAAGAAACAAGCCTCTGAGCATGCCAATACATGATTAAACTAGATTAGGTTTCCAGAGTGGAGACACGACCCTGAACGTGGGCCTGTGCTATTCATGGGTCCAGGACTGCGTAAGAAAGAGAGTGAAGCAGCAGCATTCTTCACTGTCTGCACTATCGACTGTGACTCTAGGTGGACTTTTCTGTCCCGCCAGCCAGCTCCCAAACAACCACACAGAAACTTACTACTAACTGTAAGTGTTTGACCAATAGCTTAGACTTGATTTTAACTAGCTCTTGTAGCTTAAATTAGCCCATTTTTATTAATCTGTGTGTGTTTCCCTGAGGCTCATTTACTTCTATGAAAATACCATGTTGTTTCTTCCACATCTGGCTGGAGACTCTCATGACTCCATGACTCCACCCTCCTTCCCAGCATTCTCTCTGCCTTGAAAATCCTACCTAGCTATTGGCCAACCAGCTTTTCATTAACAATGAGAGCAACACATCTTCACAGTGTACAGAAGGATCATTTCACAGTGGTGGACACAATGTGCCTCATGCTCCTGGTATAACTTTCTGGCCATGTTGTCATCAAATGGTGAACCCAAATCAACCTTTGCTTCCCAAACCACTTTTGTTGTGAATTTTGTTGCAGCAACAAGGCAAGGCATTAATACAGCATAAGGCTTTGCCTTGGAACTCACAGTGGGCCTGGAAAGAGCCTAACACTGAACAGATCATGATGGCCCTCATCCCAGGTCTGCCTACAGAAGAGACATGGAGCAGCTTCAGTGCTGGGGACATCCAGGATCCCTGACACTGAACATCAGCATTGGCCAGCATCACCTCTCAGGTAAACATACATGGAGACTGTTCTTTATTTCTTGATAATTGTGGTGGTTTGAACGAGAATGTCCACGATAGGCTCAGATGTTTGAATACTGATTCCCCAATTGGTGCAGCTCTTCGAGTAAGTTTAGGCCTTCCCCAAGAAGGCTAGTTGTGGCCTTCTTGGAGGAAGAATTTCACTAGAGGAAGGTTTGAGTTATTCTAGTTATTCAATGCCCAGATGATGTTGTATACCTGCCAAACATGGTTTCAGAGGACATGATCTCACCTACCGATCAAAATACAGTAGCCTAAACCAACCAGACAGTAGTAACTGACCAAACTCTTACATGGAGAATGAAAATCAGTTGCTTTAACCAATTCAATGGGTTTCAAGATGACACAGAGATGCAATTTCATCTTCTTAATGGAAAACCTAACTGAGAGATTCAAACAATTAAAAATATAAAATAGGGCTTGAAATGTAGTTCTGGGATTAAATGTTTGTCTAAGATTTACTTGCTTTGATCACCAGTAACACACATATACAGAGAGGGAGGGAGGGAGAGAGAGAGAGAGAGTGAGAGAGAGAGAGAGAGAGAGAGCGAGAGAGAGCGAGAGAGAGAGAGAGAGAGAGAGAGAGAGAGAGATTGAGAGAGGTTTAAAACTAAGCAGAAGTCTCTGATCAGGGAAATACTTTAAGCAAAGTTAACAACACAATAAAAGTCATCCACAGCCACAGAAGGAGAAATGAAAAGGAGGAAAGAATTAGTGACCTATAAATTAGGTTATTTGAAAATACAGTTGGGAGAGGGAACCAAAAAAATCTCAGGAGAAATCACATAACTTTGCAATAGCTCTTGAGGTTTGGGACTGTCACAATGGTAGACAACTTGTTCAAAAACAGCCAGAAAGAACATTTCAGACCTCGGGGATGGTGTAGAATACAGGGAAAGGCAGAAAAAGCTAACAAGCAGGATTCATCTCAACCAAGTTTATGGTAAAGAATCTTCAATCAAGCTTCCCTGCCAACCATTCAACACGAAGAGATTCGCAAGGCAGCAAGAGAAGACATGATAGTGTCCCCATTCTCCTGACAGCCAAGTTATTTATAATAATATTATTTAATTTTATAATTATATTTATATTATAATTTTATAAATTTTATAATTTTATTTATAATTTATAATAATATTATTTAATTTATTTATTTACTTATTTATGAATGGGTATTTTGTCTATATGTATGTCTATGCATCATGTCTATGCCTGGTCCTCCAGGAAGCCAGAAATGAGCATCAGATCCCCTGAGACTGGAGGTACAGGTGACTATAAGCTACCATGGAGCTTCTGGGAATCAAGCCCCAGTCATCTGGAAGAGTAGCCAGTGGTTTTAACTGCTGAGTCATCTCTCCAACTTCCCTTCCTTCCTTCCTTCCTTCCTTCCTTCCTTCCTTCCTTCCTTCCTTCCTTCCTCTCTCCCTTCCTCTCTTCCTCCCTCCCTCCCTTCCTCGTTGTTTCCTTCATTATTTTCCTTTCCTTTTTTTGGTTACAAGAATTCACTGTGTAGCCCTAGCTGGTTTAGAACTTGGGATCTGCCTGTCTCAGCTGCTCTGTGTTGAGATTACAGGTGTGTCTCACCATACCCAGTTTTATTTATAAGCTTAATACAAGTGCTCTGGAAACAGACGGTATCCTGTATCATGGATGGATGAAAACATTGCATATGCACAGAGCAGATGTAAGTTTTTCAAATTTGTATGATGCCTGTTTGGTTAAATGTGCCAATGGGAGCAGGAAGATAAGTACGTTTTCCCCTTCTAGCTGCTGGAATAGAGGAGCCACTCCATCAGTGTGAGTCTCCAAGTGACTGGTAAGCAAGGGCCACTCATTCGCCCATTTCTTTAATAAACACATTTCATTGTGTTTGAGTCATTATACATTGTGTGAGTGGCCACTGATTACTTCAACTAGACATGTTACATAGGCTTTATTGTGTTTTTCAAGATACTTCTAAATATTCTGATATTGCTCTACCAGCTACAGAGAAGAAAACATAGCTCCATATGCCAGGACATTTTTCTGATTATGATGACGTAAACTGAGAGTCTGCTTTGGTTTCCCAGCTGCCCAGAAACTAAATAATCACACAGAAATTATATTAATTACAACACTGTTTTGCCAATGACTCAGGCATATTTCTAACTAGTTCTTACATTTTAAATTAACCCATTTCTATTAATCTATGTAGTGCCATGAGACTGTGGCTTACTGGTAAGGTTCCGGCATGGCATCTTTCTCCTTCAGCAGCTACATGGCGTCTCCCTGACTCCACCTTCTTTCTTCCTGCATTCAGTTTAGTTTTCCCACCTAGTTCTATTCTGCCTTGTCAAAGCAGCTTCTTTATTCACCAATGGCAATAAAACATATTCACGGCATACAGAGGGGACTCCCACATCAAGATGATGTGCCTTCCCTTTGCCAAGAGCAGCATTACACAACTTTGATTTCAATACTCAAGAGGCAGAGGCAGATTGATCCCTTAGGTCAAAGTCAGATTGGTCTACTTCAAGAGTTCCAGATCAGCCATGGCTACATAGTGACATTCTGTTTAAAAAAAGAAAGGAAGACAGGGGTTGTAGTGAGGATGGGGGCGGGGAAACAATGGTGTCTCCAGTTCCCTGTGGCTTTCCTGAAACCAAGTGTTAGTTTTTAAACTGTGCTCAGTGTGCCAAAGAAGTCTCCTGGGGCCCACCCTGCTCTCTGTCCTGAACTTGTCATAGACATTTGGACATGTATTTGACAAAAACTTTATGTGAGGCCTCTTGCCTGTACTACCTGTGTTAAAGCATTGTTTAGCTTTACTGGACAAAGTTAACCAAGTCACGCCTTCATGCGGCCTAGAAGATATAGGCCCTGAGGGATCTTGGGTAGTCACAGTAATTATCAGTGCAGCCTTGAATTCATTCTAGTGACTAGCTAGCCAGATAATTTAAACGCGCCACTGAAAGCTTTGAAGAAATTATTTCTAAAGTGGGACAATTTGTGACTTGTTAGTGTACAGAACACAATTGAGCCTTCTTACTCTAACTGCATTAGTCAGCAATATGGCAATAGATTTATATATAGAGAAATATATATTATATTTAATTATAAGCATATTTATATATGCTTATATATAAATATATATATATATTTCAGTGAAGCACAGTAATGTAACAGAAGCCAATGAAATGCAGAGAACAATACAAAATTCCTACAGGTGACTACCTGTCAAAGTTTCATGTTTCCTTCTTGTCTGCTGGCCTGTTATCCCCTCTCATAAGAATTTAGTGATGCTGAACTGAGCTCCCAAAGCCCAGTTGTAGAGTGGGAGGAAGGAGAATAGGAGCAAAGAGGTCAAGACCATGATGGGGATACCCACTGAAACAGCTTACCTGAGCTAATGGGAGCTTACCAATTCCAGCCAGTCTGGGAAGGAACCAAACTCTGAATGTGGGTTACAGTTGCTTGGCTAGGGCAGACAGCAGGGCCGCTGGCAGTAGCACCAGGGTTTATCCCTACTGCTTGTAATGGCTGTTTGGGAACCTGTTCTCTTTGGATGGATACCTTGCTCAACCTGGCTATAGTAGGGAGGGCCTTGGACCTTCCCCAAAGCAGTGTGCCTCATCTTCTCTGAGGAGTGGATGGGGGTGGGGTGGAGGGCTAGTTGGTGGGGATGGGAGGAGGGGAGGGAGTGGGAACCGGGATTGGTATGTATAATGAAAAAAAGATAATTTATTTTCTTTTTTTAAAAAATAATAAAATAAAATAAATAAAAAAGAATTCAGCGATGCATTCCAATTCATTTCCTAGTACTACCAGAAGCCAGAGTCCTTGTTTTCTTGCCTGGGATTCCTATCAAGAGATGACTTGAGAAAGCACATGGCAGAGGGGACCTTGATTAGGTCGCCTCCTGTGTCCTCACTGAGCTAAGGCAGGGCAGGTCAATGCTTCTTTGACCTTTGTTGCTCAGTCAAAATCTTGCCTGGTCATTGCTTCGTGATTCACCTCCTCTCTTTCTGCAAAAATGTGCAGATCTGGGGTAGGGTTGGGCAGCTCAGTGGCAGGGATGCTCAGCATGAGTCAAATCTTGGGGTCAGTCCCCAGCACCAAATAAGCACACAGTGTGGAAAACAAATGTGTGTGCTCTCCAGAAAGATGTAAAGAGGTCTGTCATAATTCAGACAGATGTGGTATTCTACAAAACATCATATTCCAGATAAATTAAAGACATTTGACGTGTGTGTGTGTGTGTGTGTGTGTGTGTGTGTGTATGTGTGTGTGTGTGTGTGTGTGTGTAAGGCTGTTTCCTGACATCTCATGAGAGTGGATGGCAGGGGTTTGTCCTAGCCTGGATACTGTGGGCTGGACGCGTGTGCCAGCTTGTGTGTCAGTCAGTTCCGAGGAACACACTTCTACCTTGAAATTGTAAGTGGATCCAAGTTTCAGGTAGAGAGGCTTTGCCTTCTCCAAGGGGATGGCGGTCCACCGCCCTGGCATCGACTCAGGGGAGACTCAGGGAGGTGAACTAGAAATAGAACAGTAGTTGACTGTAGCAAGCTAATTCGTAAATCACCCAGAGCCCAGTCAAAATGACTAATAATTCTGGGACTGTAATTACCCACCTGTAGGCTTTATTTTTTTTCCTTCCAACTTCCCACTTTTCTGTTTTTCAAATGTTTTAATAATGAGCACACACTCCTCTTATAATAAAAAATCCAATTAACTTAATTAGAAAAAAATTACCCACAGGTGACGGGAGGTATCTCATTAATTCATCATCGAGCGTTACGATCTGGCCCACGGTCTCTGCCCACCGTGCACAGTCACTGCGGTGTTGTTGGGGCTGAGCTGGGGTAGAGTATGGAGGTGGGTGTCGGAAGGGAAGAAGGAGATGAGAAGAGACGGGAAAGGCTGTCTCTAAGAACACATATCGGGAGGACCTGAGTGAGAGCCGTGTTCGGCACCATGTGACTTTCGATGTTTGCCAAGAGGGGAGGAAAGGAAGGATGCTCTCTGCTGGGAGAGCGAGTGTCACATAATAGCCACTGTCACTAGCATTCTTACACATCTGGAGATTTGAGTTTGGTTTATTTGGGAGCCTGGAAGAGATACGCAAAAATGTTGGGGCCTCCATGTTGCATGGGTCCTATAAGCAGGCCAGGGATAGAGTGGTCAATCCAGCCTTGTCCTGCCTGGGGTCATGCCCTGGCTTCCACGAAGTGCCTTTCTGGGTGACTTAGTGGGAACATCAGCTTTAGAACGGACTAAGAGTTGTCAAACCCATCAGTCTTCCTCTGGGTTAGACCCAGTGCTAGTGCTGGGTGCCTGGATGAGAACACGGGATGAGGGGGTCTTGGGGTAAATGGAATGTTTAATTTTACTTTCTTCTAAGGGATTCCACCATCATGCAGTTGGTAATTGTTGCATGTCTATAATGATAAACAAGTAAATAAACATACAATACGAGCCCTGTCTCTACACAGGTATGCCCGCCCCTTCTCTGAAGTGCATCGTAATTGCACTATTCCTACATCAGGACCAGAGGATGCGCAGCACTGCAGATGAGAAGGAGAGAAAGTGGGAAAGTTAAAATGCAGGGTCACAACGAAAAGGGTGTGTTTCCTAGGCAACAAAGAGGACCCTAAGAGAGACATGCATGGATCTCATCTACATGGAGAGCAGAAAAGACAAGATCTGAGTAAATCGGGAGCGTGGGGAACACGGGAGGAGGGGAGCAGAGAAAAATATATAGTTCAATAAAAATAACTAAAAAAAAAATAAAAGAGCGTGTTCCACCCCCATGCTTTAGATAGAGCTAATGTATGCCACCTTCCTGATGGCTGTCCCGCTATTGATTAACTCCCCATTGCTCATCAGTTAGTTAACTGGAGACTTTTCCTGTTGCTGGCTCTGCTGTTGAAAGGCGAAATAGGCTCTTTCAGGAGAACTAGCTGCACATTTTGATCTGGCAAAGAACTGCTCGTGTTTTTAGACCCTTCTGGCTTTTTTTTTTCTTAAAAAACATTCTATATGAAACATACTAGGGAAACTGGTTGAATTTCCGGACAGCAGATGAATACTAATAATCAACAGACTTTGTTCGCCTTCTTCTTTCCTGATGGCTACATTTCACATAAACGAAGCCACAATTCTGTGACAGGAAGGTCACTGGATAAGAGGCACATCTTCCTGCTGTACCCATGGCCTCAGAACCATGAGCACTGTTCACTGGGCCCCATAGGTTTTCTAAACTGGACTGTGTTCTCTCGCCATCACTGGGTCCCTACTGTGGTGGGGGAGGGGACGCTGTGAGCAAGATCATCAGCCCCTTGCCAGGCATCCTGACCTCCCCGGGACTGAACTTTCAACCTCTTGAGCTGACAGTTAGTGGTGCACTGCACAAATTTTGTGTGAGACTAATTGCAGCTTGTAAATGGGGGCATTGTGGCCCTGGGTAAGAGCCAGCCGTCCCTCTCCTCAGGGTCACCCAAGTGGAATCTGGACACAAGAAAGCCTGTCCCCTAATGGGCCTCCTCCAGGAGCCCTTCCCAACCTCTGGAGCCCAGGGCTTGCCTCCTTCAGCTAGCGAGAACTAGAGGGCACAGCAGGGGGCTCCTCTGTAAATCTCCTCAGGGAAGACCAGGCTATTCATAGCAACAAGCCGCTCCCTCAGGAATTCCCACAGACTTCCCATGGCTTTCCACTATCTCCCCACTCAGCAGGAGACACCTTTCACAAACCCAGGCACACACACACACACACACGCACACGCACACATACACGTACGCACGCACACACGCAGTCTCAAAGCACAAAGCGCTTTGAAAGCCATCCATGTGGTGTCCACCAGGGAAACTACTAGAAGCTGGAAGAAGATTTACCCAGCAGATCAGCTACTTACATTTTTTGTTTTGTTTTGTTTTACAAAGTAGCTAGACTTTGGAATGGACACATCAGCCATCCAGTGTGTGGAACAGGAAGCCACACTTCTTGCAGGCGGGACTAAGAGTGGTCTGAGCACCACACTCCTGATGTTTGTGACGCACGCAGGAGCGAGCGGTCAGCAGTGAGACAAAAGAGGCAGCCAAGGGTGACTGTGTTCTCTCTGAGAGTTTCATCTGGCCAGAGTGGTGGCTGGTATCTCCTATCCCGAGGCCATGGAAAGAGCATACGGAAGTGTGCGAAAATACAGAGTGAGTGTTCCAGGCAAGCAGCATATTGTCCTCAGTTAATCTAATTTGTCAAATTGTTCCTGGTGCCTTAGAGCTAAAGGATGATGCTTGGGCCACGGTGTACAAATCCCCAGCCATCTGCTCCGACAGCTGTTGGACCCTGAGCAAGAACTTGTACCCCTGGCATCTTGCGAGAGCCCTTGGGCATAGGAGGACTAGAACCGTTCAACCTAGTGGCTAAAAGCTAACACTACTAACAGCACCGAGGTAGAAGGGGGTAGATGATACGAGCAGAGGTGTGCCCAAGAATGAGCACAGTCTCCCCCAGTGACTCATCAGCCACCAGACACCCCCGTCTCTGTGTCCTCTGGATATTTGCTTAATACCTTCAGCCTTGCCTTAAAAATCAATGCAGTTAGTGCACTGCTTAGTTAAAAGTGAGCATATCTATTGATGCTCAAACCAGAGCTAGGCGTTTCCTGCCAATTTAGAGAGATCTGCTGGGATGATCTGTCAGTTCTTTCAAGAGAAAAGGGTGGGACTCACTTGCAGTTGATTCAGTAAATTACTTCCACAAACGTCGTTTGCCTCTAACACGTTCTCTTTGTGGGGCAATTTCATTAGCCTAGCCGAGCTTCAGAGTTAGAGAGCCCAACCATCCCAGTTGTCCTGGAGGTGTCATGATTTAACACTAGAAAATTCTGCATTCTGTTAAATCTCTTAAATCCAGGAAAAGAGAGGGGACTAGTCACAGAACTGAGCTATTTGCATTCTGTTAGTCCGTTTCCTGATGCTATAGCCAAATACTCAAGGCTAGGGAATAGAGAGAGAAAAGTTGATTTAGCTCACAGTTCTTGAAGCTGAAAGTCCAAGCTCCACTGGTTGAACTCTGTCTGATAAGATGCCACCATGTTGCACCCCACCCCATCCTATCCCATCCTATCCCACCCCACCCCAACTCACCCTATCTCACCCCACTCCACCCTACCCACCCCACCCCAACTCACCCCATCTCACTCCACCCTATCCTATCCTACCTCACCACCCCGCCCACCCTATCCCAACCCAGACCCTCTCAGATGTCAGTGTACGGGAGTGTATGCCAGAGGCACAGGGTACACGCTAGGCTAGGAAGCCAGAACTGGAAATGATGCTGATCTTACTCCCTTTTAGCAACTCCCCCACGTAAACTCCCCAGCACCCCACACAAACTACATTAATCTCTAAAGGAAGTACCCACAGAAGACCTAATAAGTCCACTTAGGCCACAGCACCTTTACTTTGATTTGAAGATTTATTTTCTATGTAGGAGTGTTTTGCCTGCACGCGTGTATGCATGCCACATGGATGCCCAGTACCCTCAGAGGTCAGAAGGCAGTCGGTACTGGATCTCCTGGAACTGGAGTTTCAGATGGTTGTGAGCCACTATGTGGTTGCTGGAACTGATCCAGGTCTCTGCAAAAGCAACAGATCTTCTTAATCTCTGAGCCATCTCTCCAGCATCTAGCTATTACAAGTCCCACTGCCTTTCAGCATGGCTGGATTGGTGAGCACATTTCCAGTCTGAAACCTTGGGGGTACATACAGACCCAAACCACAGGGCCTTGCAAGTGAAGACCCTGAGCTTAAGAGCGTGGTAACGTGATGTGATCTTAATCTTGGAGGGACTCACATCTGAAGGGGGTCTTCTGAAAGTGGTTTTAGCTTTTCCTGGTTGGTCGGTTTGTTTTGAAATTATCTAAAGAATAAAAGGGCCCTGTGTGGCACCAGGTGGGTGGGGTAGCTCAGTGTCCCCAGGATGCTACTTAGTCACCATCCCTGGGCATTTGATTTTGCTTGCGTTAGTATTTGTTCTGTTTTCTCAGTTTCTGCCACACATATCTTTATAAACAATTTCTTGGGATGTTTATAAATTCCCTTTTGTGCACTTGGGGAGCATGAAGAGAAAACAGCAAATATTTAAATTGCGTATTCCTCTTACCGCCATCTTAGGAGACACAATCATTTTGTGTATCACTGTGTGTCTGTAACTACACTTTTGCCCACAGCTTTATTTATCTACTCAGTTTGGCTTAAGGCAGTGAGTGCTTTTTAAACTGATATGTTATAATAGGTGACAGTTATGTTGCGGATTCTGGTGCAGTGAGTTGGGCCCAAGACCACACCCCTAACAAAGGCCTAGGTAGTTCTGAGACCACGACCCAGGGTTCCTACTGATTAAATCTGAACTTTCTTTGCCTTCTGGAAATTTCTGTAAAAGAAGGAAGAAACGGGGAGGGAACCACCCTTATATTCTTGAAAATAATGCCTGTTGAGAACTCTGTGTGCTTAAATGCTCGGCACAAATGCAATTAGAATTGACCCAAAACATCAGTGTATCTAGGAAGGGAAGTCAAAGGGAGGAAGTAGAGGAGAATGAGGTCAGAACGTGGCAATTACAAGGTCTGTGGCTGGAGGGAGTCACTCTTTTTCAAAGTATTGGCACTTACAGATTCTCACACCCCACTGTTCCCTGGGTCTTGCCAGCTAGGGGTTTCCTTTCGGAGTTTGCCAGAAGTAAGAGGAGAGCTTTTGGTAGAAAGCAAAGAAATGCTTCATTCCCTTCCAAATGGTTGCAAGAAAGGTCCAAATATGGATGAAAAATGAAGCCTACTCCAAAGAGGGCACCAGTCATTCCATGTCAGTTATGGCTTTATTGTGCTGCTGAAGACACAGAAGCAAGTAATGAAATGCGTAAGTAGAAGGGGGAAATGTCATTAAGTCAAGTGCCTGACAGAAAATAGATGGTGGCTCCATCTCACACACACATACACACACGCACACACACGCATGCATGCACACACACACACACGTGCACACACACACACTTTGATACTGTCTACAATAAAC
Source organism: Myodes glareolus (assembly GCF_982192425.1). Classification (NCBI taxonomy): domain Eukaryota; kingdom Metazoa; phylum Chordata; class Mammalia; order Rodentia; family Cricetidae; genus Myodes; species Myodes glareolus. The sequence goes on from NC_142033.1 coordinate 40,086,030, forward strand.
CTCGCGGATCCAATTCAAGCACTCTCTATCACTCATACAGCCCTGGTTAATGAGGTGACACATTAAGAGGCAAGAAGGGAATTCTGGGATTAAATGCTTTAATTATTTAAGAACAAAATATACGTGTCACAGAAATGGATGAGATGGTATTGTTCTCCAAATTACATCAGTCACGACCTTGCGAGAGTTTCTGTTCTTTCCCCAGAAAAGAAAGATCAGATGTTGATGAGTACATGGCTATTAAATTATCAAACAAGACAGACACAAAACAAAACAGCAACAAAAAAGAGGAGCTTCCAACGTGTGCTTCGTCCATGAGAGAATGGAGCCAGGATCCTAGCTAGTGTGATGCTTCCTTTCTTCTCTTACAGGGATTTCACTCAAAACCAAAACCCCCACAAAGTTATTTTTTTCCTACCAGTCCTCAAAGCAAGAAGAGCCCAAATTAGACTTCATGTTTTTTTGTGTTTCTACAAAGGGTGAGTCCATAATTAGGATAAATCAGTTTCAATATTTTTCCTTCCTTTGGCTTTCACCTTTGTTTACTGTCTCCATTATTTCTGCTGTGAACCCACTGGTCAGCCATATAGAGGCAGTACTGTGGGACTCTTTGATCCTCACCAATGCGAGTGCCTCAGACATGCCAGCACTTTTGAAAACTGTGCCTCCCCTTTGTTCCCACAGAGTGAGAACAGCCCTGCCACGTGTTCGCCTTGTCTCTTTCCCTCTGCCTTCCCATGAATGTGTGGGGACTAGGAGAGCGGAGCGTGAGCAAGGGACCACTCGTGGGGTCAGCTCGATTCACCTGTCCCACAACACATTCAAGCTCAGAACCATACATTTATCTCTGGGTGGTCATAGCTCCTAAACTCTCCCCTGATCATCCTGTCGCCAGTGGAGAGCCCAGGGCCCAGGCTAATAGGACTGAATAGAAATGACCCTCTAATTTGCTCAGACACTTGTACAGATAAAGTCATCATTTACTTAGAACTACTTTTTGGGGGTGGTGGATGGGCTCTCATGGAGCATCACAACTTTGCCCTGTGCTTGCTCGATAGCCAAGGACGACCTGGAACTTCCGTTCCTCCGGCCCGAACCTCCTGAATTCTCCTGAATTACACGTGTGCCACCATGCCAGTTGTGATTTCTGCAGAGGGGCGCAGCCCAGCGGCGATGCACCTCCCCAGCTTGAGCCAGGCTTTGGGGACTTGATCCCCAACATAAAAAATAAATAGTTATAAATTTCCCCTTTTTCCTGACGTAGGCATTTCTTTTGCTTCGCCTTTTAACGGCAAGGTCTTTTTTGTGTGTGAGAGAGACTCGGTCTCACGATGCACAACTTTTATCTGCATCGGTCCACCTGGGCTTTGTGGTATCTTTTCAGCAGAGAGAAAAGGAGTGACAGCAAGACTCTTTGCTCAGATCTGCCTGGCTAGTGTACGCTTCTAGCAGCCAAGGGAAGCACTCTGTTAGAACCAGGCATAGCTGAGCTCAATGTCATAAGAAACATACTAAACAGGTTGACTTTATTGAAAAGTCAACTGAAAATTTTAATTTTATGTGATGACAAGTAGATTTTTTTTAATGGGTGCTGTGGAATATTCCTTTACACTGTGTAAATATATGCCACTATGATTGGTTTAATAAACAGGCTGACTGACCAGTAGCTGAACAGAATAAGGGTAGGGAGGAGAGCCAGAGTAGGAGAATGCTGGGAGGAAGAAGGGCAGAGTCTGGAGTCACCAGCCAGACGCAGAGGGAGCAGGAGATGAACGTGCCATGCTAATAAAGGCACCGCCATGTGGCAGAGCATAAATAAGGAATATGGGTTTTAGTAACAAACCTGAGCTATTGACAGAGCATTTGTAAATAATTTTAAGTCTCTGTGTTGGTTATTTGGGAGCAGGCGGTAGGGACAGGAAAACTTCTGCCTACAAATGTGGTCTTGCTCAGTAGCCCTGTCTGACTCAGAACTTACTATGTATATACCCCATCGCTCTCCGTTTGGAGTGGTCTTCCTGCTTCTGACTTCTAAATGCTGAGGTTACAGACATGCACTGCTATGTCTGTGAATAGGTAGATTTTTAAATACCATTTTCCCTATGAACAAAACCAATACATTTCTATTGCACAAACCTAAGGAAGCATAGCATAATTCCATTTAAGAAAGGCAAGTCATGTTTAGGACTACTGCCCTATAGTTGCTTCTTCCCAATATTTTCTTTACAGTGTCTGAAGGGGGAGTAAAGAACATGAGCCAAGATTGTATCTAGTCAAGGCCAAGTTCCTAGCAGGAGAGACACCATCTTAGTACAGACAAGCCTGCAGTAAATAATACGTTTTTTAAATAATTGTCAATGGAAAACATAGAAACATGTCTATATGGATACTTCTGCCCCACTGGGACGTTGTCAGGGAGAGTTTTTCTATCACTGTTTCACTTAGCGGGGTCCTTTAAAAACACAACATTTATTAAAATCGATGGAGAATGTAAGTAAGTAGGTCCAAAATGAGTGAAGACCCACAAGCTCCTGTATTCACCGTATGGTGATCCTTAGCTCAAGAAATGCTCCTGTCTCACATGAATGGACCCCGAAGGCTCATCAGGCTGAGCTATGCTACCTAGCCTGGTCTCAGGAACCCCTGAGACTTACTGGGTGTCTCCTCCTGAAGTTTTGGTGGGTGGCATAGTTACCTGCCAACTTGACACAGCCCAGAATCCCCTGGGGGGTGGGGAGTAGTGTCAGCTGAGTCATGGTCTTTGTAAGTTCACTCCATGGTTGTACCTGTGAGGGATTGTCTTGACTGCTGACTGATGGAGAAGCACCTGGCTCTCTGTGAGTAGGCAGGTGGACCTGGGTTGGATAACAGAGTTCAAGGAAGCCAGCAAACAGCTTCCCTTCGGGGCTCTGCTTCAAGTTCTCACTTGAATTCTTGCCCTGACCTCCCTCAGGGGTGAACTGTAACCTGGAATTCAAACCTTTTCCTTCTCTCAATTACTGATAGTAGGCCTGATGCAAAGCTTCTAGCATACATATTTAATTCTCCCAACAGCCATTTGTGCTGGCTACTGCAGTTCTTATAGGCAAGAAAGCAAATGCTTAGACAGTGCAGCCACTGGTCAAAGCCATACAGCATGCTCTCCTCATTCCATTTTTTTTTTTTACTCAGTTACTCAGATATGGTGTAATCAGAATTTGTATTTATTTTGACTATTCTGTATATTTGGTCTTGTATTCTATACATTTATTTTAATTATTAAGTTTTGCAACCCCTGAAATGTCAAAATGATGTGCAGTAATTCACTCTGTTTTCTTGTCCTTCCTTGTTGATAGCTGTGTTGCAGAGAACAAAAGAGCCAAGACACCCAATATTTAAAACCCAGACAGAGTCAGGAAGACTGCCTTATTATAGAGTGAGACAGAGGGCAAAATCAAAGCCATTTTGTGCAAGCTAGGTCCTGGCCATGCACCCTGCTGAGGCCTAAAGCCAGCTCCCTGGAAGTTAAGGAGCATAAACAAGGGGGCTGTAAATGAGGGAAAGAGAAGGGCCTGTGCTTTGTCCTTTCCTATAGCTGGTTCCCACCCATTTCAACACCTCACAGAGCCCAACTGCTCTTTCCAAAGTCGCTAAGTCTTAGGCATAGGACGGAAGCAAGATTGGATCTTAGTTTGCTGTAACCACTCTCTCTTGCCCTGTGTCTCTTTCCTCTCTTCATCACTTACCCTCGCTCGCTCTGTCATCTGAGGAACCTCGAAGGGTAGCAAGGGGTGAAAGATGCCCCCATTCTTGACAACACCCCCCACCCAATAGAAGCTGAGGCCTCGAACTTTTTGCTTTAGAAACCCTTGGCATCTGTCCCTGTCAGTGACTGTCAGAGGGAGGCCACAGCTTTAGACAAGGTCCAAGGGCAGACGGATGGACCCCCCAGCCTGAGCCCTGACTCATAGACAATAAAGGCCCTTTGGCTCCCTGCTTCCTGTTTTCTCAGGTCACCCCTTGTGGGGCCGGGGTTGGTGACCAAGTGAACCCAGCGTAGGAGGGCACACAAAGGGAGTGAGTCGAACTGAAGTTCAAATCGGTGTTCCTCTGAACTCTGGGCTAAGAGTTAAGCCCCGTCTCCACCACGTGACCTCCAGCTGTGCTATTTAATTCGGCAGCGCTTAGTTCTCCTATCTAGAAATGGTGACGATTGGCTCTACCTTAAAGAATAGCAGGAAGAATGAAGCAACATTGGGTACCTTGCCGGTCAATCAGTCCCTGTGCCATAGTGACACTACTATCCTCAGTATACACAGCAGTATTGTCTCTTTGGGGGTGAAAACACGCCAGACTATTTTGGTGAGATGCTGGTATTTAAGCTGACTCATTGCTGTTGATGGGTTGGCTTGCTAGCTCTCCCTTCCTTTCTCCAGAAGTTTTTGTTTTTCTAGATTTGCCAACCCTAGACCTTTTATTTGAAGGATACCGGGGCTAGTGCCAACCCTCAGGTGACCTGTTCTAGACGGAGAGAATCTAGCTGGAGATAAGAGGGCAGGAGACACAGGAGTCCTATATGAAAAATCCAAAGCCAACTCATATATAATAGACACATAAATATAATATATTCTCATTAGGATTCTCCTAAAACCAGGCTGAGATGGGTACTGCCCTGAGATAGGCAATACCAGGACAAGATCCCAGAGAAGTCTTTCTTGTAGCTCACTATGTATAGGGACCTTGTTTCAATAAGACATGTCATCGCAGATGAAAAAGCAAAACCAAAGCAAACTTACATCCTGGTAGTAGGGAATGATTTCAGGGTTAAACAGTGCCCTTTGCCAGTGTCTGACATTGACTTTCACTCTTCTAAGGGACCTCTCATCGAATTTCTTCTCTCGAAGATCAAACTCTGCCATCCTCATGTGACTGAAGCAGGATATCATTTCTTTTTCCTGGAACTTAGATCCAGAAAATCGCAACTGTTCATTTTAGTTCAGTTAGCAGCCAGAAGGGCTGAGATGGTGAATTGCTTCCTGAAACCATTTGACGTGGGGTTTTTAGATCACCAGTAACATGCGTGGTTAATTGCTCAATGATTCAGTTGGCCCAGGTCTCTCTCGTATCAGCTGTGCACACGGCTGTTTTGGATTGATGTGTTGCTGATATTCCATCCGCAAGCCCTCAGAACTCAAGACCATTTTTAATCCCTCCCAGATTAGAATTTAGCTTTTGGATGCATTTTATTTGCAGTTATTTGAGGACCTTGGGTACAGGTATGGACTCCCCCGGCTCTCATTTCATTTCCCTGCCACTTCCTCCAGCAGTTTTTCACAAGGGAAGTCCTGTCACCCGGAACAACCTAGCCTGATTTTCTAATTCCCTTTTAATGGTCTTGTGTTCCAAGTTTAATTTCAGAATGGATTGCTTACATTTCCCTTACAAATCTCCCTTCTAATCATTGTTATTAATATCACAATTTGGTTGCAATATCTGTAAGAGCACAAAATGTGTCCCCTTAAAGATGCATCTGCCAGCCACTGAACTGCATACATTTCAATTACCACTCCGCCTCGTAATTATTATTATTAATATCACAATTACTATCGTAACATCCATAAGACTGCGGAGGATGTCCTGTCAAGAGTGTATTTCCAGGCAGCTTTTTCGGTTTGCTCTTAAGAAAAATGTACCAGACTTCATCTAAATTCAGCTTCCCTTACAGTTTACATCAGATCACACACCCCATCAATAAACCCATCAAAATGATCTACTGTGTTGTAGACAAAAGTTATTGTGTCAAGTTGACACTAATCAGTTAATTCCAGTAAACCTTCAGATAAACAAAAGCTTGTTGTCTATCACTGATGTGCGTGATGGGCCCCATGTACGTCCTATGGTTACGCCATCTATGGAGATGTATCTGGCAGACATGCGCCCTAAGGCGTGTATATGGAAACCCAGACAAGATCTATAGCTAATGATGTTGACCCTGACTCCCCCAGCAGAGATTGAATTCAAGTCCTCATAATATCTAGACAGCTGATATGTATACTGTGCTAATAATATTAACAATTACTATGCCACTGGGATTCCCCAGGCCCTCGCTTAGGAAAAAAAAAAAACTATTTCAAAGCTTCTTCCTTTACGTGATTTCCTCCTTTGTGCCATCATTACAATTATTTCTCTATGTAAACAAGGATGCATTTCTGAACAGAAAAATACTTAAAAAAAAAAAAGATGGCGTGCTTATGTTAATTAGCAATGCCATGCAAGTTAAACGCCTTCCGGGAAAAGCTGAGAGTACCTTCAGTGGTCTGAAGAAAGATTACAGCCACCACGTATGTCAGGGCGGGCAAGCTGAGCACAAACTAAAGAGAGAGAGCTTTGCCTGTTATTGTGGGGGCAGCAGGAACAGCAGCAGGCTTTCCCTGATGTTCTCTGGTGGTGGTGGGGGGGGCAGAAAGCACCCTGCCAGTTCTGTTTGACTGGTGAGCAAGCTGGAGATGTGGGCTGACGCAGCCTTTCCCTCCCCTCCCTGTCTCTTCTCCCATTGTAAATAAATGGGAAAGGCCAGGGCAGATTCCCGGGCCACAGAAGAGCTTGGGATGAAATGTTGACAGGGGGCACTGTTAAAAATTAAATTCCGCCCTGTTTTGTGTATCATTCTTGTGAGTCACATTCGTGAATAGTAGCGAGAGATTTAATGATCGCATATTCTTTATCTTATTTCCCTTTGGTCGATGGCAATTTTTTTCTGTTAATGTCAACTTAGAGCTCAAAGTAATTTAGTAATTGATTCTCAGCGCAGCAGCTCGCCAATGGCAGCTCTCCATTTGTGGGGGGATAGCTTTGCTAATTTTATCCATCAGAATGAGATTACCATGCTAATCTCTCCCAGCCTCATCTCTATGGTCATTTGGGACCTGCTGAGGCAAATGACTTATTAGACACAAGGGCTTCGTCCATTCCCGGGATCAGGGAAAGAGGATAGGAAGCCAAGATAAGGACATTGGCATGCCCTAGCACACACAGATGGCATGCTAAAGTCGGAAAACCCCTGAACTGGGAGCCTGAATAAGAAGTTACAACAAAGGAAAAACACAATGGATCAAAATGTTAAGTTCGCCGATGGGAAAGAACAAACAGTTAGGGCAGGGCAGATGTATCTGGGGACACGTAATTGGAAACCTAAACATTCACTGGGCTAGGGAAGCCTGGTCAGTCCAAGGCAGGTGGAGAGAGAGAGAGGCGCCCTAATATCATTAAGTGGAGGAAACCCAAAAGGGCTGTGCTAACAAAAAGACGGAGGCTCCGTCTGCAGACAATCCGCTCTCCTGCTCTCCGTGAAAGGCTGATCGCTGGCCGCACCGGCCATTGGTTATTTGTTTGATTTAATTAAAATGTTCAGAGCAGTGTGAGCCTGTGTGGTAAAAATAGCCTGGAAGTAGCTTGGGTTATACACACACAGTAGGGTATTGTATGGCACAATGGGCCGAGAGCCCTTCCAGCCACGGGGAGTAAATGGGCACATTCTAAAATGTTTCACAGAATGTCTAAAAAAAAAAAAAAATCTATTTGAATAATTCAGGTAAAGAGGGGTTTTAAAGAAAGAAAAAAATAATAAGAGTGTATTAGCTGGGCGAATGGTTATAAAGACAGAAATCCCCCCGGAGAAAGCATTTATGATGCCCACTGGCAGATCACACAGGAAAATCTTGATACTAAGCATATAAATAAACCCTGTTGCTCTGCTTGTCTAGAGAAGGGCACAGAAATGGATATTATGAGCATTTTAATTTCAAAAGACAAAGCCTTATTACAAAAATATATCATGGAAATCTAAAACAAAACTATTTCCGAGTTCTTCTCAGCTGTCCTACAATTGCCCCCAGACTTCGCCTCATCCCCTCACAAGTCAGGGTGTCCCCTAGCTTTCTAGGTGTCATTGAACAGGCTAGACTCCCTCACACTGCTGTGTGGGCTTATACCCTGCCTTGTTTTTGTTTTGTTGACAAATCTTTTTTTTTCCTTAAAAAATTTACTTTCATTTTACATACCAACCCCAGTTCCCCCTTCTCCCCCTTCTCCCTCTCCCACCTCCTCCTTTCCATCCCCCATCCACTCAGTGTGGGTAAGGCCTTCTCTGGAGAGTCAACAAGGTCTGGCATACCAACTTGAGGCTGATCCTGCCTTGTTCACCATCCAAAGTTCCGTTCCCGGATCCAGCAAAACTTATTTCTAAAAATAACATAAAAAGGACTGCAGTTCGACAGTGGGCTGATTTTATTTTGCTTTGGATTTTTTTTTTTTGAGATTGACCTATAACATTATTTATCGTGACCGCAGAGGGCTTATTTATTTCTTTATTTTTGAGTGCCCCTCTTAGCACAGCCTGATTCTTGCCTTGCCCTGTGACTCACTACTTTGAGGGCTGACTGCTAATGTTCCAGGGTTTTCTGACATGGGAAGTCTCCTTCCTGGGAGTTACCTTTTGGGGGCTTGGAGCTCACAAGGCCCCCAGCACAAGTCTTCACTCCGGTGACCACTCCCAGCGGTGAGCACGGGCCTGAGCTTTGGGCTGAGACGCTTTTATAAACATAGGGGTGGAATGGTTCTAATTAAAGCACCCATTCTTTACCTGGCAACTTCTCATCGCGGTTTTTGATTTTTGCTTCTTTTTTTTTTTTTTCTAACTGTAAGAATATCTGAATGTAGCTAATCATGTTTTGGCTGACAGGGGCTTGACCAAGGAACTTGGCAAAGGACGTTTTGCCCACTAAGTTCTAATGGTAACTGCAACCAATGCTACTCCAAGACAACCTAACCTTTTCTAGCTTCAGCTGGGACTGTTTGGAATTTAGGCCACGGCAAACAAGCTTGTAGTGCACCTCTCAGACATCATGAAAGAGGTTTCTTTGTGTGGTCGACAGCAGTTAACACAGTGACTCGAAAGCGGTCAAAGCCCAGAAAGTAGGAACCTATGGAGCACGCCATCATAAATGGGACCTGCGTATCACACACACTCCAATCAAAGCTCAGGGACCACTGTGGAGATGGAGCCAGAGGGTGGACCAGATAGTGGCTTCTGAACTCAAGAAACGCATAAGCAGCCCTGGGTGCTAGCACAAGATCAAGCCAGTCAACACTCCAGCAGGGAGGGGGGTGGAGGGGTTTACAATTCCCTCCCATGGCTGAGGAGCTATTGATTGTTGATAGTGGCTACTGGGAGAGTGAGAGAGAATCTGTTTTCTTTAAGGGTTTCTCCTAGTGGGTCCAATTATGCTCCAAGGGATGGCCCTGTACAAGGCTTTCTTTTGGGCCACTTAACTAGCACCCACATCAAGACATGGAGACTTCTTTTTAGTTATGAATGCTTGGCCTTATCTTATGCTTGTTCCACTAGCTCTTATAACTTAACCTGTTTCTCTCCATTTACGTTTTGCCTTGGGGCTTTTTACCCTTCCTCCCCTTCTGCATATCTTATTTTCACCACTTCTCCAATCTGCCTGGCTGGCATCTCCCTCTCTTTCTTTCATTCTCTCCTCCTTCTTCTCTCTGGAGTCTAGGACTCCTCCTCCAGCCCTACCTATCCTTTCTCTGCCTAGCTATTGGCCATTCAGCTCTTTATTAGACCAATCAGGTGCCTTAGGCAGGCAAAGTGAAACAAACGTAACACATCTTTGCATCATTAACAAAGGCAGCGGAAAGAAATGTAGCACAGCTTTATACACAGTTAAAGTAATATTCCACAACATGACCCCACTGCCCTGAGTATATGGGAAGTACAAAATGAACTCAGGGGATTATTTTTTTAAAGGACATTAATTTGGGAAGGGGTGGATGTGGGAGAAGTTAGTGGTAGGAGTGGGGATGAAGGTGATCAAATCACATTGCGTGCATGTACAGAATTTTCCAAGGATTAATAAAAAGCATAACATTGACATTTTTTCTTGTGTTCAAAATGCTTTAGTGATAAAGTTGGTCTGAGCATCTGTCTTTCCTTCTTTTAGAAGGCTGCAGGAACTTTTATCAGGGCTGGATTGTCATGGAACATTCTTAGCATGGCCTTGGAGATAGAAAGAAGTTGTGACCCGCTTTACCAAGCATCATCCGAGTCAACTCTGCACATTTGTTGTGTTTAAGAACATTTGTCCAAGGGCTAGTTGTGTGACAAAGTGGCCCAGCGCATGCCTGCAAATGTACAGCCCTGGGTTTCTTTCCTCAGCAAAGTGAACACAAATAGAAAAGAAGCTAGTTTGTTGAGAGCCTCTGCTGGGCATGAAGACACACGCCTGCACTGTCTTAGTCTCCAGTGCTTTAGAGACTGAGACAAGAAGGATGTGAGCATGGGGCCAGCCTGTGCTATACAGTCCGAAGCTATCTTACACAGAGCTGTAGGTACAGTCAATAGGAGGGCTGTACCTACAGCTCCTTGAACCTCAAGAACACATGACCATGTATGCTGAATTCCTGTGTGTGCGTGCGTGTGTGTGTGTGTGTCTGTGTGTGTGCGCGCGCGCACGCATGTTTGAAGCCAGGGTCTACTTTATGCAGTCCCAACTGTCAAAGAGCTCATTATGTAGACCAGGCTGGCCTCAAACTCATAGACATCTGCCTGCCTCTGCCCCTAGAGTGCTGGTATAAAAGGCATGTGCCACTACACCAGCCCTTGAGTTCCTTTTATAAGCAAAACTCCAACAGTCTCTCCCTATTTATTCCCAGTTGCTAATCTCAGCTCATTTGTAGTAACTGAAGAATTGCTATGGTAGAATGAAGAAGTACAGAACATTCAAACCTTGGTTTAGCCACATGGATGCTGGGGTCTTCAGGGTGCTCTTATAGCCTCTCCAAGCCTCATTGACATCTGTGTACACACACAGAGGCCGAAGGATGCCAGATGTCCGGCTGCATCACTCTCTTTATGCCTTTGAGATGAGCTCTCTTATTGGATATGGAGCTAGGGTGGCAGCCAGCAAACCCTAGTGATTCCCCCGAATCTGCTCTCCATGGTACAGGGGTGATAGCTCCAGTACTGCTAAGATCCATTGGCATTTTACATGGGTGCTAGGGTCTAAATGCAGCTCTATGTTCACTAAAATCTCTTTTATCCGATACTCAGCCCCCAGTCCAGTCCCTGGGGTTCGCCTTTCTTGTCAACCTTTTAAAAGGTTGATCAAGTTTCTTCCGGAGTCTGACTTTCAGGTGTGTGTGTGTGTGTGTGTGTGTGTGTGTGTTTATTGTGTGCATCTGTATGTGCGTAGCAGAAGTGCATACATGTATGTGTGGCGACCAGAAGACAGAATCTGGTGTGGTTCCTCAAATGCTGTCCACTTGATTTTTGTTTTTGTTTTTTATTTTTATTTTTAAATAGGGTCTCTCACTGGCCTAGAACTCACTGGATAGCCTAAGTTGGTTTGGCCAGTGAGCTCCAGGGATCCACCAGCCTCTGCCTTCTCAGTGCTGGGGTGAAAGTCCACGCTACCATGCTGGCATTTCTTTAGATGTAGGTTCTGGGGATCAGATTCAGGTCCTCGGGTTTGCAAAGCAAGCACTTTCTTACCTGAGCGACCTCTCTTCAGCCTGCAGAGCCGGTTTAATTTGCTGGCAGTCTGCCAAGCTTTCAGGAGCAGATGTGCAGCTTTCTCTTTATTTGAACATTTCTGCTTAAAACCCTTAAGGGAGCCTGTGTACAGTTTCCATCCAAATGGAAAAAATTGGTCAGTGGATAAATGTGAGCTTTCTAAATAACTTCTTCATATACCTGATGATGAAATGATTGGGCAGTTTAAAGGTAGATACTACTCACTGTAGTAAGAAATGGTGGTAATTAATATACACTCTGTGTGTGTGGAGTGTGCATATGTGTGTGTGCGTGTGCATGTGTGTGCGTGCGTATGTGCGTGTGTATGTGTGTGTGTGTGCACATGTGTGCGTGTGCATGCATGTGTATTGTAAGCTTTCCGTTATGTAGAAGATTCCCCGGACTGACACACATTTTACAAATGGCGCGTCAGGTGCAGGGACATAACCCATAGGGTGAGACATTTTCTGCTTCTTCACAAGCTGTAACATGAGGGCTGGCTTGTTGGGGTTTCTGTCCCACCGGGTACCACACAACCGGCAAATCCCAAAGAGAAATCACAAACAGGACTCCATAAGGTTATAAACTGATTGGCCCATTAGGTCAGGCTTCTTATTAACTCTTATAACATATATTACCCCATTATCCTTATCTATGTTAGCCACATGGGCTCAGTACCTTTCTCAGTGTGACAGCTTACATGTTGCCTCTTCGGTGGTTTGCACAGGAATGGCAGAGGAACCTCCCTGCTTCCCAGAATTCTCCTGTTCTCATTGCTCCACCCCTACTTCCTGTCTGGTTTTCCCGCCTATACTGCCTGCCTGGCCAATCAGCGTTTTATTAAAATATGATTGACAGAATACAGACAATTCTCCCGCATCAACAAGCCACTTCCCATAACTTCCATTCTTTTGTGTGCTTTCCATTTCTTCACTGTCAGTTCTTGACCCCTGCCCAGATGCTTTCAGGAGCCCAGGAGTCACATGAAGGGAGCAGAGGTTCTCCCAAGGCTGTCAGGATGTAAAGGTCTACCTAACATATGAAAGAGAAAGACAGGCTAAGGCAAGATGGCTCAGTGGGTAAAGGCACTTGCTGCCAAGTCTGAGGACCTGAGTTCAATTCCCAGGGTACACACAGTGGAAGGAGAATGGTTGTTTCCTTATTTTGTCCCCTGACCTCCATATAGATTCAAGTCCCCACATACATGTACCACATATTTGCAGCACACACACACATGATAAGTAAATAAAACACTAATAAAAATTTTCAGGAAAACTGAATAAATTTGCCTGACATCTCATCATTTTACAGAATGCTAAACGAGGTGTGAGTAGCTCTTTTGTAAGATAATTTTATGGGTTGAATTTTCACTTAATCCTGACCCAGGGCTGTGAAAGAGGGAGAGGATCTCCTAAGAATCCAAATAGGAATGAGAGAAAGAGAGAGAGAGAGAGAGAGAGAGAGAGAGAGAGAGAGAGAGAGAGAGAGAGAGGAAATTCTAAAGAGATTGAAGCAGAATTTTTCAATGTTGTGTGACAATTCCTAGTGTGAGACTTTAGAGACTGTTACAGTAATGAAGCATAATATAATCAGTAACATGCTAGAAGACACGTGTGTGAGCACATCTGCATATACATACATTCATCTCCAAGCTTGAACTCATGACTTTGCTAACAAATGTCCTGTGACTGTTTACAATCATACTGACATCAACGGTGGTTGTTTATTAAGCATTTGCCTTGGGCTAAGAACTTTACAGCCGGCATCCTTTGGACCATCACAGTCATCTATGAGGTTGATACCATTTTTAACATTATATTTCATAGCAAAGGAATTAAGATCAAGAGAGCTGAAATACCAAAGGTCCCGATAGAGCTGGGATTTCAACCAAAGCCCTTGTGGCTTTAAACTCATGCTTTTGGCATTTCCCCGGGTGCTACTGTCTTGTGGCCCTTATATCTATTCTTCTCATCTCCCCTGTTAGCGGATTCTGAGCCATTTAGTATGGCAGCAACTTCTAACACACTTTCTCTACCCTGCGTGGTGGAAACAGGGCTCCCTAGGCGACTATGCAATGTAGCATCGTTACAGACGTAAGGTGTTCTGCTCCACATCCAGAGAGCTGTCATGTGTGGCACACCACTGGAGACCTTGCTATTTCTGACTGGCTGGGCCACAGGTGCTGTCACTAACCGGCCACCCTGCAGACTTCTTTCATTAAGTCTTAAAGAGCTAAGAAATCAGTAAAATTACCAGTAAGTAAGTAAGAGGGCAGGAGGACGTTTTTATTGTTATTTTTAAATGCTTTATTGAGTTCACACAAACAGAGCAATATTTTATTTATGAATTTAATATAAATGCCATGAATTATATACAAAAAATGCACAAAACCTATGAGCAGAACATAACAGTATTCAAGTCCCACACGGTTTAATTTTGCCAATATTCCATGGGAAATTTTCCCATATGACTGTTTTCAGTTTTGTGTGAAGAAAACCCTGTTGACTGCGGTTGCTTATTCTACAGTAAACCGGAACATATGAGTGACTACGACACACGGCTGCCCCCTCCTTTCTCAAACTACGTGTGGCATAGCCTTTCCTAATGAGTATGGGAAATCTAGGTGTCTTCCTATATTTTAATAACTTACCAACCCAGAGTCAAGCAAAAGACTCAAGTACTTTCTTAAAACCACTGTATTGATGATGTCAGTGGGGGTGGGGCGGGGCTTGGGTGCCGTTGCAGGAACGTGGAGGTCAGAGCAGGAACGTGGAGGTCAGAGGACAACTTCGTAGAATCGGGTCTCTCCTTCCACTTTTATATATAATGGGTCCTGAGGTCATCAGGCTCGTGAACTTGGCACCTTTATCTGCTGAGCCACCTCCCGGGACCATTGAGCACCTTTGTGTGCTGGGTGTGACTGTGGAACAGAGATGGTCAGTGTGAAACCCGAGGCCCGCAGGTATTCTACGCTGAGTGTGGCACTGGTTTCTGACGAGCACACAGCCTCAGAATCCTTCTCAAGCCAGCGCTCACAGTCGCTGGGGTTGGTGTGTGAGCGGTCGTCCCTCTCTAAGGACTTTCACTCAAGGTGTGACTGTCAGGTTCTGAGGTTCTGAGCACAGTCAGCACGGATTTCGTTGATGTCGCCTGGACAATGGGCTAGCTAACATTGTAGAGGGCGTGCTCCAGTTCTGCCACAGAGCCGAGTGCCTTCCTCACGCTGTAATTTCATCTCATAAATCCTCTGTGGGAACACTACAGAGATGGCTCAGTGGTTAAGAGCACTGTGCTGTTCTCCCAGAGGACCTGAGTTCAATTCCCAGGACCCATAACAGGCAGCTCACAACGACTCCAGCTTCAGGGGATCCAATGCCCACCTGCACTCATGCACACACACACACACACACACACACATACACACGGTTTAAAATAATAATCAGTATTTAAGAAAAAAATAACTCTATGGGGTAGGGCTAGAGAGATGAGTCAGTAATTAAGAGCACATGGTGCTCTTACAGAAGACCCGGGTTCAGTTCCCTGCACCTACATCAAGCAACTCCCAACTGCCTGTAACTCCAGCTCCAGGGGACCCAACTTTTCCTGACCCCCATGGGCACTGCACTCACACACATCATACATTCACACAAACTCAGACACAGAAATAAGTCTTTAAGGGGCTGGGGAGATGATTCGGTGGCTAAGAACTCTGGCTGCTCTTCCAGAGGACCCAGCTTCAATTCTCAGCACCCTCATGGTGGCTCACAACTGTCTGCAACATCAGTTCCAGGGGATCTGACACCCTCTTCTGACTTCAACAGGCATCATGCAGACTTTGGTGCACAGACATACCTGCGAGCAAAACACCCACACTCTTAAAATAATAAAAAAATAATAAACTTAAAAAAAAAACATTGTGGGATAAAAACTGACGGTTTTGTGCCTTAGAGTAGATAATTCTGGGTTTGTTTTGTTTCTAATCATGCAATGTACCTTGCTCCTTTCTGGGGAGACTCTGAAACTGTGGCAAAACATAACCGAGGCCTGGAGAAATGGCTCCCAGAGTCAGGGTTGAGAATTCCTCAGCCACATCTGAAAGGAGAGCTCCTCGGCTTTCTGCTTCAGTGTTCATGAGTGTGTGTGACAGTGTGCAAGGGCGTGTGTGTGTGTATGTGAGAATGTGTAAGAGTGTTGTGAGAGAGTGTGAGTTGTGCATGAGAGCGTGTGTGAGTGTACACGTGTGTGAGCATGTATGAGCTAGAGAGTGTGAGTGGATGTGTCTGTGAATATACATGTGTGTGAGCATGTATGAGCTAGAGTGTGAGTGCATGTGTCTGTGAGTATACACGTGTGTGAGTATGTATGAGCTAGAGTGAGTGCACATGGATGTGAATATACATGTGTGTGAACTAGAGTGTGAGTGGATGTGGATGTGAATATACATGTGGGTGATCATGTATGAGCTAAAGAGTGAGGGCACGTGTATGAGAGAGAATGTGTGCATGAAAGTGTGTGTGTTTGGTTTGATTTTGGTTTCTTTGTTTTACAAATAAAAAACTAACACAGCCTCATTCCCGACATGAAAACTTAAACTTACCAAGGTAAACTAACCTGGACATGGTGATGCCAAATAGTGAGAGGTTGAGCAGGTTGAGTGACAGGCCAGTGTTTGCTTTTAGCCGTGTGCTGGTCTATCCGGGTACCGGGACAGGGTTTCTCTCAGAAAGTGAAGTGCTGGTATTCCACATGACAGAACAGTTCAGGACTTAATTTCCAGACATCTGAGGGGAAGATTTTGGTTGTAATGATAAAAATTAACCACAGTCCCTTACTGGATAACCACGTCTGGGGCAAAGGATGTTGTCACGCTGAAAAAGAGGACAATGTGGATTGCCATCTTGGTGTTAGTGTCTCTTCTATATGAAATCTGGAAGAAGGGACAACAGTATTTCCCACTCTCTATACCTCTGTACAATGTTTGCTGTGCAGAAGATGAGCAAAACAGCCAAACCAGTGCCTTTTCCATTGAAACTGAATGAGAGGGGGCGGGTTAATGCAGATTTTTTCCAGTTAAAAAACATAACATGTTTATGGGGAATAACTGGAAGTCTCAGGAAAGTACAATAAAAAATGCTACTCAAATCTTAACAAGAGACAACTGTTGTCAACCATTTTGCCTAAGCCGTTCCATGGTTACCCTCACTGTAATGAAATTGATGCAGCATTTTGTTGTACTTGTTCTGAGCTCTGCTTTGTTTTATTATATTATATTTTACTTTTTCCCATTTGTGTATGTGCACATGTGTGCGCGTGTACATGCGTATGTGTGTGTGTGTGTGTATGTGTGTGTGTGTGTGTGTATGTGTGTGTGTGAAGGCCAAAATTGATATCGGGAGGCATCATCCATCCCTCCTCTCCCTCATTTACTGCAGCAGTGGTTTCTCAATCAGATCCAGACCTGGGGGTATGGCGAGTCTCTCTAGCCATCTTGCTGTGGGAATTGTCGGTCTTTGCCTTCACAAGCTGGAGTTGCCAGACACCATACCCATGTGGCTTTTTATGAGTTGAGTTCTCGGAGTAAAATTGCTGTCACCGGGTGTGGCATCTTCAAGCCATCACTGGCTGTCATTTAAAGTTGAACATCTCCAACATGTGAATATCTTGTGTGTGGGTTTTTGTTGTTTGTTTTGTTTTTGAGGCAGGATTTTGCTATATAGTTTAGGCTTTCCTAAAACTTTCTGAAATCCTCCTGGTTCAGCCTCCCAAACACTGGAATAAAAGGCAAACATCACTGTACCAACTTCACTATTCATTTATGGTTTTATCTGCAGTCACCTACTGATAGCTTTTAACCAGCAGGTCCTGGTGCACACCTTTAATCCCAGCACTGGGGAGACACATGTAGGCCTGGTCTACAGAGCAAGTTCCAGTCCCTGTCTCAAAAAAAAAAGTAGATGGATAGATGATAGATAGATAGATTGATAGATAGATTGATAGATTGATTGATAGATGATAGATAGATACATAGATAAATACATAGATAGATACATAGATAAATGGATAAATGATAGATGTTGCAGAAAGAGCCAGGCCGCTTATTCATCCCGGCCGCCCAGCTAGCTTGGCCCTGAAATAACCACATAGAAACTGTATAAATTAAAACACTGCTTGGCCCATTAGCTCTAGTTTTTTATTGGCTAATTTTTACATTTTAATTTAACCCATTTCTATTAATCTGTGTATTGCCACGTGGCAGTGGCTTACTGGGTAAAATTCCCAACATCTGTCTTCAGTGGATCCATGGCGTCTCTCTCCCTCTGCTTTCTTCCTCTCAGAACTTAGTTTTGTCTTCTCTGCCTACCTATGTTCTTCCCTATCAGCAGGCCAGGGCAGTTTCTTTATTCATTAACCAATAAAAACTACACGTAGACAAAAGGACCTCCCATACCAGATAGACAGATGAATAGATAGATAGATAGATAGATAGATAGACAGACAGATAGATAGATAATTTTGTCTTTGCTCAGGCATAACAATTACATATTTACATGACATTTGCGTTCATGCATGCAGCATAAATGATGGATCAGGGTAAGTGGCAGAGCTGCCATCTCAGACAGAGATCATTTCTTTGTGTTGCAATCAATTAAAGACCTTCTCTTCCAACTACTTTGCAACATTCAGTTAATTCCTGTCAATCATAACTTGCTACTGTACCGTAGAACATCAGAAGTTCTCCCATTGGACTGTGTCCCTGGATTTACCTGTGGGTGGACACCTTGGTTGGCTGCAGCAAATACACATATCTCAACTATTGCAACTAGTTCTGCAGTTAACACTGCAGTGCAGGTGTCTCCTCCTCATGCTGACTTCGGGTCACTTGGCCAGGAGTAGGCACTGCAGCAATGTGGCTGGTCTGTTTCTAGCTTCCTGAGGAGTGGCTGTCCTTGTTCACACTGCTGTAGACATTCCCTCTTCTCTACATCTTTGCTATGTTCATTTTGAGTGCAAGAATTCTTTATATATCCTGAATATTAAATTCTTAAGATTGCATGGACTGCAAACACCATATCCACCCAGTTCCTTGCTTGTTTCATTTCTTCGTGGTGGGGCTGCTGTGCATACCATGTTTTCCACACATGCCTAGATGTTTACTCTATAAACACAAAAGCAATTTTTTCATTTAACACCAAAACATAAGTATTTTCTTGAATGACGGCTAATAGCCCTGTGTATTGTACAGAAGCACCTCGGATGCACACCCCTCTTTGAACATCTACACTGTTTCATTTCCAAGGCTATGCCGTCGTTCTTGCTTGCCTGGACCTCCTGATTGTAATGGTTCCTTGTTCAGCATCTTTGTACCTGAAGCGTTGGATGGCGTTTCATGAGTTAACAGGGAGAGCTATTTCAACCAGGTGAATTCCTGTGCCAAAGGAAAAAACTAGCCTTGCCAAATTGACTTTCAAAAGGTCACATCATTTTGTCTTAATTTTCAGGTCCCATGGAGTGGATCTGCCACAGGAGCTCCCGGGTTTATTTTCCTCTCACACCTCATCTCCGCGCTGGTTGTCATAGGCCGTGTCACTAGGGCACTCAGAATCATACGCTGGCTGAAACTTTCTTATAGAAGTGATTAGTGCCATAGCTGCTCACATTGCCTGGGCCAGAGCAAATTTTGTGGTCCTAGCTTCATATGGTTCAGAGGAAGCCATCTGCCAGGTTTCCCGGGTGAAAAATCACAATTGTGAAAGTCTGAACTCCCAGAAAGAGGCAAGGGGAGTCTCAGTACACCGCAGCTTTCCTATGTATTTTTTTTTAAGATGAAGAAAGAGAGCTGGGATATAGCTCAGTGAGTGAACACTTGTTTAACATATCCGGGGTGCTGGGGTCAATATCCAGTGTCCAGAGGAGAAGGAGAAGGAGGAGGAGGAGGAGGAGGAGGAGGAGGAGGAGGAGGAGGAGGAGGAGGAGGAGGAGGAGGAGTCATAGTGGGAAAGTTTGTCTTTGGGATCTGCCCTTTAGCTTTTCTTTTCTTTTTTTTTTCTTTCTTTTGTGGTGTCTGCATGTGTTCATGTTTGTGTGTGCATGTGTACACATATATGTAAATGCCAGAATTGGATAACAGGTGTCTCCTTAATTGATGTCTATCTTACTTTTGAAACATGTTCTTTCACTGAACCTTAGCCCTCTAACTAGGATAGACCAGCTGATCAGAGAGCTCTGGATGTCTGCTGTTTTCACCTTCTCCGAGACACCACATCTGCCTGACCTTTTATGTAGGTGCAAGGGTTCAAATTCAGGTCCTCGGGTTTGCAAGGCAAACACTTTACTGGCTGAGCCATTTCCCAACCCCCTTTTCCTAACTTTCATTTTGAAAGAATTATACACAGAAGGTTAAATAAAATTACACATGCCAGATGGTGGTGGCACACACCTTTAATCCCAACACTTGGGAAGCAAAGGCAGGTGGGTCCCTGTGAGTTTGAGACCAATACTTGGGAAGCAAAGGCAGGTGGGTCCCTGTGAGTTCGAGACCAGTCTGATCTACAAAACAGGTTCCAGGACAACCAGGGCTGTTACACAAAGACTGTCTCAAAAAAAGTCCAGAGGCTGGAGAGCTGGCTCAGAGGTTAAGAACATTGCCTGCTCTTCCAAAGGTCCTGAGTTCAATTCCCAGCAACCATATGGTGGCTCACAACCATCTGTAATGGGATCTGATGCCCTCTTCTGGCCTGCAGGCATACACACACAGACAGAATATTGTATACATAATAAATAAATAAATGTAAAAAAACCCAAAGTCCAACAAGGCCTCCCCTCAACTTCCTCCAGTGATGGTTTCTTGTGTAAGTGCAGCACAGTATAAAGTCAGAAAATAAACATCGCCACAATGGAAACTGACTACAGACCTCATCCAGCTTCCACAGTTTTACAGGCCCTTCTTTGTGTGTGCTTCCACCAATTAAATTTATTTTATTTTGTTTATTTATCTGTGTATGTGTGCACGTGCATGCCTGTGTGAATGTTTTCACACACATGGGTGAAGGTTTATAGAGGCCAGAAGAGGGTGTTGGATCCCCGGGAGTTTAAACAACAGGCATGTGTAGGAGACTGAGCTCGCCACATGGTACTGAGGTCTAAGCTACCGTCCTGATGATTGCTCAGTGTGCGCTCTTACCTGATGAGCATCTTCCCAGGCCGTCTGTGCACTGTTGGTACTGTTGGGCAACACAGCCCTCTTTTTCATTGTTTGAATTCTATGACATTTTAATCTCTCCACAGATTTTGCAGCGATCAACCGAATGAACTTTTCCCTCCACAAGACAGCCTGCGAGCCTCCTCGTGTTTGTTCCACTCCTGCCCTTTGGTGTGTATTAATCTGGCACCTGTCTCTGTAGTGTTGTGATAGCAAGTATGTTTAAGAAGTGGAATTGTATGATGTTTACTCTCTTGAGAGCAGTTGTCAAAGCACACCAATACTTTATTCTTCTTCATTTCTGCAGTTGTCTAAGGTGTGGATATACAAGTGGTTTACATTCACATGTCAAAGACAAGGCTTGTCTTGGGTTTGGGCTATCATAACTAAAACCACGGTGAGTATGGGTTTATATGTCTTACTTCTGTGGGTCAAATGGCAGTTGTTGGGTTATGTGGTAAATGCATGGTTGGTTTTATCAGAAATAGCCAATCCTTTCCAGAGAAAGTAATACTACATTCCCAGAGAGATCAAGTTTCTTTGGGTCTTTCAAAGAATTTAGTGTTGTTATTACTACATTTCAAAATATTTTAGAGGGCTGGGAGATAGCTCAGTGGGCAAAGGTGCTTTTTGTACATTGGTGGGGGAGTGAGTTTAGAGCCCCAGTGCCCATGTAAATGCCAAGTAGTCATGCATGACAGCCCCTTTGTAATCCCAGTACCCAGGAGGTGAACACAGTGGCTCCCAGGGCACGCTGCTGACTAGACTAGCCAGATCAGTGAGTTCCTGGTTCAGGAAGAGAGGAGCTTGGTCAAGGAAGACATTCCGTGTCAACTTCTGTCCTTCACACATGTGTGCACATATATTCATATGTACCAGAAAACACAGGTGTGCCCATGTGCTGTGAGCACCCATGCACATATGCATGCACACAACAGGCATAAAAAGAAAAGGTTTAGTAATTTAATAGGTATACAGTAATATCTTATAATATTTTTAATTAATTTCCCTAATGGCTAATGATGTTGAACACTTGTTAATATGTTTATGTGCCTGCCGTGTCTCCTCTCTAATGAAATGTCCTCTCTCACTTACTAATTGGTTTTTGTTTTCATATTATTGGGTTCTGAGAGTTCTCTATCTATTGCAGATACAGGATATTGGCCAGATAGATCGTCTGCAAACATTTCTCCTCCATTTTCCCTTCGTTGTTTTTTTAATCCTTTTGTAAGAGTTAAGTCTCTCTCTCTCTCTCTCTCTCTCTCTCTCTCTCTCTCTCTCTCTCTCTCTCTCTGTGTGTGTGTGTGTGTGTGTATGTGTGTGTGCATATCCGTGTAGACCGTATTGAGTGTATTTCTCATATTTTGCTCTCTATCTTATTTTTGTGAAAAGGTCTTTCACTGAATGTAGAGCTTACTATTTAAGCTAGATTAGCTCGCCAGCAAGCCTTCCACATTCTTCTATCTGTCCCCTCCTCCTAATGCTAGTGTTGCAGACACAGGCACCGTCATGCCTCTGCTGGCTGGTCTCAAGTCAACTCGACACAAACTAGGAAAGGAGGGAACATCAATTGAGAAAATGTCACCATATGATCTGGTCATAAGGAATTTTCTTAGTGCTGTGGAAGTATAAGCTGAATAGACCTTTTTCTCCCCAATTTGCTTTTGGGTAATGATGTTTCAACACAGCAATAGAAACCCTAAGACAATGACCAATGTTTTTATGTGAGTGTTAGGTAGGGATCATGAGGCGCCTGACATAGGGCTCGAACCCACAACCCTGGGATTAAGAATCTCACACTCTTCTGACTGAGTTAGCCAGTACACTGATTGGCCAGTAGCCAGGCAGGAAGTATACTCAGAGCAACCAGACTAAGAGAATTCTGGGAAGAGAAAAAGGCAGAGATGCAGCCATCAGTCAGACACAGCGGGAGCAAGATGAGAATGCTGCACTAAGTAAGGTACCAAGGCACGTGGTAAACATAGATATGAATTAAGTATTAATTTAAGCTGTAAAAGCTAGTTAACAATAAGCCTGAGCTAGTAAGCTAAACAGTTTATCATTAATATAAGCTTCTATGTGCTTCTTTGGGACTGAACTGCTGCAGAACTGGGTGGGACAGAAATTTCCATCTACACACACGCTTGTGTAGCAAGCAGTTTGCCCACTCAACCATCTCCCCAGTCTTGTTTCGTCAGTCTTTTAATGGATTTCTCATCACTCTTCATCATTAAATGAAGTCAGGGCAGAAATTCAAACAGGGCAGAAACCTGAAGGCAGGAGCTGATGCAGAGGTCATGGAGGAATGCTGCTTGCTGACTTGCTTTTCCTGGCTTGCTCTGCCTGCTTTCTTTTAGAACCCAGGACCATCAGACCAGGGATTGGATCACCCACCATGGGCTCGGTTCTCCACCATCAATTTCTAACTAAGAAAATGCCCTACAGCCAGACATTATGGAGACATTTTCTCTGATGAGGTTTCCTTCTTTCAGATGAACCTGAGCTTGTGTCAAGTTGACATAAAACCAGTCAGCATACAGACCAAGACCCCATCTCAAAAAAAAAAAAAAAAAAGAACCCAGTCATCAGGATCCAGAATCATAACCAGTACATATGAAGTTTGTAGGTTTGTGTGCAGTTCTTAAAATGTGTGTAGTACTTCATTTCTGAGAAAATAATAATACAGGATCATTTGATAAGTTAAATCTTCTTGAAAATACATTTACATATAAATTGTCTTTAATATTTTGTAAATAAATTGAATTCTTTGCTATCTATTTCTATAGTAGAACATATAGAACAAAATGTAAAATGACCCACTGTAGAAAATTTGTGGCAGTACTCCTATCAAGAATTGACTAGAAGAGAAAGCAGGCCTGGAGGCAGAGGGATGGATTCAATGACTTCTTGAAGTCTTTGGCAATGGGCGATGTCTAGGATTATAATTATGACTATGTTTATTTATTAACATTTCTACTGGGCCATTTTAGTTGATTAGCACAATGCAATTACAAAAAAATATGCAGCTACAAGTTCTGGGAAGTCTCTACATTGCTAGGAAAGTCTAGATATGATATCATTTCTGATTTTCAATGATTTAATTAAAATAAACAAGCATACAGTAGTCTCAGCATAGCTTATAATATGATGAAGAACTACATCTAATTGCTGAAAGTAGAGGCAATGAGAGTCAGTAATCTCAAATTCTTTGCTAATTACTCCTTGGTCCTGTCTCTGTCCACCAAACAAAAATGATATATTCTCTGAAGGAGAAGGAGCTGGAAAGAGGGTATCACTTGGTGGTAGAAAGTGTGCTTAGTGACCCCCCCCCAGTACCACCAAGACAAATATAAGTAAATAAAAAGGAGAAAGAAGGGTGTTGCTGTAGCTTAGTTGGAAGAGTGCTTGCACAGAACACACAAAGCCCTGGGTTAGATCTCCAGTACCGGTAAAACTGGGTGCGGTGGGCCACACCCACAATTCCAATTCTGGGGAATGAAAGCAGAAGGGTGGGAATTCAAGGCTGTCCCATGGCCTGAATTCATCTGCTCTTCCCCTGTGCTGTGCCTCACAGATTCATCTTGCAGCCACGGACTCCCACAAACTTCAGGTGGAGGCCAAGAGGACAAGTCTAGCTGCTAGCTCAGCAACACAGCAACAGCCCCCAAATAAAGGATCTACTGCATCTCGAAAATGGTCCTTGAGAGACCGAGGCTCCCGAGGGAGATTTGTTGAAACACAAATTCCCTAAAACCTCGAATTTATCATTCTCAGCTACAAATATGGATTAATTTTGTGCAACATTTCTTTGGAATACTGGTGATTTTCTTTGTAGGAGGGTTGGTTTTTTGAGACAGGGTTTCTCTACAGAGGTCAGTTCCTGATGTCCTGGAACTCACTATGTAGACCAGACTGGCTATGAACTCTTAGAGATCTATCTGCCTCTGCCTTGGTCTCTGCCTCACAAATACTGGGATTAAAGGTGTTTGCCATCACCCCTGGTCTAGAGTACTGTCTCTTAACACATGATCCGAAGACCTCTGATAGTCCCTAATTTTGGGTGGGGAGGGGTATCAAAGAGCTCTGATTATTTTCATAATAATACAAATAATAATTCATTTTTGCCTTGCATCTCTCTTGAGTATAGAGTGAAAATTTCTCAAATTTACTTGTTGTATGCTACTACAGTACTTTGAATGTAGAAACAGATGTGAATATAGTAGTCTCCTTATTAGATCAAATACTAAGAAATTCTAAGAAATTGTTAAAATACAAAACAAAGCCATTTTTAAATTTATTTTTTCAAAATATTATTTCATCTAAATATGTTAATCGTGTTAACATTTAGGAGGTTTCATTGTTATTTTTAAATAAAGTGCTAAGTGAATATTGCAAGCGTTTTCCCTCAGTTTTCATTTCTAATATAGAAAGTATCAGAAGACATAGCCTTCATACACAAAAGCTCTTCGGGGGCCTCAAAGATGGACAGGAATCCAGGTACCTCAAATGTTTGCTGCGGAGACCAGCAGAGTGGATGGGTGTCCAATCTTCTCTTCCATCATAAACAGACATTATCTTAAACAGAAGAGCAGTGACAGCCTACTAGACACCAGCAAGATCCAGCCTGCTAAAGTCCCTCAGGAAAAGAGGAGTAGGGATAGGGATTGCAATTAGACCCTGCCTGAGATTCCAGGGTTTATATCCTGCTTATCAGATATTTACATTATGATTCATAACAGCAAAATTACACTTGTGTATAACATGAGGGCCTGCTTGATGGGGTTTCTGTCCTACCCGGTTTCCACAGCTGGTATGTCCCAAAGAAATCACACAGAGGTCTACATAAGTTATAAACTGATTGACCCATTAGCTCAGGCTTTGTATTAGCTCTTATAACGTATATTAGCCCGTTATTCTTATCTATGTTTGCCACATGGCTTGGCACCTTTTTCAGTGGGGCAGGTCACATCTTCCTTCTTCCCAGTCTGGGCAGGACTGGGGAGGAATGGGCTTCCTCCTTCCCAGAATTCTCCTGTTCTCATTGCCCTACCTCTACTTCCTGTCTGGTTATCCTGCCTGGCTACTGGCCAATCGGCGTTTATTTAAAACATAATTGACAGAATACAGAATTGTCCCACACAAGTTATGAAGCAGCAACAAAATAATTTTATGGTTGGGGGGGTCATCACAACATGAGGAACTGCATCAAAGGGTCGCAGCGTTAAGTTAGTTAAGGACCGCTGCTCTAGAAAGTTCTGCTGTGGAGCAGAAATCTGTTCCCCTGATGGCCTCTGGGTGACCTCCTGGTTGCAGTCATTGGTTGCTTTAGGGTAATGCTGGGGGAGATTTGCACTTGTCTTTTTGTGAGACTCTAAGACCGCTTGATTCCAGGTTTGCAATTTATTAAATTGCCCTCTCTTTATCAGGTCTCATGTATCCCAACTTGTTATCTAATTTAAAAGTATTCTCTGTGAGTGGTTTGCACAGCCCACTTTTGACTAGTGTTCTCATTTGTAGACACTGTCTTAATCAGGGTTTCTATTGCTGTGAAGTGACAACATGACCATGGCAACTATTATAATTTTATAATTATATTTATATTTATAATTTAGTTGAGGTGGCAACTTACAGTTTCAGAGGTCCAGTACATTATCCTCAGGGTGGGACATGGTGCTAGAGAGGTAACCGAGAGTTCGACATCTTGCAGGCAACAGGAAGTGATCTAGGACACTCAGTGTCACTTGAGCATATATGAGACCTCAAAGCCCACCTCTGCAGTGACACACTTCTTCCAACAAGGCCACACTTACTCCAACAAAGCCACCTCCCAATAGCGCCACTTCCTTTGGAGGCCATCTTCTTTCAAACTAGCACAAATACACACAATTCATGCACACACACACACACACACACACACACACACACACACACACTTGCACGCACGCACACTCATGCACACCAACACTGCGCACTGTGTTATTACCCATATACATTAGCAGTGTGCTATGAAGGGCATAGAAATTTAGCTCAGTGGTGGAGCACCTGATTGGCAAGAGTGGGGTCCAGGGTTCCATCCCCAGTGCAAGCACCAACAAGGGTACAGATAAAAACAGAGTGTGCAGATTGCAGCTCCGTGATCTTTTCCAAGGACTCTGATTACTGCAGTCTGCTCAGGTCATCTGGATGTCCATAAGCACCAAGTACTTAGTTTTAAAACTCAGCTCTGACAACTCACTTTCATCTCTAGAAATTTTATCTGTGGAGCCTTGACAGCCAACAGTCTAGCCAGTGCATGAGCTCTCGGTTCAGTGAGCGACTGTCTCAAAACAGTAGGTGGAGAGCAACTGAGAGAGCTCCCTGAACCTGTCAATACCTACCTGAGTGCAGACGTTACTGCTAAAACTACGCAAACCACAGGACACCAGGTAACAGGCACATTTGTTAAATATTTGTCCTGTGCTTTTACTATATTGTTGAAGAGATTCATCCAGCTAGCGGCCTCTGTCCCTTCACTTGAGACCATTCCCCTATGCTAACATCAATCTGCAAAGCAGTATCTTTGGGGTTCATTCATTCACCTAAATGTTGTTAATTCGTCTAATGGTACTATTGTTTAGTCCTTATTTCTCCATGTTGTCCACAGTGATATTGTGACAGGCATGGACGAATGCTCTGCTGAAGTCCAGATACATTATGTCCGTGGCACTTGGCCGTGCTCTACATCCACTAACCCTGTCAAAGGAAATGAAGCAAATCAGACTCTCCAAGCACGCCATGCACTTTGGTGCTCGGTCTGTGCTTTTGTTCTCTGCTCTGCCCAGAATCCCACCTTCCTTCCTCCTTATTTCTATTGCTTATTGCTCTGCAGTGAAGCCTTGTTTCTTGACTCCAGGCATATCGTGCCTGGCTTGCCCACCCCCAAACCTTGAATGTAATGTTCTCTCCCAGGCTATTTGTGCCTATGGTCCTCGCCCTCATTTAGAATTAGACATCAAATTGTATTTGATGACTAGTTCAACTAGATTTTGGACTTATTGACGGTCACTTCTTATCTAACATACCACTCATTCCAAAAATCGTACAAGCACCCGAGGTGGCCTCCAAATGCTAATTCCTAATAAGAAAGAGCAGGCTTCTTGGTGAAATGGCTGGTGTCAGGTATAGGCACAGGTGGGAAAGATGAGGCTGGATCATTCTGTTGCTCCGTCAGAAAGGAAGCTACAGGGAGCCATCAGGGGTCTGTCAATTGAATTAGAAACTGGGAAGAGAGTCCCACTAGCCAGAGCTAGGCTAACTTGCATGTTAAGAATGCCACTGCAGGGGGTAGGGGACAGCTATGTCAGCAAGGAACCTGATGTATAAGCATGAGGACCTGAGTTTGGAGCCCCAGCATAAAAATCTGGGCGAGTGTGCATCTTTTGCTGAGTACTAGGGTCCCAGAGAGAGGTGGGATTGCCAGCTAGTCTAGTCAATTGATAAGCTCTGAGTTCAGTGGAAGATGGTTTCAAAAATTAGGTGGAGAGCAACTGAGAGTGATACCTGAGGCCGACCTCCAGCCTCTATGAGCACTCATGTGCATATACACGCATGCACACACACACACACACATGCACACACACACAGTGAAAGAAATATGCAGAATATATCTACATCTGTGAGTGGAAAATGCTGCAAGAAAAAGAAAAACTCCACTGATTATCTATGTGGGGTGCCTACAAAAAGGCTCCATTTTCTGTAAATGACAAAGAATTCAGCATTTATCCTGCCTTCCCCCATGCCTACTTCATCTCAGGGATATAAGGATTGATAAAGGTTCTTTTTAACAATTTATTTATTTTTATTTTATGTGTATTGGTGTTTTGCCTTCATGTATATCTGTGTAAAGATGCCAGATCCTTTGGACGTCTTTAGGTTAAAAGGGATTTGCAACATTAAAAGGAACGGTCCCAGCTGGGAATGCGGAAGTGGTACAGAGCAAATCTGACGTCATCAAAGACAACCAACTTTCAAAAGTCGTGTAGGAGGAATAACACAGGACCCCTTCAAAGTATCCTAGTTAAAAACCTGAGCATGCAGGACTAGAGAACTGGGGTTCACATCTTCAATCCAGCAATTGGAAGGTGGACCTCCTTGAGTTCAAGACCAGCCTGGTCTATGCAGTGAGTTTCAGGCCAACCAGGGCTACACAATGAGACCCTGTCTCCAAAACAAAACAAAGCAAAACCCAAAACTAAACTCACCTTTAACATGCAGCTGATAAGACCTCTAGAGTAAGTTACCAAGTTATAGGAACGACACAAGAGTAGGGCGAGACGGTCCCATAGGAAAGTTGAGAGCAAATATGGCTCATTTTCTTATCTAATCAGAAGGGCGAAGGAGGTACCTCAGCAGTACCGCACTTGGCTAGCAGGTATAAGGGCCTAGGCTTGATCCACGGAGCTGCAAGATTACAACAAAACAGACTGTTGTTTTAATAATTACTATTAATTGCTATTACCACATAACTTGTAAAGAGAAAGGGAGGACCAGAGGTGAAAAGAGCAATGCATGTGTCGGCAGTGCTTGGGTTCAAATGTCGGCAGTGCTGAATCAAACGGCAATGTTTAGAAAAAAAGCAAATTTCCTGTGTGAGCCCATGAAGACATTGTTAATTATTATTATTGTTATTGGTGTGAGAATAGCACTGAGATTATGTATTTTTTTAAAAAAAGACCTGTCTTTTAGAGAAAATATGAAACTATCTCAGAGGGGATGGATTCTCTGGTGCCTTGGATTCCCCTCTTAGCAACGCAATGAAAGCAGAATGGACATGTGTGGAACAAGACTGTGAGGAACAGACAGTTGACATTTCTGGGTTAGAGGCTGCTGACTCTGCCTTCATACTGTCCTTGACCCTGTGTGTAAGCACACACGTCCCGCGATCCTTTGTGTTCACTTTCAAATTCTCTTCGGAGTTGCTGTGGCCACATCTGCCTTCAGAGCCCACTTGGGTTTCCTTTCTGAAAAAGAAACGGCTCAGCAGAAGAACCGCCTTTCCATCCCTGCTTTGGTCCTGTGTGTGAGTGTGTGTGTGTGTGTGTGTGTGTGTGTGTGTGTGTGAGAGAGAGAGAGAGAGAGAGAGAGAGAGAGAGAGAATGTGTGTGTGTGTGTGTGTGTGTGTGTGTGTGTGTGTGTGACTGAGTGTTTGTGAGAGTGAGTGTGAGTGTGTGTGCATGCATAAACAGAGGGAGGCCAGAGGCCTGCCTCAGGTGCAGTTCCTCAGGGGTCATCCGTCTTGATTTTTCAGGTGAGATTTCTCAGTGGTCTGGTTGGCTGGCCAGAAATCCCCAGGGACCCTCCTGTCCCCATCTCATCACTGTTTGGATCACAAACAAACGTGCCACTGCACCCAACTTTGGGCTTTTTAAAGTGGGTGCTGGGGATTGAACTTGGGTACCTCTGCTTGCACAGTCAGCGTTTTAGAGACTGAGAAACCTCCGCAGTTCTTCCTGCTTCATCCCCTATGGTCCCACAAAACTGCAGTCATTCAGGATCCCACTGACATGTTTCCCTGGGCCTTGAAGCTCTGTAACAACTCACAGAAGTGGTTGGGACCCTTCTAGGTCAGGTACAGCCCATTGGCTCTGGTCCCTGTCACTGGCATTCACACTAATCCTTCCCTATTGAAGTTTATTCTCTTTGACAGCAAAGGCAGAATCAAAATAAGAGTTTTATTTGGTTTTCTTCCTCATTCTTCAATGTTGAAAAAAATCAATCCCAGGTGGAATTTATCCCTTTTTTTGTCGTCTGGCTTCGAGCCTACAGAGCGCCCCCCCTCCTTGTCATCATTAGATTTTGAAGGCTTGTCATCTTGACTCTGTTTTTGTAGGTTATTGTTAATATTTAGGATTACTTATTCCTGCCTTCATCCTTTTGCATGGGGTTGTTGGTTTTCCCGGACAACCCTTTTCTTAAGAGTTTTTGCTCCTTCACAATGTCACACCGGGGGCTGGAGCACAGTTGTTGATGGTGTCACACAGTGTTTGGTGAGTGTGGAGATGCAGGGTCTCATGTTTTCCTTCGTAAGTACAACAGAGTGTCACCCTTCTAGAAGGCAAATTTGTAACGTGTGTCCGGAGCTTTTCAAAACACATGCACTCTTGTGATGGCAGAGTTCCCATGTTATCAGTTAATCCTAAGTACCTGAATGTACAGAGAGACTTACCTAAATGGATGTCCTGAGAACTGTTTTAAATATATTTTTAAAAATTAGGAGCAATCCAACTGTCCAACATCATGAAGTTGTCAAAACAAACAATGGCTTGATTGCACATTAAAATATGATGTGACCATAAAAAGATTTTTTTTTTAATTTGAGAAGTCCCCAATATGGGAATGCTCATAACGTATCATTGAGGGATAAAGGTTACAAAGTAGCCCATGGTGTATGTTTCTAATTTTTAAGACCCGTATTCCATTTTGCAAAGACTGTGTTTGAGCAGGAGGAGAAAGGATACATGAGAAAGTTAGAGCCTCTGCTTTCTTCTCTCTTCATTGCATCTTCAGCATCCCATGATGCGTTCACTGTCGCTGTCTGTTACTTCACAATACGAAAGAGAAGAAATAAGAGCAGGAATAGGAAAGCAGGCGTCGGCTCTGACTGTATCACAAGTCTCTTGTTGGCTGTTGATGTGGGATTCCCCTCTGCATGCTATGAAATGTGTCATTACCATTAGATATTAAAGAATCTATTTCAGCCAATGGCTTAGTAGAGTAAAGCCAGGTGGGAAATCCGAAAGAGATACAGAGAGAAAGCAGACAGAGTCAGGGAGATGCCGTGTAGTCACCGATAGAGAAAGACGGACCCTTACCAGTAAGCCGCAGCCTCATGCCGATACACAGATTACTAGAAATGGGTTAATTTAAGATGTAAGAGTTACAGTGTTGTAATTAATATCGTTTCTGTGTTATTCGGGTCTGGGTGGCCAGGAACAAACGAGCAGTCTCCACCTACAGGTGTTGGCTTCTTTGGCTTGACCAGCACTCAAGAGCAGCCCTCGGCCTCTCCTGGGAGTGATTTTTGTTTGTCTGTTTTGTTTTGCTGCGTGCACAGAGAACTAGGTGTGGTCTAAGGGATCCCTTACTACAAGAACATTTCAGCAGATGGTAGAAAAATGGGTGGCCAATAGCAGCTAATGAAGAAAGAAGTTGGTCTCGTGAATGTGGGCCTGGCCAAGGACGGTTCAGGAGGCCCAGTGTGTTCTCAACCCTGTCTCTGAGGCGTCATTCTGGCCCCAGTCTAGGCCATTGGAAGACTTTGTGACTTTCTCGCAACTGTGAGCACTGTTTGGGTTGGAGCTGGTGACTTCTCCTCCATGGTCTCTTGCAGTGACTTGGCGAGCTGTGTGATCTACCGTCATGCCCGACTTCCCCAGAGCAACCCTCCCATTTCTTCCTTCAGAATCTCTCTTCCCGCTTCTTATCTTCAAGCCCAATCTCGAACGGTGAAAGCTCTAAGAAGAAGCAAGTGTCTTCACAGGAGCTTATGACGGGAACCCTGAGTCTTGTAGTTCTCTGGGATGTTGCTGACTCACCACAGCCAACAAACAACTTTAGAGGAAAGAACTAAGCCTTCAAAAAGGAACCTTCCCACTCCATCCTGCAAAGCGCACACACTGTTACTATTTCATTGTCTCTGGCTCCTGAGGTCTAGGAGCCAGTCCCTGAGTACCGGATTGCATTTGCTGCATTTGCCTCTAAACTCTGAATCAGCTGAAATCCACATTAAAATGCACAGCGCTACAGCGCATTACCGGCAAACCCCACAAACTTCCAAAGTGAAACCATCCAGTGAGAAGAACAGCCCGTAACAGCAGGACCTTTTGAAAGCCCAGAAAGGAAAATATTTTGAGACACTTTCAATTTCTTATTCATCTTTCTACATCTTTCAGGCTGAACAGTTGAAGACAGTAAACAGCCCCAATACCTCTCAGTGGGCTCCTTGGGCTGACTGAAGAGGAAGACCCTGTTACTGGAACTTATCTGGGTGCCATGGGGGCAACGGGGAATCCTTAGAGAACCAGGAACAAGGCAAGCTTCCCTGTGGAGGGGGCGGGGTGCAAGGAACAGACAGACAGCTATGTGGTATAACAGTAATAGACAGGGAAGAAAGTCCCACCTGAAGTAGTTCTAGAAGTTTGTTCTGTCATAACAGGGCTTGCTTCTTATGACACTGCTGGTAGTTTTGCGTGAAACGATGTCACGCAAATCCCCAAGGAGGGTTGGAGGGCCAGACAAGAGTCACTCATCTCTCCTGTTCTCTGTCCCTCGTGCTCCTCTCAGCCCCAAATCATCTTCCTTGGGTTCCCACTGTCCCCAAGGAGAGGAAATTATGTAGTGGAGGTTCCCAGACACTTTCCCGCCAAGCAGGTCACAGGACTTTAGGAATAAACCAGTCGCTCAAAGTCTTATGCCAGCCAGTCCCAGCGGTCTTGGTCCAGAGCGATGAGCAACGGGTCTGTCTAATGGCCACCATGATGGCAGCGCCTTCAAATCTGCGGCCAGGCTTTCTTACACCGTGCTGTAGGGTTCCACTTTCAGCCGGGTGGTCCCCTCCCACGCACATCTTTGCTCCGTTTCCAAGTCGGGCAAGATTATCTGCCTCATATCCACATCAAGGAGGTTTCTAGTACGTAGTAGAGGCATGAGGAAGGGTTCTTCAGGCGCTAGCAATATCAGAGAAGTAGGCTACTAAGGGCCCTGGACTGGAGGGGCAGAGTGGAAACCTTGGCGACTCACACATCTGGGGTGACTGTGAACGCACAGGCTGGATAGGCCTGTGGGCGTGGCTCGTTCTGAGACTTGCTTCTCTACTGTACTTTGAAAGAAACCCTTTGTGTCTGTTTATCTGTCTTGGCTTCACACTGTAACATGAGGGCCGGCTTGTTGGGGTTTCTGTCCCGCCCGGTACCCTACAGCCGGCAAGCAACAAAGAAAATCACGCACAAGACTCCATAAGATTATAAACTGATTGGCCCACTAGGTCAGGCTACTCATTAGTTCTTACAACTTTTGTTACCCCATTATCCTTATCTACGTTAG
This sequence comes from Myodes glareolus, assembly GCF_982192425.1. Taxonomy (NCBI): domain Eukaryota; kingdom Metazoa; phylum Chordata; class Mammalia; order Rodentia; family Cricetidae; genus Myodes; species Myodes glareolus. Next base: position 40,119,872 of record NC_142033.1, read on the forward strand.
CCCATGGCTCCGTACCTTTCTCAGCTGGGCAAGTTACATGCTGTCTCTTAGGTGGTCTGTACAAGAGTGGCTGAGGAACCTTTCTCCTCCCTAGCCTTATCCTATTCTCATTACTCCGCCTCTACTTCCTGTCTGGTTGACCCGCCTATACTTCCTGCCTGGCCAATCAGCGTTTTATTAAAATACATGATTGACAGAATACAGATAATTCTCCCGCACCATTTCCCTCTTTTTTTTTTTTAAACAAAGGAAAATACCCATAATCCATTTGTTGGGAATGTGGGCGTAGTATTTCAGGCTACTTCCTGCTGGTTGGGGGCGCTGATAGTCTTAAGGGGACCTAAAGAAAATTTAGAGTTATAATCAAGTCATGACTGGAGTATCCTGTGAGTCTCGATCATCTCAGGCAGCAGTCTTGGATCAGTTCTGGATGTAGACCTCTGTCATCTGGGCCATCTGTTCCTATCGGAGATTTTTCAGGTGGCCTCCCTTGGTCAAAGGTGATGATTCTTAACTCTGAATAAATCCAGAGTCTCTCGTTTTCTGTGGAAACAAAAGCAAAATCTCTTCTCCAAAGTAACATACCTTTTGACTTCAGTTTTGAAGCCAAGGTATTTTCAAAATTCCTATCTTGGGTTAGTTCAGCAGCATTTATAAACAAAAGTCTTTTAGCAGTTGTTGCTCCTTCCTCAGCAATCAAACAATTTAAAGAGAGCATAATAGCATACAGTATGAAGATTCTCTGTGCATTTTCCATCTTTATGTGGCTTTATTTTAACCTCTATTTCTTTTATTTTTACTTTTACTTTTTGAGACAGGATCTTTGTATATCTTTGTCCTGGAATAACACTGTAGACCAGGCTGTCTTTGAACTCACAGAGATCCTCCTGTCTCTGCCTCCCCAGTGCTGGGATTAAAGGTGTATGCTACCACACCTTGAACTCACAGAGATCTGTCTCTGCCTCCCAGGCATTGGGATTAAAGGCGTGTACTACCACACCTTGAGGTCACAGAGGTCAATCTACCTCTACCCCTTGAAGTCACAGAGGTCAACGTACCTCTGCCTCCCAGGCATTGGAATTAAAGGTGTATAACACCACACCCAACTCCTCTCTTTTTACTTTAAGAACTTTAACTTTTATCCTGCATTTATTTTTAACACACTATAAACCATTTAGAGGTTTTCTTCGTCTTTGAATCTCTCTTTACTGTATCTCTCTTTTTCTGACCACATGAGCCTTTAATTTACAAAGCAATACGGAAAGCCGTGGCTTTGACGGCTAGATCCTTAGCTTTCCAGCCTCTGCAGAGGTACTGGCTGTAGCCATTTTTGTTGCCACAATTCTATGGCGTTTCAAGGTCCTTGCTAGCAAGTAAGCTGAAGCATTCTGCTCACAGACCACACTCAGTCAGACTGCCTGCCTGAGTCAGAGTTCAGAGTTTGCCCTGGCAGGACAGCCCAGAAAACCAGCATTTTAAAACAGCACAGCTTTTCTCCTGCTACGGCTGAAAACCGAAAAGCATGCGTTCAGCTTTACATCAACACCGTTTAAGTGTTTCGTGGCAGGACCTCTTAATGAGCTGCAAGGTTTTGCAGCTAAAGCTGAGTCAGGAAGCCTCTCTTAGATGAGAGCCTTGCTTGCCTCTAGCAAGCAAAGTAGACCCGAGAAATTGCTGCTACCAAGAAACCATGCTTTACTCTATTCTTTCCCAAACTTTCTCAGGCTTTCTGTGGATTCAATTATCCACGTCTGGGCACCATATGTAACATGAGGGGCTGGCTTGTTGGGGTTTCTGTCCCGCCCGGTACCCTACAGCCGGCAAGCAACAAAGAAAATCACGCACAAGACTCCATAAGATTATAAACTGATTGGCCCACTAGGTCAGGCTACTCATTAGTTCTTACAACTTTTGTTACCCCATTATCCTTATCTACGTTAGCCCATGGCTCCGTACCTTTCTCAGCTGGGCAAGTTACATGCTGTCTCTTAGGTGGTCTGTACAAGAGTGGCTGAGGAACCTTTCTCCTCCCTAGCCTTATCCTATTCTCATTACTCCGCCTCTACTTCCTGTCTGGTTGACCCGCCTATACTTCCTGCCTGGCCAATCAGCGTTTTATTAAAATACATGATTGACAGAATACAGATAATTCTCCCGCACCATCACACCTGTCCTTGGGCCACACCTCTGAGTTTATCACGTGTCTCATTGCACCTTTTCATGTACCCCGACCCTCTGGTCTTTTCTGCTGTATTCAAAACCAAAGCTGAACTACATACAGGTTCCTGAATCCTCCAGGCTTTCTCGGTCTTTGGTGCCTTTGATTGTCCTCGTTAAGATGATTGTTACTGTGATGAGACACCATGACCAAATACAACTTTGGGAAGAAAGAGTTTAGTTCACTCACAGTTCCATTGAACAATTTATCATCAAGAGCAGTAATGGCAATAAGGCAGGAACCTCAGGGCAGGAGCTGAGGCAAAGGCCGCGGAGGAGCGGAGGAGTGCTGCTTACTGACTTGTTCAGTCTGCTTCCTCACAGGACCCAGGACCCTTAGCCCGGGGTGATGCCACCCACAGTGTGCTAAGCCCTCTTTCATCAATCACTAATTAAGAAAATGCCCCACAGGCTTGTCCCCTACAGACAAGCCTGTGGGGCATTTTCTTAATTAGTGTGGGGTGAGTGGGCTAGCCTGACTGTTGGTGTGAGTGTGAGTGGGCTAGCCTGTTAGTGTGGGTGTGAGTGGGCTAGCCTGTTAGTGTGGGGTGAGTGGGCTAGCCTGACTGTTTGTTAGTGTGGGGGTGAGTGGGCTAGCCTGACTGTTAGTGTGGGGGTGAGTGGGCTAGACTGACTGTTAGTGTGGGGTGAGTAGGCTAGCCTGACTATTAGTGTGGGGGTGAGTGGGCTAGACTGACTGTTAGTGTGGGGTGAGTGGGCTAGCCTGACTGTTAGTGTGGGGGTGATCAGGGCCATCCTACTGACTTCCAGAAGCACTAGAGCCTGAAGACCTGTGAAAGGCTTAGATGGGTCCCTCAGCCAGTGGAAGGTGTTGGCCTCCAAAGCATGGTGACGAGATGAGTCTGAGACTAGAGTAAGGCGTCCTCCTCTGAGCAGTGGGACAATGGGAACGGAACGGTTGCAGAAATGGTTTGCTCTAGAGACCAAGAAGTAGGAAATTCTTGTGCAGTAGGTTTTGCTATTGTTTGGAACTTTCTTTGTATAATCACAATATACTGTACCTGGAGAAATTTGGGAAATAAGATGTAGACAGACAATCATATATACAAAGAGAGAGAGCTACACACATGCATGTGCACGCAGAGATACACAGAGACATGCACACTCACATAGAGAGAGAGATATGCACACACACAGATACACTAAGACACATTGTGCTCGTGCACATGTGTACAGAGTGGGGAAGGTAGAGCCTGCCAGGTTGGAAAATGTTAGACCATCATCTCTGAATGCCCTTCAAGGTGAGCCCGACCTTAGGTGCCACATGTGTAGGTAGTTTTAATGCCAAACACAAATGTCTAGATTCACAAATAAGCCAGAACCCATACACTCATTCATTGTAGTTGACAGAAGAAGTCCTAACACAGCTGTTGAGTGAGAATCCAGTTCTTCCCAAACGTATCCAGAGATGGCCTGGGGTATCAGTGTCCTCAGAGGCATTTGACCATAACCAGATCTTTATTCTGGGGATAACTCCTCAGCTCATAGCTTACCCACATAGGTTGGGGGTACTGTTTGATTGAGAATAAACGTGTCTGACCATTGTCTTTGGAACATGTGAGCTTCAAGGGCTCAGAACATTGCTACTCTGAGGGATGCTGCTCCTTCTCTGGCAGCCATGGGTTCAGATAATCACAAGCCTCTCCCCTTGCCATTTGCAAGGTTGAGCAGCTCAAGTTTTCTTTTCTTTTTTTCTCTCTGTCAAATAGCCCCCCCCCGCCCCGTTGTTCCGTCAAATAGTCTCCCCCGCCCCGTTGTTTCATCAAATAGTCCCCCCCCCGTTGTTGTTGCTGCTCAGGCAGAGAGGGCTCCCTGCCTAATTTAATTTTGTTTCTCCTTTCTTTGTTACAAGCAGATGTCACGTTTACATCTGTGACTCTGATCAAATGCCCTGTGCCTGTTCAACCAACAGACCAGCAGATGTTGCTACCATCCGCCAAATTCCAGTTAAAGGTACCGGACTGTCCCTTCTACTAATTATGGCTTTACACGCGGGAGGGAGGAGTAGGGGGAAGATGACTGGAAGCAGGCAAATCCCCTGAGGAGGTCCTTAAAGAACATCTACAGGGGGGGGGGGGATTAGCAGCCCATCACCAACATGAAGCACTTACCTACGTGGCACCTTCAAAACAAATCCAGATACACAAGCACCATCTAGGAGTCATCCGGGAAACTCCTGCCCAAGCCCACCCAGCGAGCCAAAGACGTGGTTTTTACAGGGACAGCTCCTCTACCACTCAGCGTTTGCATCCAAAAATAAACCAGTTTATTAATCACAAGTAAATTTTGTGCATAATGTAAGCTGAAACAGAATTAACTTATCATCTATATTTATATATCTTCTAGCAAAAAAAAAAAAAAGAAAGAAAGAAAAAGAAAGAAAGAAAAGAAAAGAAACGTTTATGTTTGGTTGTTCACTTTTCCCTAGCGGTAACCTAGAGCTGCTGGGTGGCGGGCTACCATCCTGTCCACATGTTAGAAATATGCAATGGGAAAGATATGCCTCTATGCCTCATCCAGATGCAAAACCCAGCGTTCACCCCACAGTCCCTGTGGGGCTCCGAGAAACCTTGCCAGTGTCACCAACACCACCCTAAGACCGTGGCTAACCGTCCCCGGGTTCTTTCCAAGTGCCAAGCTCTGTTACTCAGCTCACCTACGTAGTCAAGCGCTCAGTAATTGTTACAGTCATGGTTTGAGGAGGTTACTTACAAAAACCTAAAAAGGTTTCTATTGGAAAACGTGGATTTGGGTAGCTATGCAAATGTTGTCTGGAGTAAAGATTCTCAAGTGCTGGCCATAATACAGTTGGCCATCAGGTTTGAGGCTCTTGTGCCTGCTTTGTTCTACGTTCTTGGAGTTGATGCCCTGACGGATTCTGTGAGGATGATTTTCTCAGTGCAGGTACGGAGGGAAAATTGCAGCCTGCAGCGTTCTGTTTGCAGAGAAAGCCAAGGACAAATTGCACCCTCTCATTCGCTGGTTGAGAGAACACTGGCTTTCAGTTGCATATCCACCAGGCAGGGGCTTGACTGTGCGCGCGGGGGGGGGGGGGGGGGGGGGCAATTCAGACATAGCATTAAATAAAGCAAACAGCAAGTTCCTCTGAAACTCTCATCGGCATTTAATATTTTATTTGTCACTGTGTTATTCCGCCTTGCCTGGGGTAAAACAGCCTCCTAGGAGTGAGGCATAGGAGGCTGGCAAGCATTTTCCCATGAATTGCTACTACAATACAATGGCATTTTGTTTGCTGGTTTTGTCTCCTTGTCTTCTAACATTCTTTCTGACTTTCAGACGAAGAAAAAGAAACGCTCTTATGAATGGCGAAGAAAAGGGAAGGAACTTTAAAAAAAATAGAAAAAAAACTGCTCAACCTTTTCCAATTGGTAGCATGTAAACACCCCCCCCCCCATAGTATACGTGTGGGTAGTCTCCTTCTCTTGTTCTTTAAATAAATAGTGTTTTTTTTTTCTTTTGCCACAAGGATTGCCTTTCCATTATTGATTTAGAAATTGGCAGGGGGATAAAAAGTCAACCGTGTACACATACTAAGAAAAGAGCGACAGAGGAAGATGGATCAAACCATCCATCTATCCATGTGGCCATTTATCTATCAATCCATCTCGCTTCCCACCCGCCTCTATTAAAATAAATGGCAGGCACGGTCCACATTGCTGGTTGGCTGAAGTTGTGATCTGGACAAAAGGTCTGTTTGGGAAAAGGATGCTGAACCTTTAATTCTATTTGTGCCGGTTGAAAATCAGGAGGGGTTTTTCTACACTTCACTTTTATTAGATTATTTCTTATAGATGGCTTCTTTTTTTCCTCCCAGACGCGTGGTGGCGGCTGCTGAAGCAGTTGGTCTATAGTTGGAATAATTAAATTAACCATTTGGTACAACTTTTAGGGGAGAAGCTCGCGTGTAGAAAGCTCAACTGGGACAAAGCAGGGAGCTGGGGCTGGAGCTCTGGCCTGGCCCAGCCTCACAAGCCTTTCATCGCTGAGCAGAATCAGGACCCCGAGCCACAAAAGAGGGGCCAGCGGTGGGGAAGGGGCGGGTGGGAGGGGCGATGACACTGAACCAAATAAACCTACAAATCCTACAAAGGGGAAAATGAAGTCAAGAGCGTTTGCTCATCCAACCATGCGGTTCTGGTTTAGAGAGGTCTTCAAGGAGGCGCACAGCGCATGGGCCACAAGAGGATGGACACCAGGGGGCGTCTAGAAAGAGGCCGAGGATGGTCTACAGAGCAGGGCTGGCACCCTGAAGCCGCCTGGCGCGACCAAGTGGAGACGGCTAGGAGCCAGACTGCAGGGCGGCTGGCGCCCTGTGGTGGCTTTGGCTGGGCTTGTCTCTCTTCCGAGGGCATTTCCCTGTCCGGAATTCCTGGTCTGCCCGTCCCCCTTTCTCCCACTAGACCGCAGCGCCCTGAATGGCATAGCCAGGACCTCTGCACAAACTCCTTTTCAAAAACCAGCTCCGTGTGTTTCAACTTTCAACCTAGAGTCAGTTGAAACTGAAGTCATGTGAAGGCTGTTGGAACGCAGCGTGAAAATGCGTGGCATGCAGGTCTGGTGTAGGGCTCTGGGCTTGAAGAGCAGCTGCCAGGAGTCCGGGTGGCTTCTAGTGGAACACCCCAAGAAGCACCTCAGGCAGGCTGCGAACCTGGGCTTTGGCAAACTTCAGCCTTAGAGACTCAGCGCACCTCCTCCTAGACCCCCTAAATGTCTCTCTTGCAGAAAAAATAGCTTAAAACCCACCTCTGCCAGAAGGAGCTGCCTGGTCAGTGTTAATCTAGCCTAACCTGGCCTAAATCCCACGCCTTGGCATCCTCAGAACGCTGGCCTGAGCTATAACAACCCTTTCAGAAAAACCAGAATGCGATCATTTCCAAATCCCCTTGCCCCTAAGTACCAGGGAGCAGAAAAAGTTGGACAATCGTAGCCTTGTGCTTGGTAACTTATCCCCCACCTCCCTGAAGTGGAAGGCAGTGGGAGAATACCAGTGAGGGAAATTCCATGTGGAGTTCGTGGGGTACAAGCACCTCCTGGTCCAGATGCAGATTCATATTCATGAGGGAGCGATAAATAAAGACAAATCCGCGCTGTAATGACCCTTGGATTCGCATCCGTCTTTGCTGGCCTTTAGGTTCAGGGACTGAAGACAGATGTTTGCATCCCCCTTTCTCCTCTTGTCTGGTGACCATAAAGAAAAACCATTTAGAGTGTTGTAATTTGTTTCCCGCCGCAGTCAAACCTTGGACGCATTTATTTTCATTTTCCCCGCTGCACAAAAAAAGTGCACATTGGTCACGAAGGGCCCTTCTTTATCAAATACGCATTGTACAACGTACAACTGCAATAAAACTATCAGCCCTCCCCATAAAACTATCACCAGCTTCCTCGGTGGGTTCCCTTGCCTGAACTTGCCAGTTCGGCGCTCTTACGTCCAGAGGATGCGCAAACACCTGGGCGGAAGCTGAAAAGGCTGGGGGCCGCTGTCCAGGTTTAATCCATTACGGAGTCTGCAGTGGTTTAGTGCGTAATAAAGCAGGGTAGCAGTGGAGAGCGGGCGCCCATCCACTCCCCGGCACTAGCATCGAATTAAACCACTTAGTTTGGCAAACACTGAACGCCTAAATGCCCCTATAAAGACTTTATGAGTTTGTTACTTTAATTACTGACTTGTTACAGAGCACATAAAGGGGGTAATGAATGCAATAAAACTAATTATCTACACATTTAATTCATATAAAATATCCAGGGTTTGTTTACACCACACGGCGATTCAACTAAGCATTCCCCCCTCTTGTCCACCGAGAGGAAGGATTTAATGAAATATTTCCCTTTATTCTGCTAGAGTCTAACGAACCAAATGAAAATTACCCTCCGCTTAAATCATGGGGCCACCAAGGTCCACAAATCACGGCTGGCTTCTTTGTCTGCGCCTCTCGCCAGAACCCAAGAGCCCGAGGAATCGAACTAGGAAAGTGCGCTGCCTCAAGCCGTTGCCTTGTTTGTTTAAAGAGCAAGGGTGTCGCTCAGTGAAGTCCGAAAACCTAAAGAGCAAACAAGACAGCGAACCTCTTTGGAAAATCCCAGGTCTGAAGGGGATTGTGAGCGCTTGCAAAAGCGCGAGGCGAGAGAGAGTGGGAGAGTAGACGGCTGGAAACGGAGACCCCGTTTGGGTGCATTCATGCTGGGTATGGTAGCTACGGAGTAATTAAAACGAACAACCACCGCGGGGAAGTTTCACACTCACCGCTCCAAATCTACACTAACGCAGACCGACAGGGCTGAGCGCAGAGAAACGTTCGGTAGGGAATCCAGATGTTTTACCTTTGAGAGCCTTACTCGGTTGTTTATTTTACTTTTGTAAAGGGGCTCTCTGCCCACGTCTCTGGAAAAGCACATTAAGCTTCTAGGAGAAACACAATTGATAAGATGCTATTTTTTTTTTCATCCCCTTCGACCAGGTGTATTGTAAAGAAATCCGCTTATCCTTATCGTTCACATAAAAACCCCCTTGGCGCACTTACGCTACGTTACAGGGCGCCTGAGTCTCGCCAATGTCCCAGTCCTTTATAACATTTCATGCACTTCGGGGGGTAGGCTTGTTGTTAAATTGAGCGTGTAACACTCTTACAAAACAGGTTTTCTATGACATCAAGGTTTCTTCTTCCTAACCAAGAAAAAAAAAAAGGACGAGGAAGGGGGGATACACACTATCTCAATTTATGCCTAAGGTATATGATCAGTTAAAAAGGCTTAAAAGCTCTTGGAAATTGGATCAGGGAAAATCGTCACCCAACTTTCATTATTTCCAAGTAGCGTGATTGAATTAAAGGGCAGGAGCTGGTTAGAAGGGAGGATCAGGGCTCGGTGCGTAATGGTGTGGTATTAAATTCTAATTAGAGATGCAGGAATCAATGATAGGGAGGTTGGACAGCTCAGTTCCCCAGTGCCAGCCCAATAGACGGATGAGTTATTGTCATGTAAAAAGCGCCAGCAATAAGACCAACCGCTTTGCTATTGTCCAAGTGGAAAGAGCCAAGTTTATTATGAGGACTATATGCTCTAGAGACCTCAGACAAGGCATCTCACAGGAGGCTTTTTCATAAAACTAGGCTCTGCTGGTAGTAAGGAGGCCAGTTTGGAGGCAGGCGTTGAGCTGTGCACATCTCCCCACTCAGCCACCGTCTCCATACCCATCTTTTATTTCATTTTTCCACTTGGCTGAGCCATCCAGAACCTTTTCAATGTATAAAATGGAATATTCTTACCTCAATTCCTCTGCCTACGAGTCCTGTATGGCCGGGATGGACACCTCGAGCCTGGCTTCAGCCTATGCAGACTTCAGTTCCTGCAGCCAGGCCAGTGGCTTCCAGTATAACCCGATAAGGACCACTTTTGGGGCCACGTCCGGCTGCCCGTCCCTCACGCCGGGATCCTGCAGCCTCGGCACCCTCAGGGACCACCAGAGCAGTCCGTACGCCGCAGGTAAGGACCGCTAGCTCTCTTAGCGGAAGAAGCCGCCTTTCCGCTCGTATATAGGAAGCCTTGATTGCATTTGAAAATGGAAATGTGTTTAGTATTTACCAAACGAAATTTGCTTACACAAATGAAAGAATTTATCACGTTAGAAGCGATTGCAGGGAGGGGTAATTCACTTACAGGGTTACACTATCCTAGTCACACCCGAACCGCCAACAAAATTATCTTAAGCTGCCAAAATGATAGGCATAATTTATTTACTTTGCGATGAGACGTAAAGCTTAGAAAATAATTAAATAACAAAGAGTAAAGCTCATTACTGGCGGTGTCTCTCTCTTTTTTTAAGAACCGACAGCGGCTCACACCTCTTTGGCCGGTCATTTTTATGATCATTTCTTGAATTTATTGTTTTTTACAGCACTATCCCCCAACTTTCGGGCGGCGTCAACTTCTGAGAATTGAAAAGTTGCAACAGTGGTTGTGAGTGGTAACTTCGTCCCTGGCTTTCTGATATTCCAAGTGATGTTTTTGGACTGTTATCTTGCTGGATGCACTATTTCCCTGTTCGGGGGTTCAAGTGGTCTCCAAATTGCTATTTCAACCCATCCAAAGGCACTTGGGCCACAAGAACCCACACAAAGTCTCACTCATGTCCCTGCTTCTCTATTTTACTAATTTGCTGGGTTTTCTTGGCAGGTCGCCGCTCCTAAAACTTCCAGACGCCGCAGGAGTCCTTAGCGTCTCCCGGGCGACCTGACCTTGGGTCCTCACGTCCTGGCCCGGAGTCCCTAAAACTTCGGACTGTTTTGCTCATTCTAGCCTCCCCTGTCATCCTCTAGTTCCGTACAAACTCTTCACCGACCACGGCGGCCTCAATGAGAAACGCAAGCAGCGGCGCATCCGCACCACGTTCACAAGCGCGCAGCTGAAAGAGCTGGAGAGGGTCTTCGCTGAGACGCACTACCCGGACATCTACACCCGGGAGGAGCTGGCGCTGAAGATTGACCTCACCGAGGCGAGAGTCCAGGTACGGGAGACCGAGGGCTAGGGTGACCGCAGAAGGGCGAGGGATGGATACTGATGTTCAGAATTCCAAAGGGACCCGGTGCGGATCGAAATGGGATTTGGAGTGCTGTGTGCGGGATCCGGTGCGGATCAGAGAAATGGGATTTGGAGTGTTGTGTGAGCATGAGGTGTGCCAAGGACACACACTCAATTGATTCACAGCTGAAAAGTGTTTCCCACCAGAGCAGGGGGGCTGGGAGTTTGAATGGGAGAGAGGAAGTGAGAGGAAGATCACAGACTTTGCCTGCATCTCTGTCAGCCTAGCTGTCATCAGCGTTTGGTTGCCAAGTGCCTCCGTACTCAAACGCCTTTGAAAACCTAACGCCGGTGGTGCACGGTGTAATAATTTCCTAGCAATTAGGGCTTGAAACAGATTCCTGAAGGGATCCTACCTAACTATTAGGAGCAGAGTTGCACTCTGGAGCTGGTCAGCCAGCCCAGTGCAAGGCCGCGCTCTCCATGGAAGGCTCCTCTGTGGGCAGCGCACGAATGAGTAGAAGACACTCTCTTTTCGCCAGTTAGACTTGAGAGGTCTAAGAGTAGGCAGAGCGCTTTTAAGAGTACATCAAATGAGAGGCTTTTGTTTTAGGGCTTTTGTGCGACCTTTATACCTGTCCCTTAAGGTGTCATTTCCTTGGCACGTTCGTTTGACCCCTAAAAAAGTTTCTCAGAAGAGGTACTAGCATCGAGGTTTGCAGACTTGTCGGACTGGGCATTTGCGGTGATGTCAATGGTCCATTCATAACGCGAAGTGTGTGTGTGTGTGTGTGTGTGTCCCATCTGAAACGAACTGGGTCGTCCGTCCCAAACACCACTCTGCCTTTCTTCCCCTGTTTTATCACCTTCCCTCTCTTTGGGCAGGTGTGGTTCCAGAACCGTCGGGCCAAGTTTCGCAAGCAGGAGCGCGCAGCAGCCGCAGCTGCTGCTGCAGCCAAAAACGGCTCCTCGGGCAAGAAGTCTGACTCCTCCCGGGACGATGAGAGCAAAGACGCTAAGAGCACCGATCCCGACAGCACTGGGGGCCCGGGACCGAACCCCAACCCGACCCCCAGCTGCGGGGCAAACGGCGGCGGCGGCGGAGGGCCCAGTCCGGCCGGAGCTCCCGGGGCGGCGGGCCCGGGGGGCCCGGGAGGCGAACCCGGCAAGGGTGGTGCGGCTGCGGCGGCTGCTGCAGCGGCTGCGGCGGCAGCGGCGGCTGCTGCTGCGGCGGCAGGAGGCCTGGCTGCGGCCGGGGGCCCCGGACAAGGCTGGGCACCTGGCCCAGGCCCCATCACCTCCATCCCGGATTCGCTTGGGGGCCCCTTCGCCAGCGTCTTGTCTTCGCTCCAAAGACCCAACGGTGCCAAGGCCGCCTTAGTGAAGAGCAGTATGTTCTGATCTGCGATCTGCGGCGGCGGCTGGCGAGCCCGGGCCCGGGCTGGCGAGTGGGCGAGTGGGTAGACCCAAGGCTAGTGTCGCTGCTGCCTGTGGCTTTTTCGTCGAAGGCCTAAAATGATCGCGATTCAAATAACGAGAAAATGACGTCGCTCCCATTTCAAACCCACTCCTACCCCTTTCCTCAACCCCCTCCCACAACAAAACAAAACAAACAAACAAAAAACTTCCCCGGCTTCGCACCTGCCTCGGGCTGCGCACAGGACAGGGCTCCGCCTGCTGCCCAGGGGGTGTGAGCAGCGTGGCCTGGACTTCGGGGCACTCTCAGGGGGCTGTGTCTGATTTGTCGGGTGTATGTTTGTCTCGGAGAATGTGTGTCTGTGGCCCCAAGTAGGTGTTAGGGAAAGATGGGGACCACACCAACTCAGTGACTTCTTAGAAACAAATGAAAAATTCGGAAGACGGCAACGATAAAAAGTAAAATAAAACAAATCACAAAAGTTAAACAGATCCAAATGGAGGGGACAAGTTGAAAATACAAAGTGGGCAAGGGAGGACTGTGGCTGGCGCTGAGGATTTGGTCTTGCGAACTCTTAAATTCTCGTGCTCACAACTGTGCAGGCTCTCGTGGCTCCTCTTTAGGAAGGAATACTGACGTCTTTCCAGCCCTGGTTCCCCTCAGGTCCTTGGGATCCGGCCACCGCAGAGATGGCTCACTCAGACTGTCCTGGCAGCCAAAGTGACTTTCTGGAGCCCGCTTGCCTGTCCCCCACCTCGCCGGAAACCATCTTGCCATTAGCGCAACTGATCGCCATACTGTTGCTATCCCCAAACCCGAATCTTCGCAGCCGCTTGGCCCTGAAAGACGTCCTGTACATGAGATGCCTTCTCATCCTCAAACTCTGCAAACCGTGTCTCATATTTCCCAGCGCTCCTTTTTTCTCTCCTGACACCCCCACCGGCATTTTCTTCTTCCACCAGCTTTGACGGAACCTTTTGGCACTGCTTTGCATCGGAGTCAGTTGCAGTCCCGTGTAGCTGGCTGCAGAAAAATCTACCCAGCAAGGGAAAGGCACACACACGTTTGCAGAAAGTGTCTCGGCTTGCATTTCTGATTGAGTGATCCGAGCTGGACTCAACCTGTAGGGTGGACGGACTGTATATTGATGATCCCTTCTATGCGCAGTTTAGACATCTCTGTTGGGATTTTTTTTTATTTTATTTTAAAAGGCACAAACTATAGATATTAGTTGAATGTTGAGGCTTTAACTTTTTCGGTGTCTTTCTACAGCTGTGTTCTGTGACTCAATTGTATGGTGTTACTCTCAGCCCGTCTCCTCTACGTGACCGTATAATGTTTTTCTCTTCTTGTAGTCTCTATGGTGTGTCTCTATGGCGTAATAAGGTTCTCACGGGTTCAATTCCTTTGTGTTTAGAGAGACCAGATTCAGACAATGGTATATATTTTTGTTATCAGGTGCATGTCTGTCTGATTTCATTTTCTTCTCGTTGGACTATGTTTGTGGACATAAGCGTCATAAGTTATGTTTCAGATTCTCAAATTTATTTATACGTGTTATAATGAATGCTTCTATTTAAAGGGGAAATATTTCTACATGTGCATATAGTTTTCCAAGAGTGTACCATTAACTTGATTGTTGATAATAAAAACAAAAAACAGGTATAAGCAATTGAACGCTTCGATTTTTCTCTTATTTAAGTCAACCTAATTTGAAAGTGTTAAGAGCAGAAGACTTGGTACTAAGCATTGGGAGGGCTGCACTTTTAATCCAGGCGCTTGACTTATAGATCCAAGCATTCAAATTGAGGGAACAGGGGGTGCTTCTGCTCTGTTCCTCAGTAGGGGCCTTAACCACCGATAAAAGTGTATACAAGGTGCTCCTGGCTGCCGTGGACCCATAAGCATCTGAAGTATGATTTGAGAACTGGTCTTTGACGTGAACTTGCAGCGAAAGCTAGGGTTCTGTGTGCAGGACTCTGTAGGATCTATAAATTCACTCTGGGTAATCCAGAATCCCCAGGCCTCAGGGATTGCCGCCACCCGGAGATACCCAGACCTCTTTGTGGTCAAGGTGCAGGCTTTTGGATCATGAAGCAGCTAGCGGTAATGGTGTGCTGGGGTAAACAGCACTAACAACCGGGCTTCAGGAAACACTGCGTGTAACCATTGTGCTTTTATGCCTTGTCCTACCCACCTGGGGCCACACAGCAGGTGCAATCCCTTTTGATAGGGTGAGGGGACACAGAGGTAACGGACAGTTTAACCAGCTCAGGAGTCTCCCGTTGGTGAAAGGTAAGGCCAACGTTTGGATCCCAGAATCCAACAATAGAATCTATCACTCACTATTCAAGTGGTTCTTAAAGTGTAGCTCCCAGGCCCAAAGCATCGACATTACTTAGGGATTTGTGTGCATGCATTCTTAGATCCCACCCTGGTTAACTCTGAGTGGGGCCCAGTGACTGGTTCCTACCGGTTTTATTAAGACTATGAGTTAAAGAACTATACTATTGTCTGTAAGTAACTCAAAGGGAAAGTTAAGAATTCTAACTGCATTCAAAACAGGGGTGTGTGTGAGCGTGCACACATGTGTTCTGATATGTATGTGAGTGCACACGTGTTCTGATAGCTGTGATGGTCCCCTTTTCAAATAAAGAAGTAATCAGGACAGCCCCAAGACACCGCTCTATGTCTTTCTCTCTTGAACTGTTTGAGCTACTTTTTCAAGCAGGAGTCTTTTATGAGTTTCTGACCCTTCAGTTTGGTTTTGGTTTTGCCTTAACAATTAACAATTCAGTTCCCTTAGGTGAGGCATAGCCAACAAACAGCCTGTCTCCTCTAGTCTGAATGTAAGCAATAGATATGACTTGATGTAGCAAAGGCTTCTCATCTCAGTATCCAAACAAGGCTTGTTTTTGACAAAGCTCATTTAGAACTTTCTGAACTACTTTTGTGAAAATAAATGATCATAAACTATGCTTGAAATTTCCAAATATATTTATATATGCTATAGTGATTCTTCTGTTTGAAGGGGAACATTTCAGACATTACATGTGCATATAGTTTTCCAAGACAGGCAAAACTTCAGGTCAAGCTGAGCTTCTAATCATCATTGAAAAAGGCTTTCAAATAGTCTTTGAAAGTTGTCATCTCTAAATGCCCCCTAGTAAAGGCCAAGGCTACATTGCTTATCGACAATGTCTTTAATTGTTCTTTGATCCAAATACCAATGATCACTAGATCTCCTCAGGCTCAGTGTTTGGTTGTAAATGTAACTTTGAGGCAAAGAAAAGAGAAAGTTATTGATTAAAGAGCATTTTAATCAGGTCATATCTTGGCTAGAGGAAAATTGTCCTCTCTTAGAGAGTGAGGGCCATCTGGTAAGAATCCTTGAGCTTGGACAGAGAAGTGGGACAAGTGTCTTGGAGAAGGCAAAACGAGCAGAGACAAGTGAGAGAGAGAGAGAGAGAGAGAGAGAGAGAGAGAGAGAGAGAGAGAGAGAAACAGACAGGCAGAGACAGAGAGAGAAAGAGATGGAGAGAGAGACACACACACAGAGAGACAGAGACAGAGGGGGGAGAGAGAGACACAGACAGAGAAACAGAGAGAGAAAGAGAGGGAGAGAGAGAGAGAGAAAGTCAGCTGCGGTGGCCAGGTCATGTCTATGAGTCTCAGTTCTGGAGGATGAGTCAGTTTTTAGTATACGGTTGAAGGCCAGCTTGAGTTAAATGAGACCCTGTCTCAAAACTCCGAGTAAATAAATAGACGAGGAACTGTCAATCAGCTAAAGAGACTTTTAGAAATCCTAGTGAAGACCCTGGAGATCCTTTCAGGGGGGAATAAATGGGTATTTTCTTCTCCTAGCTCAGAGCTACTTTTGACTGTCTAGTCTCTAGGATGAGAGAAAACTCTGGGGGTTGTTGAGGGGACTCTCGCTCCCCAGTATCACAGCTTCCCAACGGGTCTTGTGTGACTCTAATTTGGGTTACCTCTGCTTCTCTCTCTCTCTCTCTCTCTCTCTCTCTCTCTCTCTCTCTCTCTCTCTCTCTTTGTTAACCTCTGCTTCTCTTGATGACCTAAGAAGCAACTTGTTGGAAGGTAAGTTTTTGATCAAATGCGAAACTGTCCCTGTAATATGATGGAGCCCCACAAGCAGGACACTGTGTCTCTCACATTGTGTCATTTCCTTGGAGCCCAGTACGGTGTGAACAAGCTCACTTTCACTCTTCCTCTCCTACGGCATTTGCATTTTGGCTCGTCAAGGCATCCTTCTTCCTGGCAACCCCAAGACCACACGTGACTTCACAAAAGCGTTGTGAACTGGTGCCAGATGGCCATCGTGAAGTCAAGTCTCCTCTAAAACACCCCAGTCCGGAGAACCCAAGCGGCTGCATAGAGGAACTGATACCCCAGCACATTAGCTGCCCACAACACATTCCAGACGCAGCTCCCTCAGACCCTAAGGAGGGCAGTGTGTGGCTAACTGGAAATGATCCTCAATTCAGAACAGATGTCTGTACGACTTTGAGAACCTTAATAGGTGGAGCCTGACTCACTCACCAACTATAAATTTGAATAATAAGGCTGAAGGTTGGTAGGGTGGTTAAATAAAATATTATCCTACAAATATCTGGCATGGCAGTAAGTTTTCAGTAGATGATAATGATGTTAACAATCAGATGCCCCAGGTCCTTTCTTGATTTTTGCGGCTCAGGTCTCAGTTCCCGAAAGCCTTCAGAGACATTTGACAGCGAGGCATGGGATGGTAGCCTTGAATACAGTGAACAATTAGCTAACACTCAAACAGGGAAGTCAAGGAGGGTAGTGCCAGGTTGCTTACTGTGCCCAGTAAGGAGTGGAGTCATCCGAAGCATAATTAATAAAAACTCAGAGACAGAAATTGTGGTTTAACCTGAAGACCAGAAAAGCAAAACAGCCAGCCGCTGGTCCTTACCTAAACCTCAGTCTGAAATAGCAATCCTACCTCCAGGAATCTCAGAATGAGACTGAGACCGAGAGCTGTCTCTTGTCTTACAGTCCTCTCTAGTTCTGGGATTAGGGGTATGCACCGCCACCACCTGTTCTATGGCATGTTAATGTGGCTACTGGGATTAAAGGTGTATGTACTGTAACTACTGGGATTAAAGATGCAGATCATTGCCGCCTGGCCTGTAAGGCTGGTCAGTGTGGCTGTTTTACCTTTTCATCCTCAGGCAAGCTTTATTTATTAAAATACAAATGAAATGCCACTACAGAGATCTTCAAATAAGTCAGCAGCCTGGAAATGCAGTATAAGTGAAAGTACAAAGGTTGGGATTGGAAAACTTCGGTGAGGAAGGGACAGTAACATTGAGAGTCATCTAAGAACTTACAAGGAATTCCTACTAATACTTCCTCCTTCTTTATACGCCAGGCTCCCAGGTCTTAATGAATTTAGCTCCCACAACTATTCTGTGGGGGAAAAGGTCTATTTTCGTTTTTTTTTTTTTTCTTAAGAGGGAATGGAGACACTGAAGAATTAAGCAACAAGTCCGGGTTAGCAACATTGCTTCAGGAACCCAGTCCTAGCTGGTTTGTCTCCAGAGTTCACGCTCTTTCACCAGTGTTCCTTGCAACATGGCAAGAAAGGATTTGTGTTAGCCCACGAGGTTGCGTGCTATCAGACCCAAGAGAGCTCTAGAGGCAGGAGAATGTGAGATTGAACAGCAGGAAGAGCGGAGCTGGGGTAGGAATTTATAGCAAAGCCAAGACCTGAAGGGAAACAATCCTGGAGGAGGGAGAATGTTTTCAGGCAGACACCCTAGTCCCAGTTACTTCTCCGTGTAAATGGAAGAGACATGGGATAGCCAGAGGCATGGAACAAGAAAGGGAAAAGGGTGGTTATACTGATGCTGGGTAGAACATGGATCCGTCAACGGGCATGGACATTACCCTGGAGGCCCATTTATCACCATCCTGACAGACATGCGGCTCCATTGAAGATCTTCGTCTTTGGCCTTGATTTCGGGATGGCTGGTCTCAGTCTGTGTGGCTGTATACTGACGAGTCATCTCCAGCCAGCAATGCTCCCAGGTGGGACAGCAAGGCATTGTCCAAGGACCTGTATAGCCCTGTATAGCTCATTATACAGCAGGCCGGCTGGTTAGAATCGGGTCTCCAGCACTGCGGGTAGACACTCTGGGTGTTCCCACCTTAGATCATGTGTAGACTACCTAGGGCATAGGAATTCTATCTGAATCGCCTACGCGATGGATTTAGGGAACATAGCTGCAGCAGTCACTGTCAGCACCTCTGACTTGGTTGTCACTAGAAGTCCCAGACATGCATGTCATGGTGGAGCTTCTGCAGCTGTCTTTACATCCATCACTATTGAAGGTTATCATACTTATTAGCCTAGTCATTACATGCTCTTACTGAATACATTAATAAAGAAGCATACAACTTGCAGAAACAAAAACTGTTTACATATTTTTTTTGTGGTGTTGGAGATCAAATACAGGGCTTTGCATATTCTAGACAAATGCTTTACTGCTGAGCTACATCCCAGTCTGTTAGGGACATTTTCTTTTAATGTGTAGCCCAGGCTGGCCTCAAACGTCTGATCCTCCTTTCTGACTCCATCTCCTTTAGCAAATACCACCAGCATGTAGTACCACAACTGGCTAAAAACACTTTCTAAAAACACTGCTTTAACTGGCTTTTTCTCACAGAACTATACATTTCCCTTAGATCTCTCTCTCTCTCTCTCTCTCTCTCTCTCTCTCTCTCTCTCTCTTTCTCTCTCTCTCTCTCTCTTTGGTTTTTTGAGACAAGGTTTCTCTGTGTAACTTTGGTGTCTATCCCGGAATCAGCTCTTGTAGACCAGGCTGGCCTTGAACTCACAGAGATTCGCCTGCCACTGCCTCCCAAGTGCTGGGATTAAATTCATACTGGCTATCTTCACAGACTAGGCAGCAATGACACACACCTTTAATCCCAGTAGCCACATTAGCTTGCCATAGAAACCAGGCAGTAGTGGTGCACGCCCTTAATCCCAGAACTAGAGGGGAATATAAAACAGGAGGAGACAGGTTCTCAGTCTCAGTCTTATTCTGAGGTTTCCTGGAGACAGGATCACCATTTTTGGACTGAGATCGAGGTAAGAGCCAGTGGCTGGCTGCTTTCCTTTTCTGGTCTTCAGGTTGAACCCCAGCGTCTGTCTCTGAGTTTTTCTTAACTGTGCTTCAGTCTTTGGCCTCTGTCTCCTCTAATTCCTCCCACTTCATTTTGTTCTTCATTGGAGCACGCTATTTTGAGAAGGGGTTCATGGGCATAATCACCTTGCCAAGGGGCTTGTGGCACACACACACACACACACACACACACACACACACACACACACACAAAGCTATGGGCTCCTGGCCAGTCAATGAGAGCAGGGGATTATGTCTCTGGGGCTAGAATATGCAATCATTTTACTTTATCGGTAGAAGCAACATTAAAGAAAATTAAGTCATATCACACATTCCTTCAAAAGACAAAACACAATAAAACAAACCATAAAGCCATCCAAAGAAGACTCTGAAACAGTGATTCTCAACTTTTCTCATGCTGGGACCCTTTAATACAGTTCTTCACGTTGTGGTGATCCCCAGCCAACCATAAAAATATTTTTGTTGTTGCTTCATAACTGTAATTTCTACTGTTATGAATTGTAACGTAAAGATCCGTGTTTTCTAACAGTCTTAGGAGACCCCTGTGACCCAGGGGTCACAACCCACAGATTGAGAACCCCTGCTCTAGGGCTTTAAATGCTCCTGGCGAGGTGGAGGTAGCAGCAGGAGAGAGTGAGGAGGCCTGGTCTCTGCAGAGCTGGGATTCTTCTCACTATGGTCACAGGAGCCTGACCCTGGGCTCACTGAGCCTCTACTCAGTGAAACCCTGCAGGAATAGGATGGCGTTTGCTTCCTTCTCCCACACTCCCAAGACCCAAAGCTGCAGAGTCTTGCCCAAGGTCACACAATTAGCAACATGAAAGCAAGGATCCCACTCAAACCTTCGCCTGCTCACACGTTAGCGACACGGCTTTACAAAGAACACAGCAAAGGATATTTTGCATCCTCCTAGATGTTTACCTTTTTGGGAAGTCAGAATCTGAAGCTCTTTGGCTTGTTGAGACATCCCAAGGCCCAGTAATATAGCAATGATGTTACTTTAGGTATAGCCTCATGTCAAAGACCTCCCCGTGGGAAAAGCCAGACATCAGGGGGAATAAGGCCTGTTACCTGGGCATAATTGCATTATGGAACTGAGTGGATGATCGTTTGCTAGATGACTTCTCAGATGATGTCGATTTCTAGAACAGGAAGAGTTTAGTGTGAAACTTAATTTCTTTAAGGCCACCTTGGGCAAAAGCAGAAGACAAACCTTGTTTACTTGAGACATAGCATATTGAACCCCCCCCCTCACTTAGTGTGTGTGTGTGTGTGTGTGTGTGTGTGTGTGTGTAGGGGGGGAAGAGGCTAGAAGATGGCATTAGGTTCCCCTGGAACTGCAGTTGTGAAGTGACTGGAACCCCGGTCCCCTGGAAGAGCGGCAGGCGCCCTTAGCCCCAAGGGCATCTCTGCAGCCCAGACACAGGGCGTTTTAAAGCTACTGACGGTATGGTGCCTACTCTCCTGGCTGTTTACACATGCTGTCTATGGCAGGCTTTCAAGCATCCCAAGTGCAGATGTTACTGCTCTCGCCTTCCAGATGTGGAAGAGATTCCAGTACCAGCAGAGAACAGCTTGCTCCAGATTTCAAGGTGAATAAGCACCAGAACTGAGCTCCAAGCCCTTGTCACCTCGACATCAAAGTCTCATTTTCTAGAACCTCCCAGGTTGAGAAGAATCATTGTTCAGGACACGGCACGGCCTTTAACCGATGCCTCAGGAGAACGTTGGCAAGGAAGGTGGAAATGTTCCGACTTTCCCCTTAGGAAGGAGAGATTTTATAGCACATGAATCATACTCAGTTAAAAATAGAGACTTGAGTAAGGAACCCAACACTTCTTTGATTTCTTCCATGTCATCAATTTCCTATGGCCATGATTCATACACATCTTCTCTTAGTCTTAACTCAGGCTACCGTAAAATAGAAGAGAGAAGATATATCTATCTATCTCTATCTCTATCTATCTATCTATCTATCTATCTATCTATCTATCTATCATCTATCTATCTGTCTTCTAAATCTATCTCTTTTTCGAGGCTAGAAAGGGTGTATCTTCATTATTATTTTTAATTATTTTAAATTATATTAAAATTATTTTAACATTGGGGACATTTTTAAGGTATGTGACTTTTGCTGGATATCATAGCAATGTTTTTCTAGTCCTCTTGTTGAAACTCCAGAGACATTAAAATATTTAGATAGTTTATGTCTATATCCTGGACCACATATTAGGACATTGTGGCATAGAAAACCCCGCATTAGGACAGTTATTGTTTTGGTTGAAGGGAAAGACTCACAGCTAGACTTAAAAGTCATTTCAAAATGTCTGAGGGAATTCATCTTCTTAATCTTGTCCGTTATAACAGAAGCAGGTCTGCCTTTGAAAAATCCTCCAAAGACTAAAGTTCCACAGCTATTCATTAGCAGAAACCAGAGGACTTGACTTCGGAGGCTGTTCTGTGTGCGTGTCTTTCTTGGGATTCTCCCATCCCTAAAGCTTTAGTTTGTGTTCTGTAATGCGCCCACGCTCATTCGTGTACCAGTCTGAAGCTTCCTCATGACCCTGCTGAGCACTGGTCCACTGGTCCTCAAACCGCAAGTCGTGACCCTTTTGGGGGGTGGGGTGTTGAACCACCCTTTCACAGGGCTCGTATATCAGATATCTTGCATATCAGATATTTATATTACGATTTGTAACAGTAGCAGAATTACAGTTATGAAGTAGAAACGAAGGTAATTTTATGGCTGGGGTCACCACAACATGAGGAGCTGTGTTAAAGGGTCTCATCTCTTTAACACAGGTTGAAATCACTGCTCTGGGCTGCGCACAGTCTGTCGTGTGTTTATAGTCAAGAGAATTTTGCTTTCTCAGACAGTTCACAGGTCTTAAATCCCGTTCATGTCCCAGCCAGTGCCGGCTGAGCCTGTGCCTGGTGTCAGAGAGTCAGCAGAGCCAGGCCATCCAGATGGGCCCACATTGAGGTCTTAGGAAGGAATGCCATAAGGCACACGAAGTGCCTGACTCTCTGACCACGCCTACCTGTAGGAGTAGTTTGGCATAAGTAATAAAAAAAAATCCGAATGGTTTAGTGGTTTCAAAATTTAAATATTTACATAGGTGAGATGCACACAGGCTACAACTTTAAATGGTTGAAAAGTTTAGTGAGGTGCCCCCCCCACAAAAGTTTCTAGCATTTGTAGCCATCGTGTCCTGAAAACTACGTCCTTCAGTCAATGGGGGCACATGCCTTGATCCCAGTAATTGAGAGGCAGAACCAGGAAGGTTATGAGTTTGAGGTCAGCCTGGGGTACCTAGTGAGACTGTCCTAGGATAAAAAACAGACGGCCTCTATTTATTTACCTGTACTCCCCTCACCGTGTGCGTGCGTGTGTGTGTGTGTGTGTGTGTGTGTGGTGTGTTCAGGGTGTAAAGATGCAGAACTATAAATTACTTGCAAAGAGTCAGGGAAGTGGAGAATGATTTAGTGGATTCAGAAGTGCTGTCCTGGAAGTCCGTACTCACTTTGCAACAGCGATAGTAGGACTTCTGCTCAGTAATTATTTTGCTTCTATTTATATTTATTTAATAGTTTTAATGTCTCCATCAAAATTTACCTTGGAATATAATCTTCACTGTGTGGTTTTAAGAGTGTGGAACACTCAATCTGCAACATTTGGTGACAGGCCTTTGGGAGGTTATTAATGCTTACGGAGGCTGTAAGATGAGGTCTCTCATTAAATAGGACCGTGGTTTCACAAGAGGAGGAAGCAGGAGGCTGGAGAGATGGCTCAGTGGTTAAGAGCATTGACTACTCTTCCAGAGGACCTGGGTTCAATTCCCAGCACTCACATGGCAGCTGACAACGGCCAGTTCCAGGGGATCCGACACCCTCACAGACACATACATACAGGAAAACATCAATGTGCATAAAAGAATAATAAATTTAAGAACCCTACAATTAGAAAAAAAGGTGGGGGGAGAGAGAGAAAGAAGCAGCTGATATATTGTTTGCTCTGCCCCGTTGTGGGTGCCCTGTGTTCCTCTGTGCTCTCCAAAGTGCAAACCATCAAGGGACCTCACTGGCCTTTGCTGTCCAGTCTTGAACTTCCCAGCACAAGTCAAAGAAACATGTATTCTTTACACACTGCCATCTCTGGAATTCAGTGAGAGCAACAGAAGAGGGACTGTTAGGCCGACGAGCACAAAGGCTGTTCTGGGGGCTCTTTGTTGTCAACATGCCTGGATTTGGAATAACCTAGGAGACACATCTCAGGATGTGTCTGTGAAATTGTTTCCAGAAAAGTTTAATAAAGAAAAAAGAATCTCACCCTGAACTATTCCTAAATGTAGTCTGGATGTTCAGTTGAATAAAAGTGGGGAAACGAGCAAGGAAACCAGGTGAGCAGGGGTGCATGTCTGTCTGTCTGTCCTGATCTCAGATGCAAGGTGACCAGCAGTCTCACAGTGCTACCCTTCCAGAACGGACTGTACCACTGCCACTCACGGACCAAACAAACCCTTCCTTTCTCAGGAATTTGTGTCTCAGCAGTGAGGAAAGTAATTAGCACAAATGCTGTGACCGTGTGCATATTTTCCACGCTTTGTGCTTTTTCACTCCCCCTGCACAGGGGCAGGGAAAGACATCTTACCTTCGTGAGAAAGGAAACCCAGCAGTGTGGCTGGCGGTGTCTGTCCTGGTGGTGGCTACTGTCCTCCTGGTGGGGGTCTTTCATGGTTAGAAACTGTGCTGGGAACTTCTCACGCATTATTTCATTTAATTGAGCCAACAACCGTATGAGATAGAGTAGTAAGATCACCCCACTTGGAGACAAGGAAACTGGTATTGAAGAACTGGCTTGCTCAACTTCCCACAGCTGGGAGGAACAAACCAGCGGGCTGATTTTATCTCTCTACTCCGCAACCCCTGCTCCCTATCACGGCATCTGCTCTTACACAGCAGGTATGTGCTCAAGTATGCCCTAGGAAAACCGTTTTTTCTAATCCCATAAAGCTCTTGTGCATAACAGCAGTGTTTGTGCACAGTCCCCTGTCTGATTTTTTTTAAAGAGAGTTTTGTTTAATGTAGAAGTTCCTACAATGCATCTTGACACCATCTCATGCCTGCCAAGTGTTTATCTGTGTGAACTATCTATGAACCAGTGAAGCCGGGCAGTCAGGACTCTGCAATACTTTGGAAATGGTGCGCTCTCCCCAGCCCCAGAGCTAACTCTGGATGCTAACCCGTTCCCACAAGACTGTCTTCTATTCCTGCCCATCACTTCTTCCTCAGGCTTACTATTTGAGAGCCTAATTCATGACAGGCCAGCCAGCAGCAGCCAAAAGAGGTTTCTTTAGGAAGATGCTGGCTCCGAATGACAGATGACATCATCAGGTTCTCTCTTTGTGGGCCGAGACTTCCTCCAGGGGAGCAGAGAGGCCTCTTCTCCAGCACCGGGCTGGGGTGGTCAGCCCAGTTTGATAACTACTGCAGTTAGGATGGCTGACAGACACCAACATTTTCAAACTGAGGGTCCCCCCTCCCCCGATGTCTGCAGCTGGTAACAAAAGGATTGCACCTCAAGGCCAAGCAGGGTCCCAAGAAACTCTGCTGTGTTGCTCTCCAGAGGTGTCACAGTCACTCTAGGTGGAGGTTTAGCCATTCCCCCGGTTTCCAAATGTGGAAACTCTGGCGTGGAGGGACGGTTGGTGACTTGCCTAAGGTTGAGCAGAATTAATGACAGAGATATGGTTTTTAAACTTCGTGCATTTTATACTAAATAAAATTTATTATTTAGTATAAATAATTTAGAAAAAAAAGCATTTTTCTGAGCCCATGAGACTGGGAGAAATGATAGAAATGGTATAATTATTTCAGGGGTCTATGATAGGTTTTCTTCTCTGTCTTGGATATTGTAAAAGAAACATCAACAACAACAAAAAAATCAAAACGTGAAAATACCGACCCGCCAGCAGCCCCAGCCACCCTCTGCTGGGAAGAGAACTCCGTTCTGAGGTTCCTGCTGCTGTTTTTGAATAACAAAGTCCTTGCAGGAATTAAGCATCCGCTCCCTGGCTGCTCAGACCTGGAGGAGCCAGACCAGACTGGAGGATGTCAGACCGATCAGGCCTTTTTCCCTGCAGCAGGATCATTTCCAACCACAGCCGGGATGGCGGAGACGTTAGCAAGCCTGCAACATCTAAACTGGCCAGATCAATTCGCAGAAGCACTTCTAAGGGAAACAGATCAATACTGTTCCTTCCCTTAAAGACGGATAACACCATCAGGAAGCAACAGATGCATTTTAGGGCTGGCAGAGGGGAGGTGACTCCCCCAGCTCAGTCTTTGGGAAAGCCACTGTAAATTGGCACCTGAGCAGCCTGGCACCTGTCCAGGACAATGAGAGCCGATCCTAACACATGGGGTGGCTTGGAAGGTGCCACCGCACGCTCCATCCCTCCCAGGTAGCATCCCAAGGTGGATGTCATCATCCCCATATCACAGGGGAGAGTCAGGAAAAAGCAAAGCCGTTCATTTGCTGCAGAGGCCCATACGGCGCAGGCAGGGTTGGGATATTCTGATTTTGAACCTCTTGTTCTGCCTAATCACCAACTGTCCACCGAACTTCCGTGAGCTCTTGGGGCACCTTCACCGTTTCCCACAGAAAACCTTCTGTGCTGTTTATTGCTTTTGCTTTTCCTTAACTTAGTTTTTATTGTATACGTCGAGTTATTTAGAAGGAAACCTCCCTACACCATCACAGATGAGAGCAATGGCTGTAGCTAGAAAGATATGGCAAGGAGCTAGGGACACTTCAGAAACAAGTATAATTTTCACCTCATTACCTAAACCAATGGTATGTATAAAGGTCATATTTAGAAAACACACAGTTATACTGTGGGTTTTGTCAGGGTCCTTAAGTTCCTTACAAAAACAAAACAAAACAAAACAAAAAAACCCAAGCAGGGTTGGGATATAGGTTAGTAGGTACAATGGCTTCCTGACATGCACAAAGCCTTGAGTTTGATCTCCAGTACCACAGAAACGGGCTGTGGTGCTACATCCCTGTAATCCCAGCACTGGGGAGGTAGAGGCGGAAGAATCAAACATTCAAGGTCCTTGGAGAGTTTGAGGCCATTCTGGGTTACGACAACAAACAAAATCATAAAAACCATAGTTTTAAATCTTGAGGTCCTAAAATATAAACTCTATTAATGTAAGCTCATCTTATCTCTAGACAAAACAATTCAAGGTTAGGGCATTTGAAGCAGGCCCCATGTGAACACAAGGGCCTATAAAGAAGCGGTCAGTTTGGACGAGCTTCCCCAAACCTGAGGACTAGCCGAGATGAGAAATTCCAAAAAACACTAGCTTTTAAACAAGTAAGCATCAGAACTGAGTTCCATGCACACAAAAAAAATAGAAGTTAACTAATTCTGCAGTGGAAGCAGCTCTCAAAGACAGGATTAAATGGAAAACTGTCTCACTTCATTTCTGAGAGAAATCTATCATTTAAATCCACTTAAGACTCATTTGTGTCTTATTGGCAATTCTGACTCATAATGCTTTCCTTGGTTGTCCTCAGATCCTTGTTTCTTCACTCCCCCGAACAGCACCTACACCCCCTTTTAATCAGCATCCCCCCTGAGATGGCCTGAGAACAGCTACATTGGTTACTCGGGCTCTCGTGGTAATTAGCTCCTGGCATCTAGATCCAGTTCATCCTGCACACATTATCAGCATCGTCTTTTCAAAGTACAGGTCTGTTCAACTTCCCCATCACCTGAGAGGGGCCACCGAATGTCTTCAATGACTCCTTGCTGCTCTAGGGCAGAGTGTAAGGTACTGCTGAAGAGATCCGGGGAGGCCATGTTGCTCACAACCCCTAACGGGTCATCTTCAGTGCCAGTCAACAGATGCAAAGACAAAGAAGGTGGCATATACACACAGACACATGAGTTTTGCTTGTTCTCTTACATGTGAGTTGCCATGTGGCATTTTTTAAATTTTATTTTATCTGCTTTGGTGTGAGGGTGTCAGATTCCCTGGAACTGAGTTAGAGACAGGTGTGAGCTGCCATGTGCTGGAATTGAACCCAGGTCCTCAGGAAGGGCAGCCAGTGCTCTTAACCACTGAGTCGTCTCTCCAGTCCCTTGTTTTTTTTTTTACATGTATGAGAACTAAAAAAAAAAAGTAGATCTTAAAATAGAATAGTGATCAGTAGATATTGGGGAACAGCTGGGGTGTCTTGGGGTTTCTATTGCTGTGAAGAGACACAACTCTTATAAAGAAAACATTTGATTGGGGTGGCTCAATTCCAGTTTAGAGGAATGGTCCATTATCATTATGGCGGGGAGCACAGCAATGTGCAGGAAGACTGGTACTGAAGAAGTAGTTGAGAATCCTACATCTTGCAGGCAACAGGAAGTCAACTGAGACACTGGGCAGTATCCTGAGCATAGGAAACCTTAAAGCCCGCCCCCACAGTGACAGACTTCCTCCAACAATGCCATACCTACTAAAACAAAGCCACACCTCTCTACAGGGAGGGGGGCAATGACACTCAAACTCCCACATGGTGTAAGGGTGAAAAAGTACAACTGGTTAAATCAGAGCACCGTGCATGCATGTTCACAAGTATCACCCCAGATCCTATTAATCTTTGCAACTGATGCATTTTGGGAAAGATTTAAATATTCTGCACTCGTGGAAAAAAGTCTAAACTTATTCATAAGGCCATATGAGGTAATAGCCATATATTGTCCACAAATTTACTGTCCCCCAAACCAAACCTAATATGGAAGATCGTATTTTAGTCTCATCTCTTCCCTTTTTCTTGATACATTTTTACTGCCTCCTGGGACTTTTTCTTCACACTGTCCAGAAGATACTCAAACATGTCTGAGAGATCCACAGAGGGGATGGCGTTTGCACCCCTGGGCCGGGTGTTTCATTTGAGCAATGCTTAAACAACTCTGGCAAATCATTTGCCAATTCATGAATTATACATAACTTTCTTCTTCTTCCCCAAAAGTAATTCTTTTCTTTCTTTCTTTTTTTTTTTTAAAGCTGACTCATTGATGACTTCTTAAGAAGTAGAGATATTGACTGAAGTACAATTCTTGGTGTGAAATGCAAGACCTTAGAAATTCAAATATACATCAGGAAAAGCCTACATTTTCATCTGCCAGCCGACAGTGACTAGGGCAGAAGGCTCCCTTTATAGCATTATCAGCTGGAAAGGGTAAACTTCAGCATAATCTACTTTTCTTTGTTCAAAAATAGTCTTTGGTGTGACTCAAATCTATTCTGTGTTAAACCGTCTCTGCTTTAAAATGTATAGCTTCATCACTGTGCCTTCCATGCAGCACTTCCCGTCCGAGTATTCTCTGGGACAGGAGTCAGCGAGAAGTAGGGTCGTCAGGAGCAATGGCTGGTGGGACAACTGCTCCCTAGCCTCACTTTAGCCCAGAAATCTTTCTTTTTCTTTTTCTTTTTTTGTTTATTTTTTGCTATTCATTTTATTTATTTATTTTTTATTGCTTTATAAATAATAGCATTCAAAATTTTTACCTCCCATTTCCTTCCCGCTCCCTCACTCTCCCTCCCCTTACCCTCCAATCCTAAGAGAGAGCTGGGTACCCTGCCCTGTGGGAAGTCCAAGGCCCTCCCCCCTCTATCCATAGACCAGAAATCTTTAGTGTATGTGGGTTTAAAGTCCTGCTGGAGAAATGACAGAGAAACACATGGAAGGTATGAAGATCCGTCGCCTCTGTTGTTTTGGTTTTTAGAGGCCAGGTTTCTCTGTGTAGCCCTGGTTGTCCTGAAACTCACTATGTAGACCAGGCTGGCCTCAGACTCAGAGATTCACCTTCCTCTACCTCCCAAGTGCTGGGATTAAAGGCGTGTGCATCACCACCGCCCGGTCCGCCACCTCTTTTTGCACAACTAGCAATCCTTCCTAGTTATATCCTACTTTATATTCATAACCTCACCTTCCTCTCAGAAAATGCTGCCTTATGCTTGCTTTTCAGGTTAAAAAAATTGAGATTTAAAGATGTTATGTCAACTGGCCGTGGTGACATCACAAATTCCTGTGTGTGTGTGTGTGTGTGTGTGTGTGTGTGTGTGTGTGTGTGTAGTGAGTGTATGCCTGTAGGCAATAGGGTAGGGCTAGGCAGTAGTAGGTGGGAGAAGGCTTACAGGTAGGGAAAAGATAAGAAATGGTAACAAAAACAAAGGGAATTGTGAACTGGCTTTTAATGAGTGCCTACTATTTTCCAGCCACCTGACCTGCCCTCATTCATTTAATCTTAACTTCATAATTCTTTTCTAAAAAAATACTTTCTTATTTTTTACACATGAGTGTTTTGCCCGCAAGCGTGTATGTGTACTAGGTACATGCCTGGTACTTGAGGGGGTCAGAAGAGGCTTTGAATCCCCTGGAACCGGAGCTACCATAACTGAGCTGGGGTGCTGAACTCAAGTCCTCTGAGAGCAGTCAGTGCTTTTAACAGCTAAGTCATCTCTCCATCTTAACCTAATAATTCTCTGTGTTAAATATTTGCACGCTCCATTTTATAGCTGTAGAAATTACTTGTACATGTTGTAACCAGGGACCAACCCCTCTATTACTGCAGGCAGGGATCCAGGTGGTCTGGTACAAAAGTCGGTGTCCTTCCCACACCTCACCTTTCTCAATAGCTGACAAGATGCAGGATTGTGGAGAGACCCTTTGGTGAGCTGCATATTACATCAATCTTGACTTTATTACCGGCTGCTTTCTTGCAAGTTTCTCTGCATTATCTTAACATAATACCAATGTTCCTCTCACTCCTGAACTGAGCTTCATCGTCTTCTGTCAAACTAAAAATCGTTCTTTGAGGTCATAGCCACATACAATATGGGTCCTGGAAATCCAATTCAACTTTGGATTCTGGTATAACAGCAAGATTTCAAATGGAAAAATAAGGATTAGGCTCAGTAGTCCATAGCCACCCCACTTCTGCC
Source organism: Myodes glareolus (assembly GCF_982192425.1). Taxonomy (NCBI): domain Eukaryota; kingdom Metazoa; phylum Chordata; class Mammalia; order Rodentia; family Cricetidae; genus Myodes; species Myodes glareolus. The sequence continues at coordinate 40,150,268 of NC_142033.1, forward strand.
CCTGTCCTGGAGTAGATATGATGGCGGAGGAGGGACACTAGGTAATAACTCTCTGGTCAGGGGTATTATTAAGAAACCAAAAATCATTGGCCAGTCGGGATCTGACTCCAGAAATCCCCTGTGTGCAACACACAAACCCTCTGTCTGCAGGATCATGGGGGAAGTCTGACTGTCCCGGAGGAGGAGCTGGGGTGGGCAGGCAGCAATTCAGAACTTAGCCGGGTGAGTTTTTGCCAGTGGGTTCAGATGCATTTGAATATTTAACAGTCGGCACTGACAAATTGGGACTTGTCACTGCTTTGTGTTTCAGGTCTAGTCATCTTCTCTAACACACTGCCTCTGCTGCCACCTCCCTCAGCAGGTGACGTCCTTCTCTTGGGTGGGTGTTGATTCTGATAAGGACAAAAGGGACGAAATGTCACATGGAGGAGTTGTCTTTCTTTGGCCTTTCTGTAAGTCTCGATGATGAACACTGTGTAGCTGCAGCTAATCATCCACCAGGGACCCACTCTTTTCTTCCTAGATTTCCCATTTTCCTTGAGCCTCAAATACTGTCTGTTGGGTATCGATGGTATTATTAATCAGTGAGTTTTCCATAGCTGACTACCTTTGAAAATAGGTCAGAGGAGGACCGTGTCATCCCAACCTTCTTGCAGCTGAGACAGGAGTATATTGAGAGTTCGGGCCAGCATGGGTGACATAGCAAGTTTGAGGTCAGTGCTAGCTGGGAGAGAGAGAGGGGGGGGGAAGGAGTGGGAAGAAGAGGAAGGAAAATGAAACCGAGGGGGTTGTTTTTTTTTTTCTTTTTAAACAAATAAATTTATTTTTTTTCAATTCAAAAATTTACACTTCCTCCCCTCCTCCCATTCCCCTCCCACTCCCCCACTCCCCCTCCTCCCTCCCCCTCTCTCCTTAAGAGAGGGCAGGGAACCCTGCCCTGTGGGAAGTCCAAGACCTCCCATCCAGGACTAGGAAGCTTTGCATCCAAATAGACTAGGGTCCCAAAAAGCCAGTACATGCAATACTTCTCAATCAGCCCCCATTATCAGCCACATTCAGAGAGTTGGTTTTGATCACATGCTCCGTCAGTCTCAGTCCAGCTGGATTTGGTGAGCTCCCATTAGATCAGTCACACCGTCTCAGTGGGTGGACCAGCCCCTCGCGGTCCTGACTTCCTTCCTCATCTTCTCCTTCCTTCTCCTCTTCAACTGGACCTTGGGAGGGGGGTTGTTTTAAAGGGTACAGTGCATACAAAAGCTATAATGGTAAAAATAAAACTAATACAATTAATTCATCAGGTTTTAAGAGAGAGAGAGAGAGAGAGAGTTTGTGGGCACAGAATGGATTATGTGATGAACCTAGTGAGAGGAGAGTTTGTTGCTCTGTTTCGTTTTGTAACACTCTCAAACTCTGGCAATTATGAATGACCTGTAGCCACCACTTCTCCTCTGTAGAAACTGATTACAGGACTCACGGGACACCAACATCTTGGATGGGGTAGTATTTGCATATAACAACACACATCTTCCTGTATCTGTCTAATCATCTCTAGATCCCTTACATTTCCACCAAATTGTACATGCTATATAAAAATAGGCATTATACTCAATTGTTTCAGGAATGGCAAGAAAAAAAAAAGACTCATTCATACTCAGTACAAGTACACTTTTGCAAAGATTTTTCCAACTACAGCTAGTTAAATTCATCGAATTGGAGCTGTTACCTCCAAGGGGCTGTGGATGAGTTACAGACTTGACTGTAAAGGGGTGGCACCTGGCTGTAGACAGGTAGAGAGACTGGTGTCATAGGTAGTGCTTGGTGACTTATTTTCTTAGTACAAAGTCTTGAGCGAGAGAATAATAAGTCTATTTCCACTTTACAAAATCTACACAAGAGTGTGGAGAATGGATCAGTACGGGGCAAAACTAGGGACTGAACTCCTAGAGACAGGATTGTTGCGGGAAAGCAGATGGAAAAACTATGGTGGCCTCCACTGAACAAGAAAAGAGGATTAGGGCATCAGGAGAGGAATGGTTGAGGAAAGGCTGGTGGGGGTGGGGGAAGTTTGAAGGGTTTAACATGGAACCCAGTTTGTCTGGCGGTCTCCAGCGTTTAGCAGAGAGCATCCTGGCAAACAGTGGAAGGAGGAGGAGCTGGATTATAGAGTCTCCTGCTGCTGTGATGGGAACTGTGGAAGGGGGAGGAGCTGGATTAGAGTCTCCTGCTGCCGTGGTGGCAACCGTGGAAGGAGGAGGAGCTGGATTATAGAGTCTCCTGCTGCCATGGTGCTAGATTATAGAGGTCTCCCGCTGTTAAGGTGGGAACTCTTTTCCATTCACATCTCCCCTTCTTTCCCTACTCAATTTCTCCAAATGCTAGCTGTAGAGTCTGCGGTAGGCTCTTTTCCAAACACATCTGTCCCTAGTGGCTTTTCAGTCTTCTGTTGGGGATTCCTTTGAGCCTATCCCATACGAATCCTGTACTGTGAAACTTTTTTCTCCCCTAAAACAAAGAACATCTCTTCTTGTGCCAGTTACTTCAAACGCTTTTGCAATGCCCATCAGTACCTAGATGTCTCCTCTCACTTCAGAAACCACAATTAGCTACCAATGCTAGCCAGTCTCAAAGAAAAACAAAGGAAGGGGGGAGGGAGGGAGGGAGGGAGGGAGGGAGGGAGGGAGGGAGGGAGGGAAGAGGAGAAAGAAGAAGAGGAGGAGGGAGAGGAAAGGAAAAGTCTTTCTGATCCAGAAATTATTTGAAACTGATCAACAGCCAATCAGAGATTCTGATACATAATATCATAGACCAATACTCAATCAGAGACTTTGATACATAATACCATCACAGCATTTGTTATCAGTCAGGTAAAATTGCAGGAGGAGTGAAATTTTAGATTGTTAGATTGATCTGCTATCAGGAGTCAGATACATGGGAGACTCTGGGAAGGGTTTTAAATTTGAGTGTTGGAGAGCATGCTCATCACTAAGGTTCTCATTTCTGGAGCTTTGTCCTGCCATGGATCACAGACTTGGTGCTCTTGGTCTCCTTGGGTCTTCAGGGGGCTTTTATTCTGTTGTGAAAACTGTTACTCTGCTTTTTGGGACTCTGTGGGGATTCCAGGAAGGTGTCTTCCTACCCCATACTCACCAGTGTTCTTCAACACTTATTGGTCCATCGGGTGGAGATGCCGTCTACTAGGTTATATATGATCTTCCTTGTTGGGGCCAGACCAACCCAAGACTTTCTCGAAGGCCCTGAAAAAGGGACAAAGGGAGCATTTGTGTGTGTCCTTGTCATGCAGTAGACTTGGCCAAGGTCCATCCAGTCTGAAGCTGGAGTCTGTGCCTCAAAGGAGCCAAAGTTGTGGTTTGGGGGGGAGACCCAATGCTTCCCCTGGGCTGTGCTTATTCCTAAAGCCCCCATGTCTGAAGTACAATGTGTTTTCTTTCCAACATTATTGACTTAGTTCTCTACTGACCTGGGCCACTTCCCCCTGCAGATAGTACATAAGAAATTGTACTTCTCAATAAACTTGCTTGGCATAAGGCATAGCTTGTACAAGACCTTCTGTCCCCAGCTTTTCTGTCTTCCTTTATCTTCTCACCTTCTGGCCTCTTCCCGCTTAGGACTCTATCACTGAAGAATAACCTACTGGTCCTGGTCACTTCCTGGAATTAATATTACTATAGTTTGAACTTTGAATGGCTCAAAAAAGCCCATGTGTTAAATAAAGGCTTGTCCTAAAGGGTAATACTATCTAGAGTTGATAGAAACTTTGGAAGGCAAGATCTTGTGAGAGGTCCTCAGATCATGATGGAAGTGGCTCTTTTGCTTTTTCTCTTTTGCTTTGTGGCCACAAAGCTGAGCAGTTTTATTCTGCCCCAGGCTCCTGCTATGACATGAGGGCCTTTCCATGAATCCAAAGACCTGGGTCCAACTGATCAAGGACTAGAATCTCAAAACCTTTTCTCTTTTAAGTTGACCATCTCAGGCATTTTGTTATAGTGAAGGAATGCTGGTTAGTACAGAGATGCTAGGCAAAAGAAGACATCTCTTTTCACTGATGTTGCTAAGCTGATGGGAGGACCAACTGGCCTCTCACACTGCTCCCTGGCAGTGTGGAGAAAGCTTGTCTTAGCAGAGGGTTTTATACCAACATCCGGTGTTGGGTTGAGAGAACGTTGGCAGTACTGCGTTGCTGATTCCAGACCACTATTCTCAACCTATTCTTAGACTTTCCCTTTATACTCCTGTGATCTCTCCAGGCTTCGTCTCAGCTCCATGCGCCAGCCAACTCCTTATTTGCTTAAGCTGTTGTGAACTGGGCTCTTGCCTGCGGCGCTTCAATAACACACGCTACTTCCCAAGCATAATTACTAATTAATGCCCAACTATTCACAGATTCTAGTTTAATGTTTACATTCTATCAGTGACCCTCTAGAGCTTCTGTCTCGATATAAAGGAGTCTTTTCAATGGGACGAACAAGTCACAGACAGTTCAGCAAGTCAAAGGAAGATTGTCTGGGGCCCCAGGATGCTGTATAGCCTCTCAAGTCATCTGGAGCTATGGAGAAAAAGTCCCAACCAGTGACCTCCATTCTGTCTCTGAGTCTGTCTTGTATGGGTAGAAGTGGCCAGTAGAGCCACTGGAAGCCAGGGGCTTATTTTAGTGAGCTCCCTCCCAGGCCAAGGGGTTCCTCTATGCCTCAGTCCCCCTGCACCACCGCAGCAAGGCATGGGTACGTTGTTTCGGAGGGAATTCACCACTAAATAGCAATCGCCACCACTACTGCCACACTTCAGGGAAGGACAGTTGTGCAACTAATTACTTCCCAAGAAAATACCCAAACATAATTTTGTTCATTATTAAAATTTCCCAATAATAAATTTATCCTCTCCATTAAGTAATACATTATTCTCCCACAAAACACACAGCAAACTAGAATTACTAGGCACTGCTCATATTAAATTGTTGCTTAATAAATTAAAACTCCTATGGTTATGAATAAAGTAGGCCATCTGCACATTTTGTAAATTAGTAGTTTCTTGTAGTTATTTTCTCCTGGTCAAAGCCTGAAAGGGGGAGAGGAAAAATGACGGTTGTTATTATTTTATTGTTTCCAAGCCAAGAACTGCACTCGGCAGGGTGGTTTAAAACAAGCCAGTCAATCCACTACACTGGCATCAATATTGTTAAATATCAATCAGTAAGGAGGAGTCTATAGCTTCTGGTCTACAGGCTTCTAAGTCATTGGAGCCCTGTTTGCTTGGCTAGTAAGACCCAATGAGTAACCGGCCCCAGCAGGACTTGAAGATCCTTTGTGGGTTTTTTTTTCTTTTTTCTTTTTTTTTGAGACAGGGCTTCTTTGTGAAACAATCCTGGTTCTCCTGAAACTCGCTCTGCAGACCAGGCTGGCCTTGAACTCACAGAGATCTGCCTGCCTCTGCCTCCCAAGGGCTGGGATTAAAGGTGCGTGCCACCATGCCTGGCTTGAAGATCCTAGATACGAAACATCCTTGTTCAAAGTGACTTTAATTTGTGCCCCCTGCCCCATTATGAGGTTAGAAGTTCCATTTCCTTTCTCACTAACTGGAGGAGGCGTCAGCTTCTCTGTTATCTGACGTTTTGAAAAGTCCTTTCTGAAATGGAAGCTATTAAAGAATCCTCGGCAGCGACTTTGCAAGTTACTTAGAGGATCCAATAATGCAAATAGATTATTGCTGAATAAAATAAAAACCTTCCTACTCATTTAAAAGTTGGGGTGGGGGGGCACAATGAGGCCACAATGAGACACTTGCCCCACCTTCTGATGAAGCTGTGTTACTCACCCGCTCCTCCCTCCTGAAGGCTCAGCTCTGCTCCCCAGAGTCCTCTCATCTCCCTGTAGCTGTTATTCAGTTTCCTCTACTCCGCGGCCTTACTCCTTGTCCTTCTGCACAGGTCTCTTTTAGCACGTTCCTCTTGTCTGTCCTAGACTATTGGCAGATACCGCTGGGATTTCTTTTTCTTTCCTGAGAAGTTCTGCTCCCCTACACAAAACCAGATGAAACCACCACACCACCACCATTACTACACCACCACCACAACCACACCACCATCACACCACCACCATAATCACATCACCACAATTACCATACCACCACCATAACACACCATCACCACACCCACACTACCATAACCACACCACCACATCACCACCATAACCACACCACCACCACACCACCATCATTACCATACCACCACCACCACCATAACACACCACTACCTTAACACACCACAACCACACCACAATTACCACACCACCACCATAACCACATTACCACCACCATTGCCACACCACCACTACTACCACACCACCACCACCACCACCACCACCATCACCATCACCACCATTATATTATTTAATGTACATAGGAGTGGTGCTTGTAACAAGGTGAATTAAAACCAGGCTTCAGAACTGCATACGACATGATAGTTACGGCGGCCTAGATGCCCATTGGCTCAGACCATCTCTTCAGAGTTTTTATAGAGCCATTTGCTTCCAGCAAAACCAAAAAAGGTGAAACTGACCTCATATCCGATGTCCTTTTTTCTGCTGAACCACAAGATTTTCTCCCCAGTATGCGGGAGTCCAACTACATTTAGCTGGTTAGTGATCTCTCTAGGTTGCTGGAAGTCACCAAGACTAGCTTTTAGGAGCATTTTAGGAGCTAAAGACACATTGCCTTAAAGACACAGCTTATCTTTTAGAAAAGATTGCCACTACCATTAGTGAATGTCTTTATGAATTTAGTTCTTCATTTAAAAAAGCTAAGAATTACCAGAGTAGTAGTCATTCACAAAAGCAAAACAAAAAAGCAATTGTTAAATAGATGAAATAAATATAAAAGTCCTATCTCTTACAACATTTATTTATTTCCCCCTTGCCTGCTTTGTGCTAGACAGAGACCAGGGCTTCATACATGCTACACAAACACTATCAACTGAGCTACATTCCCAGCCCTGTGAAAGTGCTTTCTTGTTTTTAGAGAATACAACCATGAAAAATAGGAAATCAATGAACATTTTTCTGTGGGCTGTGGCTCACCCTTCTGAATACATTTTTTTTTGCATTTTGCAAACTCACATACTTTTTACCTTTTTCCTGTAAATATTACCTCATTCATGGAGCCTCTTTAGACCACACTGGAAGACAAGCGAACACAATTTTAAAGAAAAGCTACACAGCCACGACTGGGTTGATTCTCCTGGGACTGACAGAGTCACGGAATGCGAGCTCACCTTTTGCTTATTACCTTCCTTAGCACATGGGAAGGGTTTTGTTCGTCAGGAAGAAGGTCACGCTTCCCACTTCAATGTAGTCCTTCCCCAGTCATTTCGTTTGTAGCTAGAGCTCTGTTATACCACCAAGATTGCTTCTCGGAGACTGGTTGAAATCAGAATTCTCCGTCAGAAATACCTTTTCCTTTCTTGCGTTCTTTTTAAAATAATTTCACTTTTTATATTGCTTTGGTAATCACAGCTTATTATATTCTTGCAGTAGTGGTTTGTGGCTACTCCATGGCTGTCTGGGTCCATTTTATGTTGCCACACCAAAAATATCCGAGGCTGAGTAACTTTATAAAGAGAAGACATTTATTAGGCTCCCAGTTCTGAGAGTTTAATAACATGGTGGTAGCATCTCCCAGCCCTGGAGAGAGCCTCCAGGGGGTAGTACCACAGGGGTGGGAGCGTGTGATGGTGGCATGAAGGATGTGGAGGATGGTTGAGGGAAGGAGGAAGCCTCTTTTGTCAGAACTCATTAGAAAAGATTTACATATTTACTCATGCATGTGTGTGCACCTACATGAGTTTATGCACACCACCTGTCTGCAGGGGCCTGTGGAGGTCAGAAGAGGAGCTGGATCTCTGGAGCTGGAGTTACAGGCTGTGTGAGCTGCCATGTGGGTTCTAGCATCAGGTAAGATCAGTGAATTCTCTCAAAGGCTGAGCTGTCTCTTGGCTCCAGAGCTCATCTAGTCTTCTAGGAGCTGGACCCCCTGGGAGATAGCATCAATCTCTTTTCAGGATGATGGGCCATGGCCTACCTAACACCCATAGGGCTTCAGTTCCCGGAGGTTTTGTCACCTGTCAGCACCAGCACATTGGAGTGGAGTCTTCAGTACATAACCCCTGAACAAACCATCCCAACCCCTAGCAATGGCTGTTTGTGAGCACCCCCTTTCTGACTACTGCTCCTGATGCTAAACCTGCCATCCCACGGGCCAAGGACATGTGGACCTCTCTCTCATCATCTTTCCAAACTCAGATTCCTGTACCAGTGTGTGCCATGATCATGAACCCACGCCATCTTTGAAATTTTTGAAAAATCATTGCAGAGTATTAATCAAAGCTATTGGAAGCGTTTAGCTCCACTTTCTTACTTTGAGACAATGGATGCAGAATGGACGTGAAGCATTGTCTTACTAGCAGTGTGACTCGTTAGTGTGACGATGAAGAGCTGTACTGAGAAGAGGCCCTGGAGTATGTGTTAATTACTTATTTTAGGACAGACAGCAGATACACACACACACACACACACACACACACACACACACACGCACACACACATGCACAGAGGTGGAGGAGAGAGCACATGCTGTAAATTTTTTTTACAAGACTGATTTGTTTTTCTGCCATTGAGAAAATGATATCTGCATGATCACATGTTTACACATAAAGCCACCCCCAGGCTTCTTCCCTTTGCATTTACTGACAATTAGAATTCTTCCTCCCTGGTGAAGGGCATGGTTGAAATCTCTAATCAATAGTGATCGGCCTTTTCATCCTGTTAGGTGACCAGCAGTCTTGTTCATTTTTTTTGCCTTTATTTGTTTTATATTTTAAAAACGAATATTAAAATTATTATCTTAATAATAACTTTATAATAACAATTATTTAAAATAGGAGGGAGCGAGTTTAAAATGTAGGTTTTGACAGTGACTTCCCCACACTTCCAAGAAAACCTGTCGAAATACCTATATGTGGGGTGTCCATGGACCCTACCCCCACCCTGCCCATTCTTTATGACCAAAATTGTTCCAGAAGCTGAGAAATTGCTCCTTATTGGCTATGTCCCCCCAAATAGTAAGTATACTTAAAAAAGTAATGCCACAGTCTTGCAGTGCCAAGCAGCTAGTGGCTGTAACAGGGAAATGATCATCTTGTAATTTAGACTGGTAGGAAACAGTCATTTCTAATTACTTGTCATGAGAGGAGAAAATGCAATTAAAGATTCTGGCTTAGACTGGAGCCTCCGCGCAGCCGCTGCCTCCGTTGATTCATACTGTAGACTGTCTGAAAAGGCAAAGTCAGCCAGCCTGACCGCAGGCTCATCCAAGTCGCCTGGTGTGTGATGGAAGCCACATTATGGATGGTTCATGCTTTCGGTGGGTGTAATAGAGACTAAAAGATCTGTTCATCAAAAGCCAAGGCCCTCAGGGCTAGAGGAGCAATTAGGGATTATTTCAGAATAACATTTAGGGACACTACTCAACTGTGCTTTTTAAGGACCCACCAGTAGGATCTGCTTAAGATTCAGAGAATTTTGTTAATGCAGCTAGGAGTCGCTTTTTTGCCTCTTACTTATTTGGTCATTATGATCTATCTATCTATCTATCTATCTATCTATCTATCTATCTATCTATCTATCTATCTATTTATCTATCTATCTAATCATTTATTTATATCTATCTAATATATCATTTATTTATTTATATCTATCTATCTATCATTTATTTATATCTATCTATCTATCATTTATTTATATCTATCTATCTATCTATCTATCTATCTATCTATCTATCTATCTATCTCTATCATCTTCTTCCTGGATGTATAAAAGGACTTTGATATTTGGTAGCCCTGTACTTAATTTAAAACCCACTTCTACCTAGAACCTTGGAGGGCAAGTGGCAAGTGTGGCCTCTGTGCTGAAGCAGAGCATGAAAGCCCTGACATTGCCTTCTGCTGCATTGCCTTCATGGTTGCTGGCCTCTACCCTATGTGGCAGAGACCCTGGAACAAGTCTGGGCTCTTGGATCACCCCTAGGAGGCAAGTGGGCTGCTGAGTCCTGCAGCAGACTGAGTACAAGGGAGCCGGGGGTTTTTAGTACTAAGTCACTAGGACTGGGGCTTCGGTTGCCACTGCATTGTCAACCAGTTTATTCTGGCTCCCAGCATCATTGGAGGTCTGACTGTCAATCTGCCTCAGATTATGTGATTCGGAGTTGACTCTCCTAATACTGATTTAGCTCCACATTCCCAGTCTCCTTAAAAATGCCCTCATCCTTTCCCTGTCTTTACTGAAGGTCTTCAGTTACCTGCCTGGGCTCTCTTCTCACTCGACACAGTAGCCCTGTTCCGGTTCTACCTGGTGAGGACTCACAAATCTAGGTCTGTAGCCCAGACTTTCCTCAAACATGCACAATCCTTACATCTGGCTACGTGCCTACTGGATGTCTCCTGTGGATCCCGATTTCAACCTATCCAAAATCTAGCTTAAGAGCTCTACTTCCTCAAAACCTGCTCCTCCTCTTGTCGTTCTTTCCTCAGTCAATACGTCACTACGTGTTGCATCTGCTCTTCAAAGAAGACGCCCATGGACCACGTGCCTCCCCTTCCTCATCCTCTTGTTTAGACCCAGAACAACCCCATTTCCAAAGAAGGCCACCCTCTTAGGCTCTGGGGATTAGGACTTGGTCATACAGATTTGGAGAAGACCTAACGTAACTAGTCTCATAACCATTAATATCCCAGAACAGGGCGAGTCTGAAATGTAGGTGAGACCCAATACATTCAAGGTGGCAAGGCCGTAGACACATTCGAAGTTTAGGTCTGGCTCTCAGGATGTCTGGAGTTCAGTTCGTCGTAGAGAAAACTCAAACTCTGGTCCCGCATCTTCCCATGAAACTGAGGGGTGTTGTGACAGTCACAGGACTATTCAAACTCCGAAAAGAAAAGCAGGAATTCCTTTCCTCTCTCCTGACCCTTCATACTACTAGCAAGTGGGTCACAATCCAAACTGATGAATTTAAAACTATTCAGAATGCCAGAAAGTTTAGGCTATGGTTTTCCTTCCGAGTTTTTTAGACACACGAAGCTTGGGAAGCGGATGAGTAATTGTGTGCTAGGCTCCCTGAGATCATCCGTTTCCCCTGACTGCTCGTTCATCACAATTGCTTTGCAGACAAATACGAACTACCTGCACTCAGCATTAGAGACGTGTTCTCGCCATAAAGGTACACAAATAAGTATTTAATAGACATCGTTAGGAAGTTGAAAATGCTTTAGCGGATGTGTTAGGAATACTGAGATTGACTTTTGCTAACTGATTGAACATTATTGTGGAGCTCTTCCACAAATCATATGCACCCAGCCTAGCACTCGCTTGGGGAAAATGGTGACTCCAGGCACCAGGCAAGACGCTGGAGATGTTCACATCTCGCTTTATGTCGAATTAGCAGAAACTCGTCTCCGTGGTCCTTCAGAGGAGGAAACAAGACGGTCTTGTTAATTTAGCATGTAGGATGGAAAGACAGTACAACCATCATCGTCTCATCAAAATTTGATTAAAATGTGAGTGACTGACTAAAGGGAAAGTAGCCTCTTCCCCCACCCTTTGATTTTTTTTATTTTATTTTTGAAGAGTTCTTGGAACACCACTCAGCTCTTAATGGCTTTTTCATTACGAGAGCCAATTCGGAAGGCTAATTCCAGCGTCTGAACGGTCTCGTCCAGTAAAGCGTACAACTTGAACCGTCATATAATTGCTGCTAATTTATGCACGCTGGCCTTAGCAATAGCAGCCAGGCGAGAAGGTGATTTTAACGTCTTCTTCTCACAGAGATTTTACTTTATTAAGATTCATTTTTTTTTTTAATGTGCAGTGACGATGGTGCCTGACCCCGTGGAACTGGAGTTACAGACAGTGGTGAGCTGCCATGTGGGTGCTGGGAATTGAACCCATGTCCTCTGGAAGAGCTGTCAGTGCTCTTAATCGCTGAGCCATTTCTCCCGCCCCCCTCTCATAGAGATTTTAAAAATCTACTATCAAAAAATCTTTGGGTCTTACAGGACCTTCTCATATCCAGTAGAGAACAAGGACCAGTGATTTATCCACTTACCCCACGTCCAGACTCTGGCTTTAAGAAATGTTATTTGCTGAGACGTAGCAGACCTCACACAAGGGGAAGATAAGCTCACAGCTCTGGTAACAAGATTTGTGGTGTTAAAAGCAATTGGATCTCAAATTTTAGGCAGTTATATGTCTTAATTTGTTCTTCTCCACCTGCCACAAGCTAATGAGGGAAACTTTGACACACAGCGACTCCTCCCAGGAAAGGATTCTCCTTGTTCACTGATTCTCAAACCAATCTTCTCTCTTGAAATTAGATTTCCAAAGTGCCTCACAGTCCTTAGGACAGGTGGCTGCGAAGCGCCCACTCGGAACATTCATAATCATCTGAAATAAAAGCATACTCAAAAAGTCAGATGCACTTAGGACAATCAAACGGAGTTAGTCACCAAGTAGAAATAGCTCTCTTGCTTTCTTGCTAACCGTGACCTCTAGCCTCCCCACTCCCACAGGGTGCTGATGGGAATTACCTTGGCTTGGAAATAAATAACAGGACTCCGCAGTGTTAAGTACCCATGTGTCCTCTTAAGCCCAACAATTCATTGTTCCGGGGCTTTGGTTCAACTGGTGTCCATCAGAGGCTTGCCCTGTGGCTTGATGAGGGAAGATGGGCAGCATGCTTTCCAAAGGGCACAGCGGAAGCCGAGTTAGAGAAGCTTCTAGATACTACTACTACTGGACATTAAAATCTTTTTTCCCATAGAAATCTGCCCCCATCTTAAGAAGGTCAGCTGAAGAACTGATATGGGTTTCAGAAGATCAAAGGAGTCCCGGGTTCCATTTGTGAGGACCTTGTGGTTTGAATGTGAAATGTCCCCGAAGGCTCCTGTGTTTGAACAGTTGGTCCTCAGCTAGGGATGGTGTCTTTGGAAATGTGGAAACATTAGGATAGCGCTCTCCACCTTCCTAATGCTGGGACCCTTTAATACACTTCCTCATGCTGTGGTGACCCCAGCCATAACATGACCTTCGTTGCTACTTCATAACTGTAATTTTGCTATTGCCATGAATTATAAGGTAAGCATCTGTATTTTCTGATGGTCTCAGACAACGCCTGGGAAAGGGTCACTCCACCCCTAAGAGATCATGGTTGAGTGGTTGGGGGGAGCCTGGTTGGAGGTTAGTCAGTACACACCATGGTGTCACTTGTGGTCTGCTTCTTCTCTGCAGTGTTGACACAGTGTGACCAGTTCCTTTATGCTCCCGCTACCATGCCTCTACTGCCAGGGCAGACTGGATCTCCTTTTAAAAGAATCTTATATGAGAAATTTATTTAAACAAAAGAACACTTGACTTGAAGGGAAAACTATCACGGATTCACCGTCCCCCCCCCCCAGTGTAATTTTACCCTGCTTAGAGACAGATCGCCTTGTGTGTAACAGTTATGTACAAAAGTTATAAAATTGTCTGTCTTTGGTTTTATGATGATAAATGAAAAACATTAAAATTCTCCAATTGAACAAGATACATAAAGAATTTTATGTTGTTGGGTTTTGTTGTTGTTGTTAAAACAAAATAACTCACTGGAATATAAAGATAAGAAGTGAACGAGCATGCCACTTATGGAGAAAGGAGATATTGCCCAGAACCAGTACTTCCCTGGACCATCTTCATTTGATGTCAGTCTAAACAAAACATCAGCCATTTCTTTATTTAAAAGGCACAATATGTTTCTGCAAGCACAGCAGTTACTTTATGTCCAGTAAAGGAATGGGGAAGGGGAGGCAAAGGACTAGAGAACACTGTGCCGCAGTGAGCAGGACGTGTTGGAACCAGACTGCACTTTCTAAATGAGACTATATTCTTGGTCCGTAATAACTCTGGCGGAAGGGAGCAGGTTCACTCCTTATTTGACCCCTCCTGTCTGCGACTGGAGGGTGCCATTGCATCTCCATCCTCCTGCGACTGGACTGCGCCACTGCATCTCCATCTCCCTGCGACTGGGCTGCGCCACTGCATCTCCATCTCCCTGCGACTGGGCTGCGCCACTGCATCTCCATCCTCCTGCTACTGGAATGCGCCACTGCATCTCCATCTCCCTGCGACTGGGCTGCGCCACTGCATCTCCATCTCCCTGCGACTGGGCTGCGCCACTGCATCTCCATCCTCCTACGACTGGGCTGCGCCACTGCATCTCCATCCTCCTGCGACTGGACTGCGCCACTGCATCTCCATCCTCCTGCCACTGGGCTGCGCCATTGCGCTGCATCTCCATCCTCCTGCTACTGTACTGAGCCACTGCATCTCCATGATTCTGCGACTGTAACGCACCACTGCATCTCCATCCTCCTGCTACTGGAATGCGCCACTGCATCTCCATCTCCCTGCGACTGGGCTGCGCCACTGCATCTCCATCTCCCTACGACTGGGCTGCGCCACTGCATCTCCATCCTCCTGCGACTGGACTGCGCCACTGCATCTCCATCCTCCTGCCACTGGGCTGCGCCATTGCGCTGCATCTCCATCCTCCTGCTACTGTACTGAGCCACTGCATCTCCATGATTCTGCGACTGTAGCGCACCACTGCATCTCCATCCTCCTGCGACTGGACTGCGCCACTGCATCTCCATCCTCCTGCAACTGGAATGCATCATTGCACTGCATCTCCATCCTCCGTCTCCATCTTTCGCAGCTGTGCCTGTTTTGTGATTGGCTGCCCATCGGATCAGACTCTGACCTGCCTCCCTGACCTAGCCTGTCGTTCACAACAAGCTTTCACTGGCTTGCCAAATGGTAGATGCCTTTCATCTTAACTGCACCACTGCCATCGGTCCCCACCACCTTCACATACCTAGTCGTGACTCCTCCCTTGGGTTTCTCGTTGCCCAAGGTGAGCCCTGGGGTCTCCTCAGCTCCTCAGCTGCTCTTTCACAATGAAATATCAGGTCCGCATTGAAGGAGAACACGGGCATTCTGAGTCCCCTCCTATACTGCAAGCCCCTTCTCCTTTGAGCTGCTTCCTGCCAGGCATTTGATGACAACGAGAAAAGTAATTAATAAAGTAGGGACCACAGATTTGGATTTGAACACAACTGACCCCGTTTTTATTTGTTCGTTTTGTGTTTCAGTTTTCTAAAAAACTTCCCTGGGACAAAACCCTTTCCCCATTACACAGCTGACCAAGGAAGTGAGGGGGGATCCACTATCACCTAGGTCCCCTTTTAATCAGAGGAGCTGCCTTATCTGTGAACCAAAACAACTGCCCAAAGTTTCTATGGGCGAAGGCAATTGTGCCAACTTGAGAAGAGTTACTAAACTCCCCCCTTGTAAAGAGGATAGAGAAGAATCAACTATAAACCAATGGCATCAAAGGTAGGAGGGCCACTAGGAGAAAACAGGAGGACCTACTAATTTGAACTTAAATCACATATTCATTCAAAACCTCAGACCTACGCACAGCTAAAGGCAGAATCACAGGCAGCTCTGGTCATTCTAATGTGGTTCTGTGTCTGAGCCACACACTAACTTCTGCTTCGCTTAGGAAGCTTTTCTTAGTAGGGAACAGGAAAAGCGGCCAACACTGAAATAAGCGATAAAGGAATTTCTAGGTTTTAGGAATCACAGCATGTGGATTAGAGTTGGGTACGGGAGTGCCTCACAGCATCACATCTTCAGGCCGAGTACAAGCAGATACACAAGCTTCTTCCTCATCTAGGGAAAAGGGGGAGACTTTCCTCAACACTAACAGAAGGTTTGGGAGTCCACTGATTTAAATCACGGCCACTCAAACCAATAAGGATGGCAAAGGGGTGAGGCTATTTTGATGGATTGTTGCAATCAGAGCCTGGTCCTAGTGCCAAGTGGGGCTGCTAATCCCACCTAACATGACCACTGTGAGATGGGTGATGGGAAGACCACCGGGTGCCCCCATACCCACTCCCGGAGGCGGTGGATTCAAGAGTCCCTAGTTTTGTAGCTTTTTTTCCCCCCAGAAATAGGCAATGAATGGCACAATAGTAACTTTAAAGCTTTTAGGAATCTTGGGGCTTTTACCCAAAGCAGAGTCAACAAACCTGAAACTGGACGTCAAAGGGTGAAGAGAAGGGGCACAAAAGTCAGGAACTGTCATGTTTCTGTTCACATTGCTAAATGCTTTAATGAATGGTTCACAAAAGCAAAAGGTAGTTTCTTATTTTACTTTTATTTTTACTTAAATAAACCATGGCATTATCAGTTGTTGTTAGATAAGAACAACGTCATCTTGTCGGCTATGATAAGCACCACCATTGGACGTTTCTGCAATCCAGACTCCTCCGGCCCACAGCCGCCTATTCCCCACCACAGCAGCCTCCCAGTCCTGCCTTTCTAGTTCCAGAGAGGAGTTTTCAAGCTGGTTTTATTGTTGACAATCTTATGGCTGGGAATTCAGAATTTAAAATGGTCTAAGAATTTAAAAACATTGAGTGCACATTACCAAAGAATCAGAGTGATTTTTTTTTTCCAAATGTGTTTAACGTCTAACCATTTCCAAAGTATAGCCTGTGGAACACAAATTGAGAAGACTCTGAAATAGAGTTTCTTGATGAGATAGCTTTAGGGAAACATGGGTTGGACAAATTTATACAGACCACTCCATCTTTTAATATGCCTCATATAGTCTCAAGAAAAAGAACATGCTATGTTTGGACACACACTGGCCGTGAGATCCTCCTGAACAGCATTTCACAGAGCACACCAGCGCACACTGGGAAACGCACCTCGCCTCCCTGCCAAATCCCCGTGCTTTCTGTTAAGTCAATTATCTACTTGCCCTTTGTCAGCCTGTGTTATTAGAGGCCTCTAGGATGCTATTCCACAATGAAATCCATTAAGGAAAGCTTGAAATCCCTGTTAAAGAGTAACAGAAAGGGGAAAGGCCTGAAGGCTATTCTTTCCAGGATAGCAGATCTGATCTAAGGATGGCACTGATTCATCGCTCCTGTTGTCTTTCAGAGGGTGGAGGACACATTCCACGCACTTTTAACTGGATCCCTTTACCCACCTAATGGTGCATCCTGCCATCTAAATACACGGAGGCCACAGTGGCCTCAGACAGTAGAGATGCTGCGGCTCTAGCTTCCTGATATCAACATTGCGAGGAAGCATTTCTTGTGACCTGCTCTTAAGGCCCCGGGTGGAAGCTGCCCATGTAAGATGCAAATGAGATGAGGATCTCGTGCCAGTTCCAAGCTCTGCTAAGATGCCGTTCTGTTCTGTCCTGTGGGACGGAACTCCATGTATACTCAGGGGCAGCAGCTGGAGAGCTCACAGGCCTCTGAGGGCAGCCACACGGCCCAAGGATGCCAAGGCTCTGCCAGGACTCGGGGCTCAGATAAACACTGTCCCATTCAAGCCTCTGCTACATTTCCCTGTAGAATCTGATCTTCTAACCAGCTCCAGCAGACTCTCCTATCTGCATGGATATAGAAGATGGAGCCTTCTTTATTTTCATAATAGCTCTGTGTTTGCATACAGGGAGAGCAGTAGAGGGCCAGAATGGGTAAAACACAAAGTGCACAGCTAGGAGTAAGTCAGCCACAGCCCTACCAAGCAGCAGACACCGAAGCACATAGCTAGTTGTGAGCCAGTCACAAATCCACCAACAGCAACCACTGCTGGAAGTGTTGTGGTTGATTTGTCTCTGTTTTCTTCATTTTTAAGTGGCTCAGTGGTTAAGAGCACTGCCTGCTCTTTCAAAGGTTCAATTCCCAGGAATCACACGGTGGCTCACAGTCATCTGTAATGAGATCTGGTGCCCTCTTGAGAAAGAAACCTGGTCAGTCGTCCTCCTTGAACTAGACCATGAAATCCAATATGGACGGGTTCAACAGAACTCCCATATATGGGCTGTCCATGAATGCTTCAGCATTGCCAGGGCATAAATGTCACTCACTCACATATTATTTGGCAGTGTTCTTAGCATGTTGCTGAACTCTTGGTATTCCCAATGCTGCATATTAGAATTTATTTGAGGGTCACTCTCCCTGAGAGGATCTAGTCTGGTGATCCTGTCCAGCAACATGGAGAGAAGTTGAGTTTTTTTTCTTTTGTTGCTTTGTTTTGTTTTGTTTTTGTTTTTACATACTGGAAAAAAAAGTAAGTAGAGGAGTTGGAGGGATGGCTCAGTGGTTATGAGTGGTACAAAGTGTTCTTTCAGAGGGTCTGGGATTTGATTTCCGTCACCCACCACCATGTTGTATCAGATATACACATAGACATTCATCTATAACAGACATACATACCCATCCACATAAAATTAAAATGTAAAACTATGTAAATAATGGGCAAGTAATTCTATTATTATATCATTTTAACATACTTATACACATATAGTAATAGACAGCAATTCTAATATAAGTGGCCAACGTTTTCCTATATAAGCTAGAATGTACCCTATTTTAAATGCATTATCCTCTTAAGAACACTATACGGTATGCTATACATTATCTAATTTATTTTGGGACAGGGTTTTATGTAGCCCATGTTGGCCTCAACGTCACTCTGTGTTAGCTGGTCTCTGAAGGAATTCATAATAAAGTAAATGTGAAAAAATAAGAAGGCAACGAAGTTGGTGGTCCTTCACAGTGTCCTCAGTACCATCCCCTTCTCCTGCCCCAAGTCCTGAGTTCTTCCCTCACTTCAGCCTGCACTGTATGGAGACTACATGCTTTATTCTGTTGTCTCTGGGTGTCCCATCGATGGTGCTATGTACTACACACACACACACACACGTATATGTGTGTATAAATACATATTAATAGGTGTCTTATGTAGTCCCTTATTTTCCTGTTACATCTGAATATGTGTGTTCTGATTTTCACTTACTTTTCCTAATTTTTCCTTCATAATTATATACAAGTAGTGTGTTATGAGAACATTATTGAACATGTGTCCTGGACCACATGCAGTTGCTTTTTAAGATTCTCTTGAGTATAGGCTTAGGCATGGTTCCAGAAGAGAAATCTTTGTGACAATCAATGCCATCAGATTATCTGTCAAATGGACAAGGTCTCAGTATGGAGCCCTGGCTGTCCTAGAACTCTGTGACCTTAGCTCACGGAGAATCACCTGCCTCTGCCTCCTGGGTGCTGGACTTGAAGGTGTGTGCCGCCATGACTGGCTGCCAACATGCATTTTTATCAGCAGAGAGCTTCTGTCCTTTTGTTCCTCATTCACATTTGGCTCCAACAAAGCCCGAGTTCTCCACAGTCTGATGGGGATAAAATGGCACTGTGGTTGGCGATGTGGCTTAGTAGTGGTGTGATTGCCCACCATGCTCAGAGCCAGGGGTTCAATGCCCAGCACCGTTTAAAAATAAAAAGGGAATAAAATGAAACTCCTACTGGTTGTAATTTGCATTTCCTTTCTAGCAACCAAGTAGGTGTGTCTGTTCTGTGATTCATATTTTCTTTGTTTTGTTTTTGTTTTTTGAAGACAGGGTTTCTCTATGTGGCCCTGGTTGTACTGGAACTTGCTTTGTAGACCAGGCTGGCCTCAAACTCACAGAGATCCACCTGCCTCTGCCTCTCAAGTGCTTGGATTAAAGGCATGCACCACCACTGTCTGGCCATGATTCGTATTTTCTATGAAACACTCAGCCTTCAGTCTTTTTCGATTAATGGTCTATGCTTTTAATGATTATTTTAAACTGTTATATTAGAATTCTTGATATATGTTTTATTCTAAATCTTTGCTAACTCTATGTGCAACAAATATCTTGCTTGCCGCCTTTGTTTTCTGCTCTCATTGTGCCATATATAAGTTCTTAATAGAGTAAAATGGTTCCCTATTTGGGGAGATTTTGTCTTAACTGTTTAAAAATATTTACTTCTATGTGTGTGTTTTACCTGTATGCATGTCTGTTTGCCCCTTGCATGACTGGTACCCCCAGAAGCCAGGAGAGTGTTGGATCCTCTAGACCTGGAGTCACAGACAGCTGAACACCACTGTGTGTATGGTGGGAACCGAATTCAGGTCTCTGTAAGAGCAGCCAGTGCTCTTAATGCAGGGCCGTTTCCCTAGCCCCTTAACAGTTACTTAAATTTGTGCTTGTTTTGGTCACTAATAAGACTGAGGATTGTTTTTCATGTCTATTGCCCATTTGTATTTATGGGACTTTCAAAAATGTAACGTATGTCTCCATATTACTGACAGCGATCTTCTGCCATATTTACTGGAAATATATTCCTCTAGTTTATCATTAGTTTTAAGAGTTTACTTAAGTTTCTCCAAAGTTTGTGTTTAAATATATTTAAACCCTTTATTCTTATTTTGATTTTTAAAAAGCATTTGAGGATTGACCCATGAGTTGGTATTATTGTAGAAGAGATGACATTAATCAACTTCTCCTTTGTGTGACACTGATTTATGAAGATTATAGTGCTCCAAAATGCTGTTTATCTGGGTGCCTCTGACCTTTATTCTTTGCCATATTAAATACAGTTAGTTTGGCAATGCCTCCCCATCCATATTCTGCCTATTGTTCTCTTCTTAGCTACTTCACTCTTCAGTAAGACCATCTGCTCCCCCATCCCCATTTGGTCGAACTTTTATGAACCATATCAGGAGAGGCATTCATTTTGTGACCAAGCATTCCATTTGGTTCCTAGAGTGCTGGTAACACAAACAAGACTAAGCTTCCGAATTCTTGGTGTTGAAAAGCAGGACCACTTATGTTTACATTTGTTCTGGGTCAGGAGGAACAGCCAACTGTTCCCAGACCAGAGCAGGGGTGGTAACTGATTCAATACATCTGTGCAGAGAGCAAGTGCGGTGTTCGGCATGACAGGCTCTCTCTCCCTGTTTCAGCCCGGGTCTTGCCAAGGTGCCCAGACTGAGCTTCAAGCCCTGCCCTCCAGTGATACTTCCCCCTCAGCCAATTAAAGAGGGGAACTACAGCCATGGGCTCCAAAGACAGCTGCCTGACCATAGGAGCCTCTGAAGGCTTGTTCTGACAACTTGTCTCTCTATCAACCTGCTCTAAACCCACTAAGCATGTTGAAACAATCATCTGTCCAGGAGACACTAAGAAACACCAACTTTATCCACAGTGTCATTACTCCACAACCAGGGAATCGTCTGTCCAAGAGCACTGAGAACAAGAAGTAAGGTTGGGACTTTTGGAGTCCTTGCCCTGCTGGCCTTGGGTGCTATTGAACTGAGAAAGCAGAGGTCCAGCTAGGGAGCAAAGGTGGGGCTGGACATCTTGGGGTTGGTGATTTCAAACTCATGGAGCGGGGAGGGAGGTTCAGAGGTGGCGTGTGTTGCGAAAGGCTGTATTGGAATTCTGGTTGGAGCTGACTCTATCATGTCTCAGCCTTTGTGTGGCAAACATCCATGGGGCTGAAGCCTGCCATAAGCAGAGCTGTTCCCCACAAACCTGGAGTAAGAATATCCAGCCTTAAGGGGTTTGCTAATTGACTTTTGCCAACTTTACACACACCTAGACGTATCTGAGAAGGAATATTTAACTGAGCAAATGTTTCCATGAGATTGGCCTGAATGAAAGTCTGTAGGCATTTCTTAATTAGTGAAAAGACCCAGTCCAGGTGGTAGCAAGCCTGGACAGCTGGTCCTGAATGGCATAAAACAGGTTAAATAAGCCAGGAACATTTCTCCACTGCATCTGCTTTGGTTCCTGCCTTGACTTCCTTCAGTGATTTTTCTTCCTTGATAAAGTTTCTCCCGATTTCTTTCAATGCTGGACTGTGATGTGGAACTGTAAACTGAAACAAATCCCCTCCTTCCCAAGTCGTTTTAGATACAGTGTTTTATCACAGCCATAGAAATTCTAAGACAAAGGGAAGCCTGCAATGACGAGTCCATTGGAATACACGTTAGTGTAAGTTTACTATCAGACAAGTGTGCCACGGGTGAGCACACCTTCCAACCCCAGCACTTTGGAGGCAGAGGCCGAGGGATTCTAAGTTTGAGGCCAGCCTGGACTACATGCAAAGACTGATTCAAAAAGACATTCATGAGTGCGTGCATGAGAACCGCCCCCTCCCTTCCCTGTGTTCCTGCACCTGGGTGCAGATGAAATCCCACCAGTTCTAGCAATGCTCGGGGGCCCTCCTCCTGGCTCTCACGTGGCACCCTAGATCCTGAGAATCTGGAATAGCTGAACAGGAATTTATCTTGATCAACCTTGATTGGGGAAGTTGGTGAAATACACAATTCTGTAAAATATTGGAGTTACCTGAGACACATTTTCTTCATTTTATGCTTAATTTTTTAAAACAATCTTTTATATCTTACAAATCAATTCCAGTTCCCCTTCCCTTCCCTCCTCCTGCTCCTACCTTCTCCACATTCCACCCCAATCCACTCACCTGAGACACATCTTAGACCCCAGTTTCTAACCTATAAAACATGGGGAGGCATATAGCTATCTTGGAACATGGCAGAAATGCTATCTTAGAAATAAAACGCTGCTTGAAACAGCACAGCTGTTGAAATAATGCTAAACAGATTTAGGAAAGAAAAAACAATCTTGTTTGTTTCTCAAGTCCCTTGAAGGCAGTTACAATCAAATACGAAACTATCGGCAGGAAAGGCTCAGCTAATCTGAACCTCAGACACAGAGCTCAGTCAGCAGCAAGCCCTGGGAGGGCACCCCAGGAGGCTACCCAAAAGTTCCAGCATTGTGGCCTGGGGACGCAGGAGCCCGTTAGCCTTCTCTGCATGACCCTAAACACCCTGAAATGTAGATAATTGGTATGATATTGTCAATAAATTATTCATAAACATAGCAAGTTAGTAGCAGCCATTAGAGCAAAAAGAAGACAGTTCTAGATTGCCATCTGATTTCCTGAGACAAAAGCTCTGTGTATGTATAAATTATGTAATGTATAAAATTATATATAATCATTTGTAGCTCCATAATTTTAGGTGGAAAAACTTTTCTTTAAACATTTACTTATTTTGTGTGTGTAAGCCATGTGTGCATGCATGCATCTGTGTAGGTGCATGTGCAAGGGTGCAGAGGCCAGAAGATGGCACTGGATCAGCCAGAACCAAGCACTGGAGTTACAGACTGCTCTGAGCTGTCTGACATGGGTGCTGGGAACCGACCTTGGGATCTCTGCCACAGCAGTGCCTGCTCGTAATTGCGGAGCCACCTTTCCAGCCCTGACAGTTGTACTGGTATTCTGGTAACTAAGGACATTCTTCTTCTAAGGGAAAAGCACTTACTTTCTCATGGGAATGGCAGCAACAACTAACTGCCCACCAAACACTACAAAAATCAGAACCGCATGCAAGCAGCCGTAGCAGGTAGAATACTACTCCCTAAAGCATTTGAAAGTTTCAAGGGGTTTGCTGGCTGTTCCCACTCCCTGCAAACATGGGGCAGAGTGCAAGGCAAAGTACACGAGAGCTTTAGGAAGAGGGGACAGTGCCAGCAGGGTGTCACTGTCTCACAGCATCTTCTCTGGTCCAGTCTCCAGGTCCCAAGTGAGGCCAACTGTGTGTCCAGTGAGTGGAGAACACGGAGGCAGTGGGGGACAAGGGGTTGTGCACATTGATTTCAATGGGTTAGTGCTGTTCCACTGATCATTACCTGCTTGCTTCTGGAAGCTTCCACAGGCACCTGAATGATCTATCCTGGTCATTGTGTCTAATTTCAAGGAGTAAAAATCTCCCCCTGTGAGGCAATCCCACAGCAAGCCCTTCAACCAGCTGTTAGCTCTGATTTTTCATAAATAAATGACCTTGGACGCACAACTCTGCCACCATCTGACAATGTGGCCCTGAGCCAAGACTCCCTGCTCCCCAAGAAGAATCACCCCACCCCTCCAGAAACAATAAATGCAATACCAAGTGGATTTGAGTATTTTATTTATAAATGTACATTCACTATAAAAGCTGTTGCATTTTAGACAACTTTTCATTTTTAATTTTTTAAACTATTTCTCAGAGGCATTTTAGAATAAATATTGTAAATGAAAGTTA
The DNA here is from genome assembly GCF_982192425.1 of Myodes glareolus. Taxonomy (NCBI): domain Eukaryota; kingdom Metazoa; phylum Chordata; class Mammalia; order Rodentia; family Cricetidae; genus Myodes; species Myodes glareolus. The sequence continues at coordinate 40,174,375 of NC_142033.1, forward strand.
GTGTAATTGATATAGGACATCGCCCACCCAGAAAGGAACATCTTTCGGGTGGACTCACATCAAAGGTGGACCGTTTCAGCTCTCTGAATCTTACACCGCGTACAGGTAACTAGAATCTGTATCACGTTAATGACACTACACAGAAAGAAGGACAAAGGTCATGAGAGTTTGCTAGTGAGAAACAGAGTCACCGTTTTTGTCCTGGGGGGGGGGGAAGCATGTGGAGTTTGAGGGGGAAGAACAGCCACAGTCCCACCAGGAACAATAAATCACTCACTTGCCTTGCCTGGTTTTTAAACAAACACATTTACATCATAGCTCCACACAACAGAGCACTTTTCCCTCCTGGGATCTCAAAGATTATTTGAAGAGGAATAGATCATAGTCTCTTATGCTGCACTGGAAAACAACGAGATCTAGTCTGCTGAAGCTGCCGTGTACCTGGCACTAAATGAAATAGAAATCAAATAGAAATAGAAACAGTTGGCAATTAGAATTTAGAAAATGTTGGAGATTATTCCAGGCTGGTGACTAGTGTTCATTATGGCAAAGCACGCGCCACGCTTGGGATGGGGCTTTATTCCTCTTGACTCCAGTCGAGCTGCAATGCACGTACAACGTGTCTCGCTAAGAAGTATGTTTGTGAAACCAGAAGAATGTGCAATACTCATGTGCTCCTGACATAATGGACGGCCTCACACATGTAAAAAGTATTCTATAAAAGTCGCTTATGAATGACCATATTGTACATGTTTTGTGCATCGTTTCTCGTAAAGTACTCTGTTAATATCATGCAAAGTGTAAACATCCACGTTATTAAAATAGTTAATAAAACATGCAGGTGCTTCATCAAAATATTGGACTTGTTCTGTACATTTTCAAAACTTTTCTTTTTCTTTTTAATTTTTTTCCTTTTTTATTTGTCTTTTAAAATCTTTTATTATTTATTTACTTATTTTCTCGTAAAGCAGCGAACACCTCTGAGAGAAGTCGTGAGACCTGGGAAGTGACGTCATTTCCCTCCGGTGTTCCGAATCTGCCATTCACCACTATGTGCAACAGCTTTGCAGTTTCTAAGGCACAATTTTTAATGAAATGATGTGTGAATTTCAGTCCAATAACAACTCGTCCAAATGACAAAGTGGTCAATATGCCTCCAGTGGCCAGGAGATGCCTGCACCTATAGGGAACCCACATGCAAAGAACCGTCTAGCACAGAAATAAATAATTGCTAGCCATACTCCATAAGACACAGGAAAAAATTATTGCTTACATAACAGAAAAACATCTACTTACGCTCTCGCTATGCTACATTAGCCTACTAGGAGTGTATCCACAGTCTACATTCACCTAATGTTGTCTTTACTTAGTTGCCATCCTTTTAAGGCAGAATGAATAGTTCCCCTTTGCCCAGTCCTAAGGAAAACAGCCTGGAGAGCTAAGTCGTGCTGGTTTAGTCGCTTCATTCCTGCCGCACGTCCGGCTGGAACTCCTCACCGAGGGCAGAGAACAAACCAGATCTCCTCAGGCATCGCTTTCAAAACTCCATGGGTCAGGTGCAGAATTCTTGAGAGAAAAGACGGCCGTGTGGGAGGAGGAAGGTGCACACAGGTCCATGGGGGTGGGCAGGGCACCGTCTGCCTTGTGCTGCTGCCCCATACAGACCAGTTGTGGGCTTGTCTCATCACGTCATCCGGGCTCTGTGAGGATGGACTTAATGCTTCTCTCCGGGTACCTGGGCTTCCAGCCCCAAGGAAAACTTGTAGGCAAAGATGAGATGTACTCAACCCTAAAGACAGACTGTACTTGGCGCCTAACACCCACTTCCTCAAGCCGCTCAACAACCCCTAACCCAGTGCTTGGAGAAAGCAGGTGGCCCAAGCATCAAGGCTACCGCTGACACACCGTCCGGAGAGATGACACTTCCTCACGGATTTTATAGTGAGTCTGAAGATAATGGCTGGCTAGTTTCCTCCCTACCCTTGCACAATGTCACAGAGTGGAAGTCTAGTGATATTGCAAGGGCTCTCTTCATTTGGTGGATCAGCCTATATTAATGACATGACTTCCGGGGTACACAAAATCTAATACTAACAGTGTGATAATTTATTGGTAGGACCTCTGTCCCCCCACCCCCCGCAAAGGTAAGTAACACAAATGTTTTCAGGAGTACAGTATATATTATCAGACTAGTGTCTTTGCATTAAAAAACAAGTTATAGTTGTGAGTCAGAGCTTTCTGGGGTGTCTAGATTTTCTGAAATGCATTCACTTTCTGCTCCTGTCTTAAGTTGGCATGTCTTGCACTTCCTGCAGCTCAATTCTGTAAACATAACATGTTTAATTTCTAGAAATACTAAAACACAACAGGTTTATTGCACCCTTTTGCTATTTCCCAAAGAAGAGAATAACACCTTCTCAGCCATAAGCCTTTCTGCTCATGCTAAAACTGTTTGTCTTTCCCCCTACCCCTGTTAACTGTTCAGGATCATTACAATGCAATATTCTTTTGTATATACTGTGCAAATGCAAAAAAAAAATCAGCCCCCCAACCAGAAAAAGCACACTGTGCTACAATACAAGAGCAGATACCACCTTGTAGAAGAGTCTTCCAGAAATTAGATGAATGCTGAGAAGCCCCTGAACTTGGGGTTTAATTAAGCAGTTGCCAAGGGACACCCTTAATAAAGAAATGCTCGGTGATCCAGAAGCGCCCAACCCTGTCACAGTGTTGTAGGTTGGCCGGCACCTGTGGTGAGAAAATCAGAACCTTGGGTTAGTCACTGTGTCTCATTCCGCAGGCTGCAAAACCCTCAGGTTAGCCATTATCCTCGCCAAAGTCTCTCCCCATGGGAAGGGGAATCATAGCCCAACTTAGCTCTATGCTATTCTTCCTTGGTGCTACGCTCTCCTTCCACAGAAAGGGAGTCATGGCCCACCTTGGTGCTATGCCATCTTCCCACAGGAAGGGGAGCCATGGTCCACCTTATTGCTTTCAGCATCACCTCTAGGTATGGCATGTGGCATCACATGGGACTTTGTTAGAACACAGAGCTGGGAGCTCCTCAACCTCTGGGTATGGGATATGACATCATATAGGATTTGGTAGAATACAGAGTTGGGAGCTCCTCAGACCCACACAGCCAGGTGTGCAGGTGGTGCCTATGCTTCAAGCCTGGCATAAGGACTCCGGATTTCCCCGAAACCAAATGACCTTCCCTACCCCCATCAAACTTCTAACTTGTCCATAAGCAAGAAGTTTTTTGTTTGTTTGTTTTTTGTTTTTTTAATTTTCCCTTGAGGTCTTAGGTCAAAGAATCAGTCCACAGAAACTGGAGGAATCTAATTGATCTAAAAAACCAGATTGCTAGATGAGACAGGTAAAATACAGAACACCTAATAAATCTGACTTCCAGATAAATACACATTTTAAACATTTAAGTATATCCCATGTGATATCTGGGACACACTTGTGCTAAGTCTGGATCATGCACTATTTGGAACACATATATACTGAGAAAACCGCAAATGTGAAAAGCTATTTGTTTAGCTGGGTGTGCTGGTACATGCCTGGCATCTCAGCACATGGGAGGTGGAAAGAGGAGAAGCGGAGTCCACGTCTGGTCTTGGTTATACAGTGATGCAGAGGTCAATCTATGCTCGGGTGTGAATCTGACTATCTCAACCCAAGCCAATCCCATCGCCGCCACCCACCATACAGAATGGGGCACAGGACACAGCACAACCGAATCCTGAGAACACAGGGCCGTAAGCTGTTGACAATGGCACACACTTGTAATTTCAGGACCGGGGAGGCCGGGACAACTAGATTCCTGGGGCTTGCTGGCCAGACAGCCTAGTCAACTTGAGTTTCAGGCTCAGACAGACAGACAGACACAGAGTGGACAACATCTAAAGAATGACAACCAAGGTCACTACCCCTAGCTTCCCAAATGCATTTGAATTTGCAAACACATACCAAAAAAAAAAAAAAAGAAACAAGCAAAAAACAAGCAAATACCCTCCTTCCGTCAATCCCAAAACAACAACAAAAATTCATGGCTTTATGTGAAATTCAAATTTCAAACACTTCATTGAGTATCTTGTATTTGTTCTAGTCATGCACTCTAGCAAGGGTTAAATTTCAAGTTCTTGTTGAAGCTTTCACAAGGTTTCTTTTTCATTTTAGGCACAACAGTCATGATGAGGTGAACACACTGGAAAAGACCCGGGGGAGTTAGTGTTAAGTGCATTTACCTCACCAGAGTGAATGCTGGGACAGAATGCCGTGCACAGCGGCCGCCCAGTGCACAAGCACAAATGGAACCAGTTAAACATGCGAGGGCTTCAATCATGACGGGTAATTTGCTTTGCACTTCCATTCCCATTTACATACGAACTTAAAAACTCCTTATGTGGCTTTTAGGAACTGCATTTGAATATGCTTTATGCCATTTTCCCTCCAACAGAAAAAAAGTTCATTTAAATGTGACTAGTTGCTCGGAGAGAACAGGATTAAATAGTCAGGTTTTATCATTTCACAGAATGAAGTGGTTTTTGCCTCTCTGGAATGCCTCTGACGCAAACCAGACTTTCCATCAACCCATCTCCCTTCTCAATTCAAAGCAGTATTTTAAAAAAGAAGAAAAACCGCTGCCAGCCACCTTCCTCCACTGCCACTTACATCTGGGGACACAGTCAACCTGTCAAGTTTATTTATAGTTCTTTAATTAAATAATTCCTACCCTACCAACCACATCATTCCTGTGTACATTTATTTATGAGAAAGAGAGAGAGAGAGAGAGAGAGAGAGAGAGAGAGAGAGAGAGAGAGTGTGTCTTATATACCCTGGTCATTCTCCTTGTTATGTGTTCACTTAATTAAAATTAGCCTAAAATGATACAAACATTTGTCCGCAAAAACAATCATGGCAAAGAGTTCAGAAAGTTTTGGGGGAAAGAAGGAAAGAAACTGGAACGTGTGTGACTATTACTGGCCAACTTTAAAACATATTACGAAGCTACAACAATTAAAACTACTTGGTAATGGAAAATAAGCACATTATAAGAATAATCACACATCCAGAAGCAGACTCAAATACACAGAACTCATGAGAAAGCCAGGACTTCCTGTTAGTCAGAGGAAAATGATCATTAAGTAACAGTCACACAATTGGCAAAACTACTTCACATCCGTCCAATTTTTATCTCCAAATACATTCCTGAGACTCACACATGTACAAACTGAAGGAGACTTTAGGATAACTGCCAGCTAATTTTATTTATACCTTTGCAACCGAAAGTGCTGCTTTCCCTGAGTAGGACATAAGGCCCAGAATATTTTTTTTAAAGATTTATTTATTTATTATGTATACAGTATTCTTAGTATTCCGTCTGCATGTGTGCCTGCAGACGTGTGTGCATGTCATGTGATGTGCCTGCATGTGTGCCTCTTCTGCCCTGCAGGCCAGAAGAGGGCACCAGATCTCATTATAGATGGTTGTGAGCCACCATGTGGTTGCTGGGAATTGAACTCAGGACCTCTGGAAGAGCAGTCAGTGCTCTTAACTGCTGAGCCATCTCTCCAGCCCTAAGGCCCAGAATTTTAAAAGGCAAAGAATTTCTATATTTATTTAAAATGAAAGTATTTTGCATGGACATAAATCGCAAAGTCAAAAACAAAACAGTAACTGCAGCAGGGAGCCCACTGGGCAGCAGGAAAAGGTCTACCTTATAAAGCACTTCAACAGATCAGGTCCCAACAGGAGGGACAAAGGACAGAGAGCCGTAGTGCAGGAAAAGAAACACAAATGGAGAGGAAACACAGGGAAAGAGGTTCAAACTCAGAATTAAAAATATACATCCTGGGGCCAGGGAGAAGCCTCAGCTGGTTCGTAAGTAAGACACCCGAGTGTGGTTTCCCAGTACCCACACAGAAGCCAGACATGGCAGTGCATGTCTGTAATCCAACATCTCAGCAATACAAGTTTCTCACTGCCTGGCAGAGTGGCCTTTCCGGTTTCCTATTTTTCTTTTCTTTTTTCAGTGCCGGGGTACAATTTTAACAGAAGATTACCTGCAGAGCTGCTATCAGCAGAGAAGAAGGGGAGCCTCTGCCTGCACCCTGCAGGGAGGGCTCATTTGTTTTTAGACAATAATCAGGCAAGATGTCTGACACTGGAAAGGGCTCGCACCCTTTAATCCACTGCTGCTCCTGCTCCGGCTCTCCCCACTGGAGATGACGTCACATCCCCATCTGGATAAACACCAGGTTTGCTCACAGAAATATTTGGCAAATACTCTTCAAAAACTGGAAACAACCAGAGTATCCACCAGAAGAAAGAACATGGCAACGCTGACAAGGCATTAAGTTGCACACAGCTCTAAGGAAACCTCTGTACAGAGCCCAGTCACTCTGGGGAGTGAGGCCCAGTCACTCTGGGGAGGGAAGCCTGGCTCATACACAGCTAGATGCAGCCACCATGCAAGCGCATGCTCAATGTGCAAACATCCACTCCACCCATCCGAAAAAACCACAGGAAAGGGGCAGCATCAGAGAGACTTTGATTCCAATTTAGTAGGCTTCTGGACAATTCAGACTTTCTAACCTTGCAGAATTATAGCATTATTTATTATTGGAATGGTAGTATTCACTTCCTTATTCTTTTGGATGTCTACAGAGGCACACATGCACACACAGGAGCAGAGAAACAACTGGGCAGCCCTGCTTTCCTCTCAGCACTTAACCTCCTAAAAAAACACAATATTCTCTCTCTCTCTCTCTCTCTCTCTCTCTCTCTCTCTGTGTGTGTATGTATGAAGATGATGAACATACAGAATCTACACATATGAAACTGGCATAAAGAAACCCAGCATTTGGTACAATGAATATGAGCTAATAAAAGGGAAAAAAATCTATCAAAAATAGAAAATTATCTCATGTGTAGTCTACCTTCAAATAGCCTTCTTAGTACAGAAATTGCTTCAGGACTTCTCTGGCTCTTATCTTTAGTCAGAATTAAAAACAGCTAATGCCCTTTGTATTTGCATGTGTAACCCCAGTTCCTAGCCCAATTTCAAAGGACAGACAACAAACCATCCCAACCAGAGAAGTCTGGATGAAAAATGGTCACTGCCACCCAGAGGCAGGTTCAGGCTTGCTGGCATCTTTAGAGCATGCTCAGTTACAAAAGAAATTCAGATCCACAGTCCTCATGCCAACAGTGCCCCCTTCTGGGACAGAAGCTGAGGGGAAAGAGGGATTGATGGAGAAGGAGAGGGGAGATCGCTTTGAAACCTGGGGAAAGGGTGTCCTCGTCCTAAAACACAAAAACAAAACACACAGCAGCCTAGTTTTAAAAAGTACAATTGTACACTTGCCTTCAATCCTAGTGCTTGGGAGGCAGAGGCAGGTGTATCTCTGTGAGTTCGAGGCCAGCCAGGTCTACAGAGTGAGTTCCAGGCCAGGCTCCAAATTACAGAGAGAAACCCTGTCTGGGACGGGGGATATGGTGGTGGTGGAGAAGCAGAGAGGAGAAAAGAAAGTACAATTGTTATACATTACATGTGTATGCATCGGTGTATAGAGGCATGTATATTCATGATGCGTACTGAATACTGCTTACAAACTTCATATTGAACATAAAGTGTGACAACTAATGTCATGTGTAATCAATGATGTCAACATTCCCGTCATTCAACGATAGCTCCAGCCGGAGCTGTGTGATTTCGAGGTTTATCACAGACCCAAAGAACCTGCATTGGATCCTGTCTCACCTCACTCGTATTTTTTTAATTTTGTTTTTTATTTTTTGGTTTCTTTCGAGACAGGGTTTCTCTGTGTGGCCCTGGCTGTCCTGGAACTTGCTTGATAGACCAGGCTGGCACTGAACTCCCTGAGATCCACCTGCTTCTGCCTCCCGAGTGCTGGGATTAAAAGCGTGCACCACCACCACCTCGCACCTCATTTTATTAACAAGCACATACTCCTCTGTATTCCCTAAAGCACTGTGTCTATACATGAAATCTGTATCTATACATGAAAACAATTTAATCTTGCTTTTTATTCTTATCCTCCAATCTAGAAGCCGGTGATATAATTCTTCCCTTACTTTCACAAGAAATATTTTTGAATTTCGGATGCCATTTCTACAGTGTAACTGGTGAATTTACATTAAAAGAGCTGTTGTTCTGGTCTCCATTTAAAGAGGACTGGGCCAGCCAGCCGCCAGTTTCAAACTGTCTGAACAGTTAGACAGCATCGCCCCCTGGTGGCTCCAAGTAAAACACGCACTTTCTTGATTCAGCAATTCAGTCAGCAAGTTTTTTAAAGCTTATTGTAAGCAAAGGTATGGGAGTGGGCAGGGCCAGAGAAGCAGGTGTCATTATCCTGACTTGCAATGAACCTTTACGTTTGCTTAAGAACAAAACCGTATTCTGTAAGGAAACTCCTGAAGGGCTCTGCCATTGCAGATTGGGCGCTCACCTACCCAACCCTGACAGCCAGTCTGCATTCCACCACCTCCAGCAGCTGTTGGCCTCTGCCGACAGGCTGGACCCAGAGACGGTGCTGCAGACCCTAACCCTTCTTCTGCCTCAATAGGGTCCCTGCAGTGAGCTCAGGCGGGTCTCTCAAACCCGACCTACAGTGTACTGCCCGTGTACTGGCACACTCCTGGGTAGGGCTCATTGGTTCACCCGAACAGGAACACCCGGCGAGGAGCATCTGCTTCCTGGCCTCGCAATCCCTTTGGCCTCCATCCTAACAATCCTCTGCCCAGGGGTAGGAGTGCCAACTGGAGGCAGAAAATAACTGAATCCCACACGAGAAGGCGGAGTGGGGGAGACAGTCTCTCCATACTCACTTCTGGATCGCATGTAGCAGTCAGTACAGTTTAGGAGACCGTTGCGAATCCTCACATCCGTCCCACTCACTGTGTCTCCCAGCTGTCCTTTACAAATGCCACACTGCAGGAGAGAAGGGACAGAAGTTACAAGACCAACAGGGGACTATGTCTGGAAGTGCTGCTGGCTCTGAGGCGGTTTGAATGAGAATGGCCCCATGGGCTCATTTGTTTGCAGGGATAGCCCCTAGGTGGTGAGCTGTTTGGGAAGGATTAGAGGCGTGGCCTTGCTGGAGGTGGGTGTGTCACTGGGGGCTGGGCTTTGAGGCTTCAAAAGCCCATGCTAGGTACAGCGGCTCACTCTGCCTGCAGCCTGTGGTTCAAGATGTAAAGCTCTCAGCTGCTACTCCTGCTCCATGCCTGTCTGCTTCCTGCCACGATGGTCACGGACTCTCCTATTCTTTAGAGTTGTGAGCCCCAAATGAAAGGCTTTCTTTTCTAAGGGTTGCCTTGGTCATGGTGTCTCACAGCAGTAGAACAAGGGCTAAGATACTGCTTAAGTGAGGCATATAAGGATATCTCCACAGTCTCCATGTTCCCTGAGCATCTACCGGGTTAGCTGTGGTACCATAAGCCAGTTTAGGGCAAAAAGTAAAAGATATTTTTGCCATTTTATCATAATCCCTGTATTTTACAGAGGAGGCCACAGGTTGAGATACTAACTGGTCTGCCCCGGGGGTTGTGAAGCTGGCACACAGCACTGTAGTGACGTAGGAGCCTGCTCAACTGTTACAATGCACAATTTCTCAATCGAGATAGAACCATTTCCGACATATTACACCCTACTCATTTTAAAGAAACATGTAACCAAAGGCATCAGCTGAAACTTGACCACTACTAATCTAGGTGTTCCAGCACATTCTACCAGAGAATTATTAAGGAACACATCCACTGTGTGTTTCCACATTAGAGGGGCGGACCCAGGATAACAAATTCCCTGGGTATGGAACTCCCATTAGCCGGGAGGTGAGAGAGGAGAAGTGGATTGTAGGAGGTGTTTGCAAACAGAGAGGTGGACTGGGAATCTGTCCAGGTGTCAGCCCCTTGCCCAGGGCTCAGCTACAGCCTCTGACTCACGCTCTGAGACTAGCTGTATCACAGGGACCGCGTCAGCAAATGAAGGAAACTGCACATGGCTGTGTCTTGTTACCTGTGAATCTCACTGACTATTTCTTATACCAGGGACAAAGGGAGTCGTTGCAATCCCATACAATCTTATGGTACAGCCAAGGACGCTACCAGTGAGAATGAGGATGAAATCCAGATAGAGAAAGAAAATGTATTAGCATCATGTAGAGAAAACAGCGACTGAAATTCAAAGGCAGAAGGCATTTCGAAATAAATTCTATTCACCTGAAAGGTACTCGTGAGTAGAAGGAGAGGCTGGGAAATGCTGGGAAGTACAATTCATTTCTCCGACAGCAAACCCAGTAGAACAGCTCCCTGTCCTCCACCACGTGGCAGGAGACCTGGTATTAGAAGCTAGGCTTCTCATTAGCCCTGCACTAGTCCATCGAAAATATTTATTGATACTTCTTACTTTAATACAGGGGAAAGCAGTGGAGATTGAGGAAGACAGAACTATTACTCTGCCGTGCACCGCACAGCCCCCTTCTGTGTTCTATGCGCTAGAATCCAGATCGCGGTCCCGCGAGCTTTGGGCAAGGGGCTGGAGGTTGAGGAAGCACACGGACCTCCAATCACTGGTACAAAGGCCCTTCTTAATAGCACCATGGAGGCTTAAATACCCTGCAGTCAATGGCCAACAGGTGAAAATCCCATCCTCTGATCCTTTAGGCAAAGCACAGCTTTTAGTAACTTCAATTAGAAGGCTCTAGCAGGGAAGAGCAGCTGAAGGCCAGGACTCCAATTGGTCCCAACATTACTCTTATGGAGTTCACTCTTTGTTAAGAAACTGATAGCTAACAGAACACAATGAGTATTAAGGACTAAGAGTGGCTACCTAAGACTCTTCAGCAAAGACCACTGCCTGGCTGGGTGTGGCAGGGCATGCTCGTAATCTCAGCACTAGGGAGGCGAAGGCAGAAGGCCTGTGAGTGGTTTGAGGCCAGCCTGGGCTATACAAGGAGACCTTGTTTCAAACAAAACACAACACACCAAGAAACAACAGCAACGAATCAACAGACTTCATATGGGGCTTCGCAGAGGGAGTCCCCATCTGAGGTCACGGACACTGTCTCTCTGAATATTGAAATCTTACAGCTAGCCACTGCCACTTACTGGGCAGAAAGTATTCCATTAGGGCAACACCTAAAACCCTGTCACACGAAATCCTAAGAGTTAAAGAACAATAAAGATATTTCAAATAAATCCTTAGGGTCCAAAAGACTCAGAAGGCCCACTGTCTCCCAGGGTTTCATTCCGGACGTCCCTTTGGGATGTCTGTGTTAGCAACAGAAGTGTGGAAAGACAAATTGCACAGACCTATTTTTTTTCTTTTAGAAGGATTTCACTTCCAAGAGGGACTCAGGGTTGGGGAGCTGTATCCTTAAATCTGGACCTGACCCTCGCATCTGTCTATACCTGGGCCTGACCCTCACATCTGTCTATACCTGGGCCTGACCCTCACACCTGTCTATACCTGGGCCTGACCCTCGCATCTGTCTATACCTGGGCCTGACCCTCACACCTGTCTATACCTGGGCCTGACCCTCACATCTGTCTATACCTGGGCCTGACCCTCACATCTGTCTATACCTGGGCCTGACTCTCTCATCTGTCTATACCTGGGCCTGACCCTTGCATCTGTCTATACCTGGGCCTGACCCTCACATCTGTCTATACCTGGGCCTGACCCTTGCATCTGTCTATATCACACAGGGAGAGGCTGCAAGGTTACAGGAGGGATTTATTAGTACAGGAAAAGATCCAGACCCTGACATCGGCTCTGAGAGGAGAGCGCTGTGTGTGTACGTACTCTGAAACACTGGATGTGAAAGTAGAGATTCAGGGTCTCGATGATCATCGCGGCTCCTTTACCCAGAGCGAGCCCGCAGGAGGAGCAGAGCTTCTTCCCGCTAATAGACCTGGGTCAGAAAGAGAGACAGTGAGAGCCCTGGCTCACACAACAGGCGACCTCATGCACAGATGGACACGTGGAGTTTACAAAATGCTTCGACCATGAATAATATGAGGATCACAAACAGACAATGAATTTGGAATTATGCAGAGCCATACACTGCCATCAAGGCCTGAGCTGAAGGTGATGGGCCTCCTTGTGGTGCTGAGTCCGCTGTGTCTGAGCACCTTGAGATGATTTAATATGTGTATCATATGTTTACAGAAGTCCTAACGAGACACTCAGAGTTACTTTTATTAGGGTTTCAATGTGGCCTTAGTAGTTTCCAGTACATTTATGGTGAGGGAGAATTGTCTGTATTCTGTCAATCATGTATTTTAATAAAACGCTGATTGGCCAGGTAGGAAGTATAGGCGGGTCAACCAGACAGGAAGTAGAGCTAGAAAAGGTACTGAGCCATGTGGGTAACGTAGATAAGGATAATGGGGTAATATGTGTTATAAGAGCTAACAAGTAGCCAGAGCTAAGGGCCAATCAGTTTTATAATCTTATGGAGTCCTGTGTGTGATTTTCTTTGGGGTATGCCGGCTACGGGGTGCTGGGTGGGACAGAAACCCCAACAAGCTGGCCCTCATGTTACACATTTACTTTACAAAGAGTCCATTGTAATGGAGGGGAGAAGGTGCCTTGGGAAGCCTCAGAGATAGGGTCCCTGTCTCTCCTTGACCTCCCTGTGTGCCACCAAGGGCTCTCCTGGGGTTGGCCAGCATATCTCTACTGTGTCTTCCAGAACAAACACTGTCTGCTGGAATGGTACATGCTTTCTGTCTATATTGTAAACTCCTGGGACTGAACCCACCCTCATTCGTCTACCTACAGCCCCGGACACTGTCCACTCACACACTGGAGATAAACTCAACAGCTCACAGTAGGTGAAAGGGCCGGGTCAATGGCCCACCTGCCACCACAGGGCTGTCCCCTTATGGCGGCTTTCCCATGATGCCTTCTGCTGCAAAGCCCTGGGAGAAATTCACCGGTATTGTCATCTGAAAGTCACAGCGGTCCAAAGGGACAGAGAAACAGAAGGGCAGACAGTGAGAGGTCTCATCAAAGGCCTGGCCTCATCAAACCCTAGTGATTAAGATGTACCTCTATCTAGCCATGGAAAGAAAATTCTCTATCAGTGAAAGCCATTTAGTTCTTAGTTATTTGTGCCAGTGACAGACAGACAGCTGGGCAGCTTTTAAAGATATCACGGGGACCAGCTACTGCCCAGAGCCACTGTCAGATCTAGGGAGGGATGGAAGAGGATGAAGTTTTGTTTCCCAGCCTTCCGCTTCTCTGGGGGAGCCAGCAGCCCCCTGCCCTCTGAGGGTTATCATCTTGGAGGCGGAGGCATAGCTGTCGGAGCCCAGCAACTGTCTGGTGGGCCTTCTTATTAGATTGCATGCTCCACACAATGTCATTAAAACCTAATGGCCACGGTCAGCACCACACGTCTGACTTTTTCTACTCCATGCTGATGAATGAATCCGCAGGCAGATGGAGATGCTTACTTGACTCCTCCCCCTCTGTGCATGTGGTCTGAGGAGGAATGTAGACGACAAGTCTCTCAGAATCATTTGGCAAGCACTAATCTGGCCAGAATCATGCCCGTAGGTGCTGGACCATAAAACAGCCTCTGAAAGGCTCACTGACCTCTTATACCTGTTTGGTGACTGGCTGGGAGGGGTAGGAGAACAGGGGGACAGGGGTCCAGCCCAGAAGTTCTCTCGAGGACTTTTCCTGTAACACGGCAACGGAGCCCACAGTTATGAAAAGTTAACAGAAGCCACAATAAAAGACATTTTAGCTTCAAACTAAAACAAAAGGACCACAAAGGAGTCTCCTGCTGGCATCTTGGCTTGATTTGTTTTGAGGTAAGGTGCCTAGGTGGGCCTGAAGTTTGGTCTTCCTCCTGGCTCAGTCTCACAAGTGTGGATTGGGGATGGAAGAGAAGGAAAATTAGCAATTACGTCTAGAAGGAACGCGCAGGTGTGTAAAACGGAAACCACACTGACACTGCTGCTTAGAAAGGAGAATATGGTGATTTCTTCGTCATTTAAATCACGGAGCTGTTATTTAAGCTGTTGAACAAGCTGTTGTTGCACCCTGTGTTTCCTACAAAAACTATAGACTTAATGGGACTGAAAGATGAATAAAAACACAGGAAGAAATTCTTAAGGGCAGCCCAGAAGTTCAGGGAGATGATTTTTTTTTTTTAAAAAAAATCGCTTTATGGTAAAGACCACAAAATTAAAATTAAAAGATATCATGCAGCTAGGGTCATGTGGCCACTCAAACAAACAGGGCGATCTTAGAGGGGATTTTCAGTGCCGTGGCTCCTGCCTTAGATGTCCACACTGAAAGCTGGTGTCGAGACTGTTTAATACTCATTAGGTCATAAGAAATCAGAAGGCTGTAATTTGACGAGGCCGGCATGTCACAAAGTGGCAAGCGCTGCTTGGGAGCCCTGTGTGGGAACAGGTTGTCAGTTTGGAAAAGTTAATATCGTGAGTGAAGAACTAGTCAGGGCACAGAAAAGGACAAGGAAAAGAAAACAGGAACACAGAGGACAAAACTCCTCTGTCTCTGGCTGCTTGACTGGGAGATCCCTTGAGGCCCTGCTCACCCTGCGCCCCGCCCCCACCTCAGATGGTACCTGTCTCCTCCAAAAGTCACATTTTCAAAGTGTAAGCACCATGGCTTGAAAGAAAAAGAGGCTGAAAATCATGCAGTAACCACTGCGAGTCACTGCATCTAGGCGATCTGCGCTCCTGTCGATCCCAGGGCCACAGATACCCAGCCATGAAAACTGGAGGATTCAGAGAGAAGGGTGGTGGTTTAATACCGTGTAGAGAAGGAGGAGAAGCTAACATGGCCTGCTTATGATCCACAGTGCTGTGCTGGTCGTTTGCCAGGCATGGAAATCTGAGGAAGATACCAGTCGCGTTCCAACCTGACAATGAGGAAACTAAGGCGGGAAACACTAAGACACATCCTCAAGGTTCTGTGTCGGTATGAGGCAGACCGGCTCTGTGCCCACACAGTGGGTACCGGATCCAAGTAGAATGACTGGTTAAAGTAATGAATGCTAGGACCTTCCAAGTGCGATACCCGACTTAACTGTGGTCAAAGTGTGATGCGTGGCTTAACTGTGGTCAAAGTGCAATGCACAACTTAACTGTGGTCAAAGTGCAATGCACGGCTTAACTGTGGTCAAAGTGCAATGCACAACTTAACTGTGGTCAAAGTGCAATGCGTGGCTTAACTGGCTTAACCGTGGTCAAAGTGCGATGCACGGTTTATCCGCCATCTTGTTGTGAAGTTCTGGCCTTCTGTAAACTCCTCTCAAACATAACCGGTCAAATTCTGGGGGCAAGATATGTAACTCCCCTAAATTATTCACCTGAAAACTAGGATTATCAACCTCGTAACATTATTGGGAAGGCTCACTGAGACAAAGAGTTTTATACTCTCAAGCACCTATTATGCTGAAGTGCTTCAAAAGGATTCAATGGAGACAGAGCACAGAGAAGCTGCTGCCATCCTTCCATCATACACTGCTCCCCGTCCAGGTCAATACGCTAAAGAAAGAAAGAATCCCACATCCACCTTATTTGTCTACTCACTTCCGCCTTTCACCCGGAGACTCGAGCTGATGATTCAGGTTTTTATCCAGGGGCAGGGTTTTGGGCTTCACGTCTTCTGACATATATGCTGATGGGTTTGATACCTGTTGATTCTGAGGTGGCTCTAAAACCGAGAAAAGAACATAAGCGTGCTCAGCAGCATCACGTTGATACCCAGGAATACACCGGAATGTAATGCGCCAATGGCTGCTGGTCCTCACAGGAATTCTCTGTGGACCGTGTTCCACACATAGCTCAATCTGGCTTGGTGCAGTCTACCCGCCAAGATCATTTCTGGGGTGGGGTTATGTTCAATGGTACAACTGGGACATTAGAAGTATGCACTGTTTATGGTAACTTAAAGGGTTTTTGTCAAGTCTCCCCTTGATTAAAAAAATGCTATTTTCTGTGTATGGTTGTTTTGCCTGCATGTACACCTGTGATCCCACATGTAGGCAGTGCCATGGAGGCCATAAGAGAGTGTCATATTGCCCTGGATACGGAGTGACTGACAGTTGTGCACTGCCATATAGGTGCTGGGAATAGAACCTGGGTCCTTTGAAAGGGCAGTCACTGCTCTTAACCATTTAACCATCTCTCCAGCTCTTCCTTCTAAATTAAGAAATTAATTTATTTATTTGTGTGTGTGTGTGTGTGTGTGTGTGTGTGTGTGTGTGTGTGTGTGAAGGCCGAAGGATCACCATCGGGGAGTTACTTCTCTCTTTCTGCTCTATGAGTCTTCAGGATTGAACTCAAGCCATCGGGCTTTAATGACAAGTTCTTTACTCGCTAATCCATCTCAGCAGCCACAACCTCTATTCTGTAAAGTTCTAATAACTGTCCAAGTCTCACTGAAGCCCCAACGACCTTGTGTAGTCTGGTCACATGACGGGAGTTTATGTGTTACATATTTAACAGAAGCTGTGAGGGTTTACAGCAACCTAAATGTTGGGATTTGTTTCTCCACTCTTACCCTGAGCTAGCTGTGGGCTTGTACCACAGTGTGGGGTCTCAGCCTCCGCCTCTGGCCGCTGGTCCAGATGGATTCCTTTTGACATGGAGTCTTCTGAACAAGCTGAGGGTTCTTGGATTAGGCTGCTAATGATAAAACAAAGATACATCTTCAGAGCAGAGATAACAGCATCTGATCAAACTTACTGTTTCTATACCCAAGGACACAGAGCTAGCAATTACAGTCTAAGGAAAGGAAATAGACTTTTGCTTATTCTTTTGATCTAAAACCACTATAAAATACTGTGCATTTTAACAACAATTTAACACAGTCAAGAAATGATCATTTCTGAGGTCCTCCCTGCCCACCAGATTCTTCAGGCTGAGCATCTCTAGGGATGCTCCCAGATTTTCACAAGAGAGCAATTATTATAGGTTTCACTTGGAAGTCAGGCACGATGAAGCACATATGTAATGCCAGCACTCAGGAGGCAGAGGCAGAAGGATCATGAGTTCAAGGCCAGCCTTGGCTGCAAAGCAATATACTATCTAAAAACAAATGAATAAATAAGTCACTGAGGTCACTTGGGATCTCTGCAGCCTTGGTTAATTCCCCAGCTTTTCAGTGACTTCTGTGTGCAGAGAAAGGAAAGACTTAAGGGGATAAAAGCAAAATTTCTGATGACAATGAAAGGAGCCTGGAGAAAGCAAACAGCAAACTCAGAGCCAAGGCCTGTGTGGAGAACTAGCAGACACGCACATGGAGTGTGCTTTGGGATCCTTCAAATCTCCCCTATCAGAGCTCATTTCCCAGACTCGGAAGCAGTGTTACCTGGAAACAGAGCTGCTCTTCCAGGACCACACCCTGCCAGTCAGACTTGGTGCTCAGTGTCTGCTGCGAGCAGCTCACTCAACGCAAACCCTCACCGGAACTCGGCTCCCAGCCTTGGTCAGTCTATGACACCTAGAAACCTTTCTCATTCTCGGGTCTCTCTGGGATGCTGGGAACGTGTGACAGGCGCATGCGTACTTGCTGATACCTATGTGGGATCTCATGCCCCGGAGGCAAGCATCTGTTTCGTAAGCAGGATGCTGTCAACTTCCTGGGCTTCCTGCAGATTCCTTCCAGGTTAGCCAAGGGTGAGTGGCACTGATAACCTGTAGCCCAGAGTCGGGTCCAGTCTCAGGTACTCTGTGTACGCTGGGTTTTCTGGGTTCAGTTTTGGCTCTCCCATGGAACATTCTAGAGTACACACATGAGTGACTAGCCACAACTGGTTCTGACAAATTGGTTATCCTTCACATTATCACTCCGAGTAAACATGCTCACATCAGTGAGTACAGCCACAGCCAAGTTCAGGTCCACAGTGGAACCAAGGTAGGTGGAACCTCAGGACTTGAACTTCTTTTCTCTCTGGCACAGCCGCTAGTTCAGGTAACTGAAAGCTTAGGTGTTGGGTCAACAAGAAGCTTCTTTGATGATTTGCACTATTTTCCTTATTTAAAACAGGTCTCCCTTATTATTTTTTTACATTATTATTAAAACATTTATAATGTGCATGTATATGATGTGTTGAATTAACCCAGTTTGTGAAATAACCAGGCTAGCTAAAAGATAAAACAATTATATTTTCATTTATTATAAGGGGAAAACTCACAAAACAGGAACGAGAAGTTCAAACTCAGCTGTGCTGTGAGGAAACCACAGAGAGAGCGTACCGGGGCCATGTGCCTATTTTTCTCCAGGTCCCAGAAAGCCACACCCTAACTCAGTCCCACCTCTTAAAGATTCCCCATCAATGATGTTTGTGCTCACGTCACACCATGCATGTGGAGGACAGAGGATGACCATGGAGTTGGGTCTCTCCTACTTGTATGTGCTTTCTGGGGATCGAACTCAGGTTGCAGGCTTGAGTAGTATGTGACATTATCCTCGGAGCCATCTCTCCAGCTCTTAAATTTAATTATATTTTTTTTTGAGATATGCTCTTATTATGTCCTCAAGGCTGGCCTCAAATTTATGATCCTTTTGTCTCTCCTGTCACCACAACTGGCTTTGCCTGTTTAAAAATAAGTCTATATATTCATGGACCCAAGGACACTGACTTCAGCGCTGCTGGAGCGTGTTTAAGCAACATGGAATGCAGCATTAGACTGATCATCTTAAAGCAGTGGGATCGCCTTCCTGGGAGGGAATTCCCATGCACGCTTGGATGGGCACACACCTGTCCTCCTTCGGTGAACCACTTTCCCCAGCCTTGAGCAACTGGTCACTGTCGCTCTCCTGGAAAGGTATCTTCTGTCTTCTCTCTTTCTCTTTGTCTTGAGAGTTTTCCAAGTCCACTTTATTCTGATGGAAAAATTGGGATCATTGTGAATATATTTTTTAGATGCGCTAGATGACTTTCATATTTGAGCATGGACTCTCTGAAACCCACCCCCTAATGACTTACATCTGACCACGGACTACCTGAAACCTAACCCATCCCCTTTCCTCTCTTTGAATAATGAAAATTTTCTTCTATTTTTTTTGCTCTAAATTTAAAGAAATGATTAATATGTTCTTTTTGTACAAGTGAATGAGATTCGCTATAAGATTGCAGACATGCATACAACGTGCCGATGATAGCCACCCCGCTCTTCTACTCCTGCCCCAACCCTGTTTGTCAGTCCCCCTGCTTACAATTCGAAGACTAGTCTCCTAAACTAACAGAGTTCAACAGTTTTCAAATATTTAGAATAAATGTGCCATTGAGATCTTTCTAAAAAATGATCACAAAAGGGATTGGTCAAGAAACTTCCCTTTCCAAACAAAACAAAGACATGGGACTGCTTACTTCAGGACAAAAGGCCTTAGGTAGCCATGAGTTATTTGATTTAACATGTTTCTATCTATACCCCCACCACCTTGGGGGATGTGGGACTGACCAGCCTTTCCAGGATCTCTCTACCCAAAGACATGTCAGGTTCATGTGGAATTTTACGGGTAATGAACTTGTTTTAATGCAGCAGGTGGAGAATGCACTGGGGGGCATATCTGCTGCCAATCATGCAGAGGGGTGCATGGCATGGTGGGGGGCACATGGCTGTGGAAGGAAAGAGTGATGCTTGCTCCAGGCAGAGAGAAGGTTCCAGCACATGGGTTTACTATCCTGCTAGCCTGTCCGGGAAGATCTGGTCAGGGCAAGGGCTACTGCTCTGCAGGAAAGGAGCCTAGGGCTGGGTGACAGCGGGAACAACACACCAGGTGTCGTGTCCACGCAGGAGCTGCTGTGGCTCTGGACGAACAGCCAGCTTTGGTATGAGGTTACTAAGTGTGATGGGAAGCCTGGCTTAAGTTACTTACGTCACACTCGGTGGCTTCCATCAGTGATCTTACCGTAGTCCCGCTGCCGTCAGTGACAGACAAGGAAGTAGACAGCTGGTCTGCAGAACTCGAGGAAAGAGTGAAGGGGACCACCGTGTCTTCAATTATCTTACGCTCCTAGGGCAAAGACAGGGATAAATGAAAAAAAAAAAAAAGAAAAAAGATTTTAAAAATCTGTCAAGAGAAAAAGACACATTAAGGAACTCCAGGAAAAGAAGATTCATCAGAACATATACAAGAAAGCAGGGCATTAAGGAAATCGCATTTTTCCAGAGCACACAAATCAAATACACCGAGTAGGCAGGAGTTTAGAACTTCGTATTGAATTTACAAACACGAAGTTTAACTAGTGTTTAATTAATCAGAAAAGCAGGGTGAAGCAAAACTACTGTGGAGCTTATCAGCTAAATCAGTTATGCGGAAGGCAAAGTTCCCAACAATATTGACAATAAACTTTAGATAATGAACACTTTAGACGGCCTCTCCAAATTCTGTTGCTGTTGTTAAAACATTACAAGCTCACAAGTCTCCTCTAAAGTTCTCCAGCCTGGTGTATTGCTGTAGACAGTAGTAAGGATGTATTTAGCTTCAATGCTAAAATTATCCTACAAAACAAATTCATTACTACAAACACTCTTGCTGTAAGTGAGTACACACACAGATTGCTGGGTTTTTTCATTTGTTTGTTTTTGGTTTTTCGAGACAAGGTTTCTCTGTGAAGAGTCCTGGCTGTCCTGGAACTCGCTTTGTAGACCAGGCTGTCCTCAAACTCAAAGAGATCCACTTGCCTCTGCCTCCCAAGTGCTGGGATTAAAGATGTATGCCACCACTACCTGCCTTTTTTAAAAATTATTTTTAAGACTTATTTATTATGTATACAGCGTTCCCCGTGAAGGTCAGAAGAGGTCATGAGATCTCCTTATGGATGGCTGTGAGTCACCATGTGGTTGCTAGGAACTGAACTCAGGACCTCTGGAAGAACAGGCAGTGCTCTTAACAACCGAGCCATCTCTCCAGCCCTGATATTGCTGTTTTTATGTTCTCTAAGATAGATCAAGAATCAGATATTGATGTGATCACAGTGGCTTCTTGAACATGGCCCAATGCGTTCTTCCTATAGCCCACATGGGGTCTGTCAGAACCCATATGATGTGGTTCTCTTTCAAGAGACTGAAGGGACACTGCTGCAGGACAGAGTCAGACACACCCACAACCAGCTTACACTGCAGACACAAAGGGAAGTGACAGACTTTGAGGGACTGTGTTGTCAAAGTCACATTCTTCTTGGCAATTTCCTACCTCTTCGTAGTACCTGCGTTCTTCTTCTTCCACCTCCTTTTGGGCCTTTTCCCACTCTTCCTTCAACTTATCTTGTTCCTTCTGGTACCTCTCCTGTCATGGGATGTCCAAAGAACATTTGGGAGTGACCACCGTACCCCATCGCTGGGATGTTCCCCCTCTTCTAAAGCACCGTGCACAATACATTACAAGATATTCTTCATGAGTGAACATTTGGAATCTAACGCATGCACACCGTAGAAAGAGATGCTGGGTATTAGGTACGAGTCAGGTACATGTGGTGGTTTGAATGAGGAACACCTCCTACTGGCTCGTGTATCTGGGCACTTGGTCCCACTTAGTGGTACTGTTTGGGAAGCTTTAGGATGTGGAGCTTGGCCAGAGGAAGTATGTCACTGGGGTTGGGCTCTGAGGTTTTAGGGACCAATCTCCCTTGCTCTTCTCTCTCTGCTTCTACCGTGTGAATGAAATGTGACCACTTGGCTTTCTCACTGCCAGCCAGGCCTCTGGCTCCCACTGCCATGCCTTCCCCACTGTGACAGACTGTAGCACTCTGGAACTGTCAGCCAAAATAAACCTTTTCTCCTAACTTGCTTTTTGTCAGGGCATTTTTTTTTTTATCACAACAAGAGAAAATTAACTAACACAGACATTTAAAATCCCATGGGAAGTCAGATTTCTGCTGTCGTGTTTTTCAGAATTTCTCTTCAGACAGACAATTGTTCATGAAGGATGAAAAAATCAACAATCAACAATCTCCCTCAGCTTGGGAGGTCCTAGGTAGGCTACCCATAGAGTCTACTTCAGCTGAGCCTCTCAGAGGTGAGTTTTGCTATTTCACCAACAGAAATATATTGCTGGGCTGGGGAAGTAGTTGCTTAGCACGTTCCATGGTCTAGGTTTGAACCCCACCCCTGTAAATACCAACCAATTAAAGCCCAAGCCAACCAACACTGCTGGCAAGGAAGTTTAATAAAAGGTTATAAAATCTACTAAGTTTATAAGAGAGACAGGGCAGAAAAGTCCAAAGCACTCCAGACAACCATCAGCTGAGAGGCAGAAGCATTCTGCGTATCACCATGGCAATGAGATGAGGCCTTCCAGGCCCAGCTCACAGTAACTTTAATCAAGAGAGCCTTTAAACCGCTCATCACAGTGCTTTGGTGTGAGAGTTTCCATTCCTGTGCTCAGAAAGGGTGCAATACTCGTCACCACTTCTGAGATATAATAAAACACTCCTTATAAGAATGATATAAAAATATACAGGAAGTCCCTGACAGCTCACCAGAAAAAAAAAAATAGTATGTGAAGATCAAAATCAGTGTTTGAAATGAGAACTGATCCCGTGAAAACCTCAAAAATGAAAACCTCAGGGCTGGAGAGATGGCTCAGTGGTTAAGAGTACTGACTGCTCTTCCAGAGGTCCTGAGTTCAATTCCCAGCAACCACATGGTGGCTCACAGCCATCTACAATGAGATCTGGTGCCCTCTTCTGGCGTGCGAGCATACATGGAGGCAGAATGTTGTATACATAATAAATAAATAAATCTTTTTAAAAAAATGAAAACCTCATAGACAAAGGAGACATGCGCTTGTGCACACATGTTCCAACACCTGACGTGTTACTGTCGTTGTCTGGGGCTAGGACAGGCCTGTGAGTCTCTCTGGAGGGACGACATGGAGGTGTCCCCAGACAGCAGCTGCTATGTCACGACTCAGGTGCAAAAGGCTCTCATGGGGACATCTGCAGACGGGTGCTCTTGCTGATTCTAGTAGAGCACTGCTGGCCAAACCATGGCAGAAGCCGTAGATACAAGTGAAACTTATTATCAGAACCAAATAGTGCAGAAGCTGGGCATGGCGCTGCACGCCTGTAATCCCAGTGCTCAGGAGAGAGACAGCAGGGTCTTTGAAAATTCCAGACCAGGCAGGGTTATCTAGTGAGTCTCAAAAAACAAACACACAAAAGAAACCAAAGCCAATTCCAAAAATAAAACAAACGGCCCCTCATTCCAGAATACTATAAAGATTTAGAATGGAAATCCAGAGGTTCTTATTATCGTTTAGGTCATCAAGGCCTAGCCCTTTGAAGTTTCCAAAGGGACCTAACTGAACTGCAGAGCTAAATTCAAATAGTTGATTTTTACCATTGAACCCACTCCCTTACCCATGGGAATCAGGGCAAAGGGTTAGGATAAAATAGGAAGAGAAAGGAGAATAAATCGCTTTGCCCTTCAGTTCTAGAGTAGCAGGAACCATCAAATTCAACAAGGTTTACACCACTTCTTTATGTGAGTGTCTGAGTGTGTAGTAGAAACAGCATAGGTTTTAGGGAGTAGAGACTTAGGCTTGGGTCCAGGCCCTGCATCTATCAACCATGCGATATTGGGCGGTTAACCCAACATCTGTGACCCTTTGCCTTTTCACCTAAACACAGGCTATTCAGATGTGTTCCTGGCACACCCCAAGTATACAAATAGGTCAGTTTCAGAGGTCACTAAGTCACTGTGGGCAGAAAGCAAATGGAAGCGTGTTACATTTCTTCTTGGAATACTTCTAGAATCGACCATTATCAGTTTTCGCTGAAAAATGGAATGAAAATTCTGTTAAAGGAATTAGACTGATGTCAAATTTTATTCTACCTTAATGTTATCAAATAGTTTTTGGGCAATTCGTTCTCTTTGCTTCTTGAACTGAGAACTGGTGACTAAGGAGGTAATGAGTACAGGCCGACCCTTAATAATTACCTAGAGATATATTTTTTAAAGTATTTAATATGAGTATTTTTCCCCACTTCTTGTCGTCACTGGACCTGTTAGCAGGAACAATCAGGTACAAGGCTCGGTTGCCTGGACACCGAGCATAGACAAACTCCTGAGTTTCTGAGAACTGGATTCCATGTTCCCTGTGCTAAAAGTCTATTCAATGCAACAGACATCGCAAGTACACAGTTACCGAGCACAGGGAAACCAGCAGGCTGGTCCTACCTGGAGCAGACGCTCTTGTTCCTGCTGCCATTTCTCCTGTCGCCTACGCTCCTCTTCCGGGTTCCATGCCCAGAACTTAAACTGCTCAGGAAAAACAAAGACAGCAACCCCACGATCAGAACTGGGTGCCTTGCCAGGGCAAGAAGACAATAGCCTCCAATATGGTACCCAAGGGACATAGAAACAAATCACACAACTAAATGTCCTCTTTGGTGGCAGAAACCGCTTCCAAACTTAATCCCTTTTTACTTTGATTTCAAGCTGCCGGGCTGGTTCTATGCCTCGGTGCTTCTTTATGGGTAACAGAAACACAGTGCCTAACCACAAGAATGAGAAGGCTTTGCTCCATGTCTCTCGGGAGCATGAGGAGTCTTAGAAGCACCCGTGCTCCTGGGCACGGCGCTTGTTGCCTGTGCTAATTCTGGCTTATACCAGGAGAGATGTATCGTCTAAGAACTAGGGTCTTTTGGACCTGAAGTGAGCCCCTTATACCACTATTGCTTTCCCAAAGTGGGTTAATGTCACCTGGAGAGCAAGGTGAGTGGAGCCCCAGCCCTGAGGCCAGCATACTAAATACTCAAACCCAAGACTGATAATAAACAAATCTTTAGAGAAGGTTTTAGCAAGTTGGAGAACAAACAAAAACACAGCTGGATTTTCTACCGGCATCTATGGATTCTCTCACGTGTTCTACTTTCCCCAACAGGAAATGACAGTATATCTTTCTGCAGTGACTTTTCTTCTCCATCCCCACCCAGGGGCGCATGAATAGTTTGACAACCCTGGAAGTCAATGGCTTGCATCATCCTCTTCAGTTATGTGTGGTGATGCCAGCTTTACAGACATTCTGGGGTTCTTAGCTTCCAGGAAACCTGGGATTACCACTGTTGGTTTATGATTGGACTTTCACATACGGTTCCTAGTTCTGAGACGTGGTTGGAGAGATTAAAGGTATGAGGCAAGTGGTGGTCCATTCTACATGGCCACAAAGGGAGCATCTTGGACTGATCACTGGAGAGGGAGGGATCATTCCTGTATCAGGCACCATATAGCAGCAACTATATGATGATTTCAAGTAAGGCTCACCATCACCCCAGAAGAAAGCTATTTGCATCTCACTGTGCAGTCAAGGAAGATTAAACAGGGAGGATTTATAAAGCACCTCCTGCGGCTAGTAAACCCGGACTCACGGATACAAAGAAATAAGCATTTTGTTTCCAGGCAGGACAGGATAATGACTTTATATAATGATATACAATCTTGGTGCCAGAAAGCATCAAACTGTTTCAAAATAAAAATGTTTGGATCTCAGTTTTGGTTAAGAAAATCAAACATAAGTTGAAATCACTCCAAATGCACAACCTGGTTCTTTAAGGGGGACTACTTACGGGTGTGGTTACGGGGGACTTCTCACTGCTCGGAGAATCGGCTACACAGAGTAAAAAGACAGAAAAGAAGGCATCAGTGTGGGTGGCTTCTGGCTGTGCTGGTCTTTTGCTCCTCTCAGTGGAGGGTGGCTCCTAGGTTAACTTGGGCAGCATTAGGAAATCACAGTAGAGCAGAGCCTCGCGGCAGGTTGTGCCCGTCACCAAGAGGACTGAGAGGGTGACCCATGAAGCAGCGCCACGTACTAGACTCTAGGAAGCAATGACTACAGCTATTAGTGCCGGCTCTTAGCACACCCTGCATTCTGGCGAACAGAGCAGGTCCCCCACTGTCTGACACGGAGAAGTACCACACAGAGAGGCCGATGTCATCCAGGAAGAGCAGCGAGTGACACAGTTAACAAGAGAACACCACATCTGTGGCCAACGCTTCTCAGCTGATTTCAAGGGGAAGCGGATGGTAAAGAGCCAGGTGGGTGGTGTTACTTCTCTGGCATCTCAAAAATCAATATAAAGCTCTGTGAAATCCTCCCAATTTTAGTATGACCGTGCTGATTGATACCAAAGAACAAGCTCATTGCTAACTGTGTGTCACAGACAAGCATCTTTTTTTTCTTTTAAGTATCTTAAATCGGAAATGAAGACAAACGACAGACACCATTGGTTGCCCCAACATGAATTTTTACATATAAGAGATGCAGCTACCCAGTATGCCGTTTACCTGACTGGGAGAAAAACTGGGACCGTAGCCAAGAGTTCTGAACTCTCAGCAGAACACTGGCACTGCTAGGCACCTCTAGATCAGATGGCAAAATAGAATAAACAGAAATCCGTGAAACCGGGCGAGAACCGAGAACACATCCCCACACGTCAAAGAAGGGGCAGCTCTAGCTGAGCCAGGAACTGAACGACTCTCAACCCAGTGTGACACAGCTCACCGGAATACATGTAAAACCTGACGATATGGACAATGGGCAGTCGAACTGGGCAGTCTGTGTTTCTGCTGTGGAGGTGCTGAGGGAAAGGTTTCAGGCCCATACTTAGTGGGAATATTGTTCAAGAGTTAAAAGTCATGACGACACAGCGGTGCACTGTGCAGGGGCAACTTTAGGGAAGAATAAAAGGGCAGGAGAGATGCACAGTGGGCTGGTTGATGCTATCCACATCACACCTGAAGGGGTGAGGATGAGGCTGTTTTCCTGTCACACATAGAGACAGGTACATGTCTGTGATAGCGTGCAGTGTGCCAAGCATACACAACTCCCGGCAAGCATTTGCACCTTATGCATTGGGCTCTGTCATGTGAACTCTCAGAGCAACAAACACTGCAGGTCGAAGCCTGTGTTTTATAGAAACATAACTTTGGCATAACTTTCCTGTTTCCAGAGGGCTGGATAAAGGAAACCCGCAGGCTTTAACTGTATTTTAGGAATGTTTCCAGGGCGTTGAAAGGCTGTATTGATGCACATGTGTGTGTTTGGGGGCGCCTGTGGAATCTTATTTGGGCTGACAGGCAGATCTACAGCGGCCTGTGTGAGCATCTATAAATAGATGACTTCAAAGAAATTGGGGAGACACCAATTTCTGTGGAAGAGAGAAAATTTATGAGGTGTCGCTCTAGGGCTCCTGGTTCTTTTGGACTGGATGACGGAATTCAAGCCAGTTGCTTAAGTGTGGACCAAATTCTTAGGCCTGAGTCATAAGCCACAGCTTCTTCCACCACAGTCCAATCAAAGGCAACCATGTCTTCATAGATCACATCTACTAGAGGCCCCTGGCATCTAGAAAGATCATTTTGTAGAGTCTAAATAATCATACAGTCAGCTTCATGCCCAGCAGCAATGTCTTTGAGGCACCATTTACATAACGACTTCAAGTCAGTGGCTTCCAGGCTGGGATTCCTGGGCTGACTGGACGCATGGTCTTGCTAGAAGCACAGAAAGAGCCTCTGGCCAGATCTACAGAACCAGACACTGAAGGTTTGGTCCCAGCCCCGCAGGTTCGGGCACACACTCATGTTTGAGAACTACTGCTTCAAGCTGTGTTCCTGTCCTGTTAATGATTTTTCTTCTTTAGAAAAGCATTCTAAAAGAGTTTATTCTTTCTGCCTAGCGCCTGGCTCCATACTTCCACCCCTATCGCTAGAATTCTATTCTCTTAAAAACTGGTGGATGGTGATTTCTCCTTGACAGGTGATAGCTAGTCCCTGGGGAAAACCAAAGGGGGAGCGCTGTAGCTCAGAATGTGATGAGCGAGGCTTTAAACCCAGGTGGTCTACTCCCAGCACTCACACTTAGGATCACAGAGTTCAGGAGCCACACATCATAACAGAATAAGGGCCTCCAAACCCAGTTCTCCTTTGAGAAATTACCTTTAAAAATACTCCAGTGTAATGAGTTTTTATTTTTTAAACCATTCAACTTGGGTAAGACATGAATTAAAGTTCCTTAATTCAATAGCAGTTTCTCAAAACCAGAATGCCTGTGTTTAACGGGGGTTGGAAAATACAAATATCTGAGGCATCAGGACTAATTGGTGAGGCTTACATATTTAACCTAACTATAGTTCTTGCCTACTAGTTATAAAGTGCTAGAAATGGAACATAATTACAATGTCTAAATATGGCCAACTGGTTGACCCCGTTGTGAGATTTTATTTTTATTAATTATTTCCAGGACTGTAAGGCTGAAAAGGTTGGGTCAAATGTTTTGGAGGTGGTACTGAGTCTGCCTCTCCATTAAGAGACTAATACCCACTAGTATGTGTACCACTTAGTTTCCTACCAAGTGCTCTTTGTTCTGTATACAGCTCGCAAAAGCAATCAATGAAAGTTAATGGAGACCAACTCAGCGGGTGTTAATGGTGACCCCAAATAGCTTCTCACTCTTGAAAAGAGAGGTAATAATAAATCATGAATAATGACACCATACCGTCCTCTCTGACAGATTAGATCTATGAAACACACTGGAGGAAAATGTTAAAGAGGCACATGGAGCCTTACGGTCCTACCAACCCTAGCTGGTTTGCACTGGTGCAGCCTTAGGATGATCACTTGGAGAAATAATCCCCAAGGATGGTAGTGTTCTTCGAATGCTATATTCTCCACTTCACATTCCTAAGGTCCTTCCTGGTGGTGTGAGCACTTGGGTTTCTCACGAGGCTAAGGGTATAAAGTGAGCTCATATATGGTGCACAAAGTGGGAGCTTTAAGGCCTTCACAGATCCTCAGCTCCCATATTTCTCCAAGTTACCTTCTCTACATTATATCAAACATTAAAACATAGCAAATATACAAAACACATTAAAATGTACGCAAAGTATGCTATGTGTTAAACATATTAAAACATACTCTTAGTGTGTATGTGTTACTATACACATACTGAAGATATATCTTTAAATGTTTCATGTATTTTACTTTTCATTTATGAAAATATTAAATGTTCTTATTAGGAAGATTTTTTATTTGTTTGGTTTTTTTTTTTTTTTTTTGAGACAGGGTTTCTCTTTGTCCCCCTGGCTGTTCTGAAACTTCCTCTGTAGACCAAACTGGCCTTGAACTCAGATATCCACCTGTCTCTGCCTCCAGAGTGCTGGGATTAGAGGCATGCACCCCCACTACCTAGTCATGAAGAACTTTTTGAAAGAGCAAAATTTTGGTTGAGTAACTATACTAATCATTGTGTATACCCAAGACTTAGGTCAAACAAAAAGAACAGAGGATCTGACTTTCCCAAAGTTAATATTAAGTAAAACGGGTTATTTTTATAGACTGGAATTAATAATAAAGTTCATATAATAATAGATTTTTTGAAAAACAAATTGAGTTTTTATTTTTAATTATCTCATCATGTTTTGGAGCCAAGACAAAACAAGTTTGAAGGTCTCAATACTATCAGGCCCTGTTGTACCCACAATGCCTAGCTGACAAGGTGGTCTTCGTGGCGAGGTTCCTGATGTCAAAACAGAACGTACCTCTCAGCTTTCTGATCTGAAATTCTCAATTCACAGACTCTGGTGAGGAATATGGCTACAGGAACATCACATGAAGGTTGCCACCAGCTATTCCTATGAGGTACATTTTCCCACAGGTGGGCCCAGCAGACTAAGAAGATCTAAGAGAACACTCCCCCCCCCCCCTTACCTTGAGAATCGAGATTTGGCAAATGCAGTTGGTTGGTTTCAGGCATTTTGTTGAGAAAAGGAAATGTCAAGGTTGCTTCTGGTTCTGGGGATTTTGGCTTTGCTACCTGAAACACAGCAACAGACACAGACACTAGAAAGATTGTCCAGCAATTAACCTGTGGATTGATTTTACACTATGACTACTTAAACAAGCCGGTAAGCTTAAATGCTTAATTTTACAATACAATTTTTCCTTTCCTAATGATTTTTTCACACTTTACTGAATCAATAAAGTGGTTGATATTTTTCTAGAAATTAAGTAAGCGCATAAGAATGTGGTGATCCCCTTTCTTCAACCTCAGAAGACATTGGAGCCTTTCCCCTCCCTCACCTTCTTTTTGGACAAGGTCTTACTACTTAGTCCTGGCTGTAAGGCTAAGCATTATAGTAATCCTCTTTTAATGGACATTACTCCGAATACAGTATTCTACTCTCCCACAAAGTTATGCAACACACATATACTTTGCCCGTTGACAAAGATACATTGCCAAAACAGCTAGTGCCAGCACGGGGGTCCTTAGAGTTTTGAGGTGCCTTAGATGACCTTTTAGGCTTTAAAAATTCTCACGTTTGCTTTAAGATTTTAAAATGTCATTGCTATTTAATTTTATTTCTTTCTTCCACGTCTGAAGACTCTTCTAGAGTAGAAGCATCCTCGTGTTGTCCTATTGCTTCCAGTCAATTTACTGCCAGAGACAGAATGCCAAATATTTTAACAGTGCCTAAGATAAGAGCCATAGACTTCTGAATCTGAATGCAGAGGGCAGCTGTTTGGGTTTAGTCCATTTTGCTTCTCATAGGACTTAACTCTAACTTGTAGCTGTTGGCTCGACAACATTTACTCCTTCTCTGCTGTATTTTATTTTTCTTTATTAAGAATATATTCAATCCTAAGAGAATCTTGAAGGAAATATAATCAGTCACATTGGTCAGCATTGCTGTGGTCAACCAGATAGCTGTATAGACCTCAGCATTTAACATACAGCAAATACTTAAGGTCTGGTTTTATCAAAGTTCACAACATGCTAGTCTTACTTTTCTAAATATTTATTTTTACTTATCTCTCTCTCTCTCTCTCTCTCTCTCTCTCTCTCTCTCTCTCTCTCTCTCTCTCTCTTTCTCTCTCTCTCTGTATGACAGTATGTGCATGTGAGTGTAACAAGTGCCCACAAAGGCCAGTAGTATTTGGTCTCCCTAGAGATGGAGTCATGGCTGGCTGTGACCCACCTGATATAGGTGCTGGGAGCTGAGCTCTTAACCTCCGAGCCCCCTTCCTGGCCCTAACAACCCTCGAGCCTTAAGCTCAGAGAGGCTATTCCTGAATGGTGAAGACTGACAAGGAGGTTCAGAGAAGAACTGGTTGCAAATGAAAGAATTAAACATAGCAGAAATGCCAGTCTGGTGCTTTGCTTTTAGAAAGGTGACATTCCCCAAGTGAAATCTGAAAATCAAAGCTGTTGCAAGCATGGTGATCACCATTATCTAAGACCAAGAGAGAGAGGGGAGAGGGCCACAGATGGGGGGGGGGGACTGCTGTCCTAGAGGTCATTATTCCATTTGCTAACCAACCACTGGAGCTTCCAAACCAGAAGTCAACAGCACAGAATTTTAAAGGCGTGGACATAATAGCATTTGATACCAAGGATAACCTGGGAATCCTGGATAGTTTATGCTTTAAAAACATGATTCTGAGACTCACGTTTATTAAATAGCTAAAAGGTTTATGACAGAAGGCAAACAAAACAGATAAACAACCTGAGAAAGTTTTTTTTTTGTTTTGTTTTTTGTTTTTTTGTTTTTTAACTACAGTGGTTGGACATGAAACTGGCAGTCAAAGATGGCTCACACTGATGGGGGAACACAGGTGAGCACTGGCAGGAATACACTAAGTTATGGCCGTCATTTTGTTTGGTTCCAGGAATGTTATGAAGTTTTCCTTTCAGGTTAGCATTCTGTAAAGTACTGAGTTTGAATAATTAAATGATTACAAGCACATGGTAGATAAGATACAATTGGTAAAGGCGCAGGCCCCTGCCTGTCCCACCCTACTGTGAGACCTGATTCAATGATCCCCTACGGACCTTCAGAGGGTCCGGCAATTCTCTCTGTGTAAAGATAGGACGAGGTGAGGTCTGAAATAGTCACAACACATCAGTCCACAGGCATCTTAGAGGCTCTTCCAAGAGCACTCCACTCAGCTCTGTGAGACTAGGTACTGTGTCCTGTTCCCCATCAAATATCCAGTGACTAGTAAGGTACTTGGCACATCCAGGTGCACAACTAATATGTCTGAGACAATGCGGTCTGAAATAAACTAAGTAGTCAATTTTTCACTTTAAGTTCAAATCTGTATTTAGGCTGATTTTTAATGGTGGAATACTGCCATAAATAACCTGACTACTGTACAGGCCTGGTCCCCTTGGTGGTCATGAGGATTTCTTAGCAGCTTTTACAGAGGTCAGGGTCATGTGTGCAGAGTGCCTACCTGGTCTGGAATGCACTCTTTAGTTTTAAAATTCTTTAGAAATGAACAACTGAGACAAACAGCGAAGAGTTTTTAGATCTAGTGTTTAAAAACAAACCCAACTAATATAAGTAAGACTCGAATATGAACTGCATTTAATGAGAGGAAGACTTTAAAGCCCACAGTATCCTAAGTTTCTTGATATCCAAATCGAGGGGTATCAGACATACTACTGCTAAGAAGTTGGTACACAATGGGAAGAGAATATTGAGTAAGATGTCACGGTAAGACCATACACAGCCAGTGAAGCCTAAGTTTAAAAGGGTTCTACAACATGTTTTCGCTTAAATAAATGTAAGTGTCTTGAAGATTAAATAAGAAATGGTAAATGCTGTAGGTACAGAACACAGAATGGTATGTTTTGGGCATCTACCCCTTGCTCATCCTTTGTCTGCATATGTAACAAATGTGTTTGTGTGTGCTAAGGCATCTGATATATTCATAATGCAAATGTCTGTATTTCCCCTTCTCTCCATATACAGTGGGGGTGTGAATAGGAATGTGTCTTGTAGGCTCATAGATTTCAGTGCTTTTCCTTCGTCTGTGGAATGGTTTGGGGAAGGATCAGGAGTTGTGGCCTTTTTAAAGAAGGGGGTGTCACTTGGGGTGGGCTTTGAAGTTTCAAAAGCGCCATACTAGGTCCAGCCTCTCTGTCTGTCTGTTTGTCTGTCTGTCTGTTTGTCTGTCTTTTGTCTCCCTCTGTTTTCTGCTTGTGGACCAGTTATTAGCTTTTAGCTACTGCTCCGGCACCACGCCTGCCTGTCTGATGTCACATTTCCCACCATGATGAAAATGGACTCATCCCCTGAAACTCTAAGCAATCCCCCAATTAAATGCTTTCATTTATGAGTTGCCTTGGTTTTGGCATCTCTTTATAACGTGTGTGTGTGTGTGTGCGCATGTGCGTGTGCGTGATGTTGAACAATGAACATGCAGTGAAGACAGGAAAACGAACGGGCGAGACCGCCAGCCCTCGGGACTGCTGGGCGCCCCCGGAAGCCACATTACCCTGTGGATTTAACTCCACTCCGCTGCATTCTCACCTTCTGTGACAGCACTAACTCTACCTTCCCACTCATCTCATTTTCTGGCTTCTTCTGGTCTCGTTCTTCTGGCACCTCGTTCTTCAGCTGCGCGCTGGCGGAGAAGTCCACAAAGGCCACGGTGGGGCTGCAGCGAGTCACTGTTGCTGTAAAATGCTGCGGCTCTGGAGGGAAGTCACAGGTGGGTGCAGGAGGAAAAGGAAACCATACAACGGATCATTTCCCTTCAGAGTCACCATGAACGTTTCATCAGAGTGCTCCCTCCTGAGGACAAGCTGGGTCACTGCATGAGGATGCGCAGCCAAGGGCCAGGACAGCAGGATTCCCAGCAAACTGTACTCGCATCAGAGTACCACGTGACACGGAACATTTAATGACAGCGGGGTAGAAGGCAGGATGTCCACAGACCCGTCTGTACTTGTGATGGGGTGACAAGCTAACTTTCCCTTGTGTGTGCTGCTGTCCTCATCTGGAGATTAGAGGCTGACATTACGCCTTCCTCTCTAGTGCCTACCAGGCAAGCAGTGTTCCTCTATGGTCTCTGCTTCGGTTCCTGCCTCCATGGTCCTGCTCTGAGCTCCTCCCTGACCCCCTTTGAAGGATAGACTGTGATCTGAGAGTTCTAAGATGAAATAAACACTTTTCTCCCCGAGTAGATATTTATCACAATGACTACAAAGCGACGAGGACAGTTCAGTGTTTGAATTACGGCTATAAAGAAACTAAGTATTTTTTAAATGAGGATGAAGACATACTTTTAAAGAATATCAGTGTATATCTATATCTATCTATCTCTCTATATATCTATCTATCTCTACCTATCATCCACCTATCTATGGATCCATCTATCCATCTATCCAACTATCCAACTATCCATCTGTCTATCTATCTCCAAAGCCGGAGTTTCTATTTTTATAGCAACATTAATGCCATAGTGAGAATTTCTCCCCAGGGCCTCTAGGTGGCAGCACAACCACAGAGCCTGACAGGCCTCTTCTATTCAGCAGGGAAAATTGGCACCATTCCCTCACAAGTCACCAAGCTTTACCTGAAGACTCAGACACACCTGCTGAAGTCTGCTCCGCGTCCTGTACCCCCGACTTCCCACCACCATTCTCATCCTCTTGGCCATTCGACTCAGCTTCATCAGCGGCTGCCTGAAAAAGATTGTTTTTTTCCTCTCTTGAAAAAAAACCAAACCCTTGAAAGTTCTGAAAAGCAAAGGCTATTTCCTGAATGATAATTTTCAGGCCTAACAAGATGGGGCGCCCCCACAAACTGTCTTCTACATCGAAGCTCTATGCTGGAAGTTTTATTTTGCTGGAAGGAGGTATTTGTGAGCAAGCTCCCTTTCCCCAACCATCCTCACTGTTTGTCTTACCACCGAATCTCCTAAATCAAAGTCACCATCTGCTTGCTTACAAATGCCTTTCAAGTTGGCTGTGGGTCCAACCACCAGCAGAGGGGATTTTTGTCTCGATTTTTAAAGTCTGAACCTCACAGTTGGCTGTCCTGGGCATAGCTGCCTGTGGCTCTTAACACTGTAGGGTTTATCCTTGAAGCTCGCAGGAGTTTTTATAGTCACTTCTTCCCTTTCACTCTGACAGCTGGGAACTAAGGTTAGCTTTTCTTCCTTAGTCTCCCACTAATGGGTCTCCTTGACACGGATGCCAGTCACTGCCACACCACAGTCAAGTACCTCTCTCCTAGCCGAGCCTCCTGCTGTCAGCTGGATGCTTGTTACAACAACAACTGCATAGCAACCTAATGGGAATAGTTGAACAAATCAGGACCATAAAGGGAAGTACCACACAGTCATTGAACATAGATGTCGAGCAGGCTGGGGGACACTGCTTAGCGAGACAGTGTTTGCCTAGTGTTCACAAGGCCATGGGTTGGTGTGATCTCAAGTATGGCACAAGATACACACACACACACACACACACACACGCTATACAGTAGTGATGTGTGAAATTATTCAATGTGAAGTTAAAACATTTAAAGTTTATATATATATAGTATTATATCAAGATATATAAGATTATACATATGCTTATGTACATATAATGTACCTATCAGTATATGTATTTATATATATATATTTATACCACACATACACATATGTGTATTGTGTGGCATATATAAACACACGTGTGTGTGGCATAAAAGCCAAAGGGGACTAAACAGTAGACAGTGGAAGCAGGGAGGAGGGGCAGCAGACAGCATTGAGACCGGACAAATAAGAGCAATCTACAATGCATGTACACTGTATGTACAATGTATGTATAAAAGTGCCACAATGAAGTTATTATTTTATGTTAAAGCAATAAAAACAGAAACACAAAATTCCAAGGAAATAGAAAATGATAATGGTGTTCATTTTTAAATGTGTTTACATTTGGGGATGATTTTCCCATTTTTATATATACTTTCATATATTATAAAAGCTGAATCCAGAAGGCAATCTGTGTAGTTTCATATTATCTTTATAGAGTACGGGGAACTGACTCGAGAGTTAAGTCTGATATTTTTCTCCTCTACCTTAGCGGCTTGATAAAAATAAGTGGAAGGTTAAATTAATTATATCTGGAAGAATGCTTACGCAAAAGAGTGTAAGCCAATGACTATTTTATTTTATTTAGCAGAAGTTTTATGTAAAAGACTAAAGTTGAATTTTTAGTGTGTATAAAACATTTCATAAACTTTAAAAGATTTAAGAAAAAAACTAACATTGGATTTCATAAAAGGAATAGACAAAAGTTCCTGTTCTGCCTGGTCATGCAGGCTCTCAGTTCCAAAGAAACACACAGAGGTTTATAACAATTATAAACTGTTTGGACTATTAGCTTAGGCTTATTATTAACTAGCTCTTACAACTTGAATTAACCCATAAGTTTTGTCTATGTTAGCCACCTGGTGTGGTACCTTTTATCAGTGAGGCATTCTTATCTTGCTTCCGTCTGTCTGGTCTCCCTATCTGTAGTTCCTGCCTGGCTACTGGCCAATCAGCACTTTATTAAAACCAATATAAGTGACAAATCTTTACAGGTTACAAGAGCATTATCCCACAGCAAAAAGGCATTATTAAATCCTGCATAAAATATCTCCAAGGAGAAACTAACTCCCCAACTTGTCCTCTGACATCTACTTGGGCCCTCATAAAAACACACACATATGTATATATGTATATATATATATATACACACACAAAATAAATAAATGTAAAACTTTTTTAATATTAGAAATAGGAATTTTAAAACAAAACTTTTCAAGCTGCTTAAAGACTTCAGCAATAGCATGTAGTAGAAAATGTGATTTTTTTTTTGCAGGGTGGAGTACTTTGAAATACTCATAATTAGACTGAAGTTTTCTAGTGACAGATAATCATATATCAAGTTGGAAAGAACATACTATCAAGTTAAAATGTATTTTTTTTCCAGTACTGAGGACTTAACAGAGATTCCTACATGCAAGTCAAACCCTCTACCACTGAGCCACACTCTGCTCCTAGCCCTTTCTTACTATTTAAGTCAGAGTCTTGATAATTTGCACAGGCCACTCTTGAATTCACTCTGTATCCAGGAAGACTCTGAAATCCTCCTGCCTCAACTTCTTACACAGTTGAGACTTTAAGCTTATGTCTTGAGGCTAGCTTTAAGAACCCTAGGCAGGCCAGTTGTGGTGATGTATGCTTGTAATCTGAGCCATTTCAGAGCCTGAGGCGGGACTAGGAGTTCAAGCCCAGCCTAGGCAAATTAGTGAGACCCTATTACAAAAAAACTGAAAAGGTTTAGGGGTTTCAATAAATGGTAGAGTGATTATATAGCATGTACAAGGCTCTGGGTTTGCTCCTCAGTATCACACACACACAAAAACCAAACAAACAAAAACTCAAAGAAACAAACATTTTCCAACCCCACTGCCAATAAGAAAAAAAAAAAAACCACAGTCAGAAAATAATCACACTGGTATTGTTGAATGGATTTTTAATACCTTTTAAATCATACCAACAAGCTTGAACTGAATCCCTTTAAGAAATGGTGAATGAGCAGGGTGGCATATGAATGGTGGTGGCAAACGCTTTTAACCCCATTGGGAGGCAGAGGCAGGCAGATCTGAGTTCAAAGCCAGCCTGGTTTACAGAGTGAGTTCCAGGACAGTCAGGGCTACACAGAGAGACCCTGTTTGGAAAGACAAAAACAAAACAACAGCAAAAAGAAACAAAGAAAGAAATTCAATGAATGAAAGGAACCAGATCCAAATCTCTTTTATTCCATTGAGGCTCTGTGTGTGTGCACGCGTGTGCGTGTACCTGTGTACACGGTGTGTGTGTGTTCGGACACTCATACATTTATAGAATAACTGAAGAGCAACTGGTTCAACACTTACAGGAAGAAGCTGGACTTCATCTTTTCAGTTCACTCTGATGCAGACAGAAACATTAATACCCAGTGGTATTTTTGCCTTATGATGTTAATATATAAAATACTGGCAGGACTACTGATTCTTAGCTTCCTTCTCTCCTAACGGACTAAATTACAGAAAACTATCTAAGGCTGGAAAACAAATTTGCAGCTAAGTACTGATGAACGAGCCTCTTGAGAACACTCATGTTTCCAATTACCAGCACTGAGTAGCTACAAACAGGGCCCAGAGCCTGAAAATGAACAAAGAGATGAACATATTTTATGCACTCTAAGATACCATCCAGTTCAAGCTGTATTATTTTAGGCACTACTAAGAAAGAAAACACACTGTTAAAAATGACAGCCTATGGATCGCAAGAAGAGTCTTGATTTGTAGACATTAAAACATAGGAAGTGTGCCACTTGGACTCGATGAAACGGGAGTCTTCCCGAAGCCTGGCTGACATAATGCATAATGCAAACAGGACAAGCTCCCCCAGCATTAACTACCTCAGCCGGGGTTATGTAACTGGCATATCACGTTCCAGTAATATTTCAGTTATGCATGACTAACAGAGCCCTACCTTTGAGAGTTCTCGGGTGGCTAAGGTATTTCTATACAGCTCAACACTCGCCCTGAAGTGAAGGTCCAGAACTTACATCCTGCTATCCAGTGCGGGTCAATAATGGCTGTAATACAGTTACCATGATCAATGTTTACCTCACTTAGCAGGTCTCAGTGCTACTGAGTCACTTGCCATGGATGATGCCAGTTAACCATCAGAGTGAGCTGAAAGGCAGTGTCAACAGACATGGTTCTCCTTACACAGGCTGAAGGTGAGTGGTGCCAGGCTGCCGGTGGCAGCAAGCAGGAGAGGTGGGAGCCCTGAGCTGTGCTAATAGCCTCCCCGTGCTATCATCTGGCCTTCTGGTCACACTTCCCCTTCGGTGGTCTCCCAGTATTTAGTGTTTGATCCGTTAAAAGTAACTAAATACTCGAGTCTTTTGAGTTCACTGTAGAAACAATCCAAACCGCCATTTCTGTTTCTGTTCTTTCTTTCCTCTATCTCTGTTCATTTTTGAGCAAAAGGTGAGAACTTGCTGGAACCCTTCAGGGCAGGAGGCAGTTCAGTTAGCTCCTCTTCTCAGAGAAGCCAAGACTGTAACTGTCCCTGGCCAGCAAGCCATCCCTGGGATCAAAGTGGCAAAGGTGGACATATAACCCATATCAGGAAACCAGATGCTTTCTTGAATAAATGCATTATCTACGCGATCCATGCTCAAAAGCTTAGCTTAAGTACACATTATTCACTCAAGTCAAGTTGTCACCAGCAAAATATTCAGGGAAAACCGAGAGAAAAAAATAATCTATTACTCAATTTAAAAACTCTTTATATGCACCAAGAACAAGAAAAAGCTATTTAAAAACGAACTTAACAGTGGTAATGTAACGGGCACCTTACATTTTACATTTTTCTATAAAGTTTTCTGCGTTCTGCAACACACAAAGACTATCTGTAATGAAGGGAAATTCCCAAAGCTGGCCTAATTAACTCAAGTCTGGCTTCTCTATTCTGAATGCTTGTTATTTCTGCGCTAATGGCATCACATCCAAGGAAATGAGTTCAAAGTTGGCAGTCTGAACCAGCCCCGATAGAATCAGAGGTCTGCTTCAAAACCACTGCTGCTGGCAACTGTGCCTTCTGGCTCGTGCTTTCCCTCCTTCGGTTACCGCCCAGGGGAGAGGCCTTCCCTCCTCCAACCGGCAACACTTTCTCAAGAAAAACAACAAGTAAACACAAACAGAATGCTGGATGGGAATGAATGGGCCTACAGAAAGGTTTGAACGTGACTAAGCCAGGAGCTGGCTTCCCCTTGGCCAAGAACCCATCCAAGCTAGCCCCACTGCCCAACTCAAAGACCAAGACCACAGGCAGGAGGTGGCAGATTCCTGAACTCAGAATCACATGGTTTAGCCACAAAAATGTACCTGGCTACCGGTTGCTCCTCTGCACACCAGACCTGTCAGGCTGGCAGAGAGCAATCAAAGGATGCATGGCAACTGGAAGACTTGGAAGGGTAAGATCCAGCCTGAGACCCCAGCTCCAGTTCATCGTTTGACCTCTACAGTTTAAGTGGTGATGTCCAAGGACCTTCTTGAGAGAATATTCTGGGACGATGAGAGATTTTCTGGCTCCAGTCTCGAATAACTGGACGCGAGCCTGGAAGCCCAGGGTATTTGTGTCCTGGCATCATGACCCTGTGCCACATAGGCTATGCATATGATTCTCCTTTTACTTTCAGGCTATGAAGAATCTGTCACCATTGCAAGGAGAAGAAGCAAGACCGGAGACCCACTTCTCCAGACTTTAAATATTACATTCATGTGTGCATTTGGACTGTGTTATTTATAGTATGCTTTTTGAACCACTGGAGATAAGCCAGGGTTAATTTACTTCCTCTGATGTATATCTCTTTGAAATGCCGAGTTTCTATATAAAATTATAAGATAGCAATTAATAGATTTTTCAAAAGCATTAATCTACCAACCTCACTATGACTCCTAGCTGGGGAAAATACTTCATGGAGAAATGCCTGTCGACATTTGACATCCCAAAGGAATCTGCAGCTGGTGTGAGCGGCAAGGCACACAGCGCCTACTCAGATGCCTTTGCCCTGCTCTCACCGCAAAGCAGAGAGGAGCAAGAAAGATCTGATTGTTCCCCAGGAGCAGAAGACAGAAAGAAAGTGCTGATTTTCTTAGAAGAAGCCCACGAGTGTTTTCAAGATGGGGAAAACAGGTTCACCCTGTCACTCGGCTTGAGAAAATCTTGATGGAGTGTCTGAGATACCCAAGAGCTGAGTTTGGCTCCGTCGAGGAAGAACTGCCACCATCATTGGATGAGTGAGTGTGTGAGAGGGATCCCTCAGCTGCCATGGGATGGAGTGACAGAAGGGTCACTGTCTGGAGAGCGCAATTTTGGGAGCCCAGGTGGAAGAAGTGAGCCAAGACTGGGGAGCCCCACGATGGAAAGAAAAAGAGCTAGAGGAAGAATTAAAGGTACTAGCGCTGGAGTCTTCTGGAAAGAACTGTTCACAGCAGCCTGGGTTTTAGAGAATGAACTGGAATGACTGACATGTGCAGCAGAAAGAGGAAAAGGAATTCGCCTCATGCACATAAAATTCACATCTGCTCAAAATAGTAATTTCAATGATCTTATGTAAATTCTCCAAACCTTTACATCTCTCCCAATTTTGTGCTTCTAGGGGAAAAGTACTCTTTTATCTTACATTTGCTGTATGGTAGTATAGAAAATAAGGGCACCCTTGGTCCACAAGTCACCTTGACATCATGCTAAGTGTTCGGCAGATGTGTATCCTCCAATAACTAACTGACATATATGGGTATATGTAATGCTAGTCTATTAACTTCCTTCTAAACACAAGCCAAGGTCAGACACTTAAATGTGTTCAGCAGAGTCTGTCCAAGCACATGGTGCTATTGAGGTATTTTAGGAAAGGATCATTTTCAGACCACTAAGCAAGGCAGAGATTCAAATTAAAGCATAACAGACAGTGGACAAAAAACAACACCGCCACCACCATGTGAGGGAGACTATCGTAGTTATTTCTCTTGTGGTAAAAACAACACAGCAAAAGCATCTTAAAGGAGAGAGTGAGCATCTTTTGGCTCACAGTTGAAGGGGATACAGTCCATCATGGTGGGAAGTCAAGGCGGCAGGAGTGGTAGGCAGCTGGTCACATGACATCCACAGTCAGAAAACAGCACTGATCGCTGGTGCTCAGTACCTGTCCTCGTTTTTATTCAGTCCAGGTCCCAGACTATACAGTGGTGCCATCCACATTTACAGCGGCTCCTCCTACCTCAGACAACCCAATCTAGACATGCTCAGAGGCTTGTCTCCTAGGTGATCCTAGAACCTATCAAGTTGTCAGCACTAGCCAGCATGAAGACAAAAGCATGTCTTTCAATACAGGATACTAAGCATAGGATAAGCTTGTCTTCAGGTTACGAAAACTCCTAAATTTCCTTTCCAGTCCTGCAGTCTAGGAACCTGTGTGTGCGCGCTATGACATGGTTTTCTAACAGAAGCCAGTGTTTTAAAATGCAAGGTGCTAGTTTTTCTTTAATTGGGCTTCTAAGAGATACAGAAATGAACTAACCTCTGAAGGATCTCACAAATAACAGGGAGGGAGGGGAACCCATCCCTCTCTCTGGAACAGGATAGCACCTAGTCTCCAGCACCACCTTTTGTCCCTCTTGGGTCCTTAGATTCTAATGTTCCCATTCTATTTCCATCCAACTAGACGCAAATATCCACACTGAAGGTCAAGCCTCAAAGTCCACAACCCACAAAGCCCTCCCTAGACCACATCGGTCTATGATTGACTTTACCCATCCTTTGCCATCTTACATCCCTCTGGTTCTTAGTCTATAACCTAGCACTTCATGACATGTTGTTTGATATCCTCCTTGAGTTCATTTATGCAAACATTATACCCCTATTCTCACACAGCTGCACCTACCAGGAGGGTCTGGAATGGGATGCTCTAAGTAGATACAACCCAAATATGTGAAGAGATCCAAATTCCCCTCCACTCGAAATATAAAATAAGAAAATCATGGTCTCAATGGCACCCAGTGAGAAAGAAGCAGCAGCAGAAAACTGAAAGAGATAGCAAGGCGTGATAAAAAGTGCCCACATAAGCCCGAAAGGCTGACGCTCCCACCTCAGAGCACCCAGCAGGGGTAGCAGGGCCCCCCCTTCCCTGTGGTTCACCTCGCATTCTGAATTCACACCCCTGCCTACTGCTATCACTGTGCCCTTTGCAGAGTTCCAACTTGCCCTAAAGCAGTTGTGACATTCTAGTGGTGGGGGAGGCTACTCCTCTGTAGAGGGTGTCTCGTTTGAGAATGCAGTTCTTGGAAGAAAGACACTATTTAAAAAGAAGAACACCATTCTTTCGACAACCCCACGGAACTGAGAAAACAAGGGAGAAACCGAAAAGTCAAGTTCAACCCAGTGCCAATTCTTGGGAAGCGTGGAAGTACAGCATCCTGTCTCAAGACAACCATCACCCTTTACTAGGACCAATTCATTTCATGCTTTCAATAGGAATATAACAGCTTGATTTTTTTTTGGAATAACAGAAAAGTAAATAAAGAAGTAAGATTAGCTACTTATTTTTAGTATTATTTTTATTGATATTTCATGTTTCCCTAGTTGACCAGGAACTTACTATATAAGCTAGGCTGGCCTTGAACTTGCAACAATCCTCCTGACTAAATATCGAAGAATATTATCTTAAGGTGTGTTATATTTGTTTCTGCTCTGGAACATTTGTTTAATGATGTAAAGATGTGTTGCTTTTTTATAATTCATTTGTTTAATTCTTTGAAGCTGTGGTTCTTTGCCTGTCTAAACACCTAATGGTCTAATAAAGAGTTGAACGGCCAATAGCGAGGCAGGAGAAAGGATAGGCAGGGCTGGCAGGCAGAGAGGATAAACAGAAGTATAAATGAGGAGGAACAGAGAAAAGAACAGCAAGAGAACAAGGAGAGGAGGACCCTGGGGGCCAGCTACTCAGCCACACAGTCAGCCATGGAGTAGGAGTGAAAGTAAGGTACGCGGAAGTAAGAAAAGGAAAAGCCCAGAAGCAAAAAGTAGACAGAATAATGAAGTCAAGGAAAGCTGGCTAGAAATAAGCCAAGCTAAGGCTGGGCATAGATAAGAAAGAATAAGACTCCATGCATGATTTATTTGGGGGTTGGGTGGTGGGATCCCCAAAAGAGTGAATAAAGAGTCAAAAGATAAAATAACAACCAACAACAAATAAGCTTTCCAAATAATGGATACAGGTATAGCTAGAACAACAAACTCTTGGGAAAGGATTCCTTAACATGAGTCCTGGGATAACATGCTTGAATGGAAAGGTTGAGACATGATTTCTCTGTGTAACCTTAGCTGTCCTGGAACTCTCTATAGATCAGGCTGGCCTCAAATGCTCAGAGATCCACCTGTCTCTGCCTCCTGAAGGCTGGAATTAAAGGTGTACGCCACCACTGACTGGCAAGTTTTAGATCTTAAGTAACCAGTACAGGTGAAGAACTTTCTGGTAATAGGCCAAAGTACTGCAGAGCACAGATAACAACTTTCACACATGAACACACACATGTGCACATACATGTGCACACATGCACAGAGATGGGGAGGGAGACAGATGATAGATAGATAGATAGACAGACAATAGGTAGATGGTAGATACATAATAGATAGATATAGATAATAGATAAATAAATAGACAGATAGATAGAGAATAAATAATAGCTAGATAGTAGATATATAGATAATAGATAAATAGACAGATAGATAATAGATAAATAATAGATAGCTAGATAGTAGATGTATAGATAATAGATGATAAATGATAGATAATAAATAGATAACAGATAGATAGTAGATATA
Organism: Myodes glareolus; assembly: GCF_982192425.1. Taxonomy (NCBI): domain Eukaryota; kingdom Metazoa; phylum Chordata; class Mammalia; order Rodentia; family Cricetidae; genus Myodes; species Myodes glareolus. Next base: position 40,218,619 of record NC_142033.1, read on the forward strand.
TAGATAATAGATGATAGATAGATGGATAGATGTAGATAGATAGAGAGAGAGAGAGAGAGAGATAATAGATATAGACAGACAGATTCACCTAGAAAATAATGGAGTAACTTCTGTCAAGTGGAAGAATTTGAAGTACTACAGATCAGAGCATAAATATCACTCACTATTGTCAGCACTCAAGTTTGCTCAACTAGAAATTAATCTTAACTAGGAAAAAAATGTTGCAATGAGGGCCCTCTTGTTTGTCCCAGCCGCCTGGTTAGCTTAGCTCCGAAATAATCACACAGAAATTGTATTAATTAAATCACTGCTTGGCCCATTAGCTCTAGCCTCTTATTAGCTAACTCTCACATCTTGATTTAATCCATTTCTATTAATCTGTATATCGCCCCCTGGCTATGGCTTTCCGGGAAAGATTCAGCATGTCTGACTCTGGTGGCTCCATGGTGTCTCTCTCCTACTCCACTTCTCTTCCTCCCAGCATTCAGTTCTGTCTTTCCCGCCTACCTAAGTTCTGCCCTATCAACTAGGCCAAGGCAGTTTCTTTATTCATTAACCAATGAAAGCACACACAAACAGAAGGACTCCTACACCAAAAAAAGACACAAGAGAAATAAACCCAGGCTAGCCCACAAGTTTGGACCTGTCCTCTGAGGTTGCCTAGCATCGCTCTGGCTATGGGGAAGAAAGGCTAGATGGTTGCCTTTCCTTTGGAGTTCCCCTTAAGAGGACATGCAGACTCCTGAAATCACATGATTTATTTCATATCATGGATGCCGCTTCTCTTAAAATAAATCACTTTTGGGGGTATGTAATCACTTAAGAATGAAGGAAATCTAGAAAATGCTCCCGAAGAACACAGAGTGGGGAGCAGAATGGCTCATTTTCCCTGAAAAGCAAGCCCAGCTCTACAGTGTCTAACTATCTGGGGGTTTCTAGTTTAAAAATAGGAGCAGAGGTGAACATTTATCTCACTAGTTAAGATCTCCCCTCCTGGGAGCAGAACTCAGTATCCCAATCCTGCCGCTTTGTAAGGTGTCCCCAGAGGTGGTGACAAATCCAAAGTAAAACCGCAGTCCAGGAGGTGAGACCGAGCATTTGTCTGGGACACGACACTTGGTGAAGATGTGACATCTGAGTCTCGGTCACGGAGCATGCGGGGCTGAGGTGAATGACATTCTCATATGGCTGATAGAAGGACGGCACTATCGGGTACAGTGTGTGGGTGTGGCCAGGAGCCACCGCATGTTGAGGGGAGGAGGTGGGAAGCAAGTTTACCTTCAGACCAAATCTTCTGAGGAGCTGGAGAGGAAACCTCAACAATTTTTCCATCCTTACCTATCAAGCCCCACAGCACAGTAGGATGTTGGCTGCTAGCGAGGGCAGCCTGTACCCCCAAAACTAGGCTATACCTGTGTGGGTGACAGCTTTGGTTGGTTAAGAGGAACAAGCCTGAGTTCCTGAGGACATGACGTACTCCAAAGGGACAAGCCTTGCACCTCTGTGGGTGCTCATGTCCGCTCCTCTTAAGCGACTCTTTCTGGCTGTTCACTGAAGACCTGGCTGCTGCCTTAGACAAGTTTGAATTTAAAAGTTTATGCTAATAAAAATTGCATTCTTAATAAATTTTTGTTTTTAACTAATAAACACACACACACGCATATATGTATGTAGGTGGGTAGCCAGAGACAGCTAGATGGCAGCTAGCTAGCTAGGTGATAGATGGATGATAGACAGACAGGCAGACAGACAGAGATACAGCATCAAAGCTAAGATGCCAGGTTCTGCCAACACCACTCATCTTACTGTGAGACAGGGTCTCACTACGAGGCTCAGGCTGACCGCAAACCCACACCCTCCTCCTTCAGTTCTCTAAGTGCTGGAATTACAGGGGTGTACCACCACACCTAGCTCGGCACAGGTGTGTACCACCGCACCTAGCTCGGCACAGGTGTGTACCACCGCACCTAGCTCGGCGCAGGGGTGTACCACCGCACCTAGCTCGGCACAGGGGTGTACCACCGCACCTAGCGCGGCACAGGGGTGTACCACCACACCTAGCTCGGCACAGGGGTGTACCACCACACCTAGCTCGGCACAGGGGTGTACCACCACACCTAGCTCGGCACAGGGGTGTACCACCACACCTAGCGCGGCACTAGTTATTTTCAAATCATAAAAACAAGTCTAACGATGTCTTTAACAAACAGAGAAAAAGGAAAATTCAAAGATATATGTTTTCCTATAACACAACAGACCAGTAATATGAAGTGTTAATTTATTGTTCTCAAATTATATTATCTTTAATTATAGCTTATTGTTTTGGGTTGAATTATGTTTCCTTAGGATCTTTGAACATGACCTTATTTGGAAACAGGGTTATTTTGGCTGAACTTAGTTAAGGTTAATGGAGTAGGCATCCAGCCACACTGATACACTTATAAACAGAGGAAACTTGGGCAGACACACACACACACACACACACACACACACACGCTCACACACACACAGGAAGAGCACTGGGGAGAAGGATGAAGCTGGGATGAGTTATTGACACACCTTGGGCAGTCAGTGTTTCCAGTAAGCATCAAGAGCTTGAGAAGAGGCCTAGGGCAGATTCTCCCTCACTGCCAATGGCAGGCTAACACCTCTTACCTCTTTGGCTTTGGATTTTTATCGACTAGGATAGAAAATTTCTCTTCTCGGGTCCTCGCAGTTCGCAGTACTTCACTATGTAGCCCTAGCCAACTTATATACCCAAGGAGAAAGAAACAAACACTGTCATGACCTACTTATTCTAGCGGTCAATTACATGACAGAATTATCCCAAGGAGCAATGCTGCTTCTTACTGTCAGTTCCTGGGGGGCAGAGTTTGGTTTCTTGATGTTGATCTCAATGCTGTTGCTGCCTTGCTTCACTTGCACGGGAGAACCATGCACTGTGGCCACGCCTTCAAACATCTGGGACTTGGTTAAGGAAGGGCCAGGTTCCAGCGTGGGCCCTCCCTTTTCCTTTTCTTCCTCGTCTCCGTGCACCATTTCTCCATTCATGCTGATCTTCCCATCTACCTATAAACGCCAGGATGAACAAGAAAACACGCTATTCCGCAGCCAAAGATGATGAAACACGCATTTTGAATCACTTAATTCTCTGTGTACATTCATATCTCTAAAAAGAATCATGGTCCTCCAGTGTTTTCACGGGTCCTAGAAGCCAGTCTTCTGCCACTGCCATCTTAATTAAATTAAGGGTGTCTCTTTGGGGCTGTCAGTCACATCACAATTGAATGACATTTCACGTTCAATTTATGGTGTGTTTTCATTTGAAAGTATAGAAAAAGTCAAGGAATCTTAAACACATGCCACATTATTTGGGTTTCAGTAATTTTTCAACTTAAGCTGTGGTGGCAATTCCACAATTCAAAAAAAAAAATTCTGATTAGCATAGCAATGAAGTAGGACCTGATCAAGAACGTTTTACAGGTTGTCTTGTAGTAGAAAGACAGGGTTTTTGTTTTTGGTTTTTTGTAAAGCTATTGTGGAAGGTAGGATTCTGATATGTTGTATTATAATAAGTCTCATTTTCTATTTAATTTTATAATTCCATCTTTTTTCTCAAGAACATAAAAAGTCCATGCTCACTAAAATGTGTTTATTTCATACTCCACATTTAGAGGAGGCAGCAAGAGCAAGGAGGAGAGGAGGGGCTCGCCCGGCCTATAGAAACCTCCTTCCTGAGGTCTGAGGCCGATTCTTTGCGCTGAGGTGACCTACGCTCCAGTTCTGACTCTACCACTCAGCAGCCATGCAACCCCCAGCATTTCTGACTCTCTGGGTAAAAGCGCAGATTTTGACACAGCTTGGCCTTCCTCATAGTGTTGCTGTGGGGTTGGTCAGATGACTAAGGCATGCTTAGGACTTGGAGCAACGCCTCACACACTTCTGGCTAGCCTTAGAAGGTCTTCTAAAATCTTTTGAAAGAAACAGAAGGTCGGACGTTAGCTGCGTTAGCTTACCTTGTGCTCCGACTGGCCATCATACTTTATTACCTGCCAACTATGGGAATTTACGACACAACTCAGCACAGATGTGTGAATGGAGACAGAGATACAGTATGCTTATCTTTATTGAGTGTGATCCATGTGACTTTTCCTATTGTACTCCTGTCCACTTCATTTTTTAAAATGACGATTCTAAACCACTGAATCGACAATAACAAGATAGTTTTTGAAAACCAATGCTTGAATTACATCACTTGATCTTCCTTTATTCTTTTTTTTCCTAAAAATATGCTACATATTATTTATTCCTTTATTTTGAGAAAGGGTCTTGCTGTTGTGAGCACATGCACACACACACATATGTATGCACACTTTTTAAAGCTGCCTTTCTTCTCTAACCTAGTAACAACTGTCCTATTTATAGGTGACTTTGACAATGACTGTTCATTTATTCTTGAGAAAGTGTCTTCCTGTTATGGGCACATGCCCTCCCACTGACCCAAACACACAGTGAAGAAGAGACAGGCTAGTATGCAAAAATGACAAGTTTTCAAAGCCTAACTTTTGTCATAAATTCTTCTACCTTACCCATTATGGGGTCATGTTGCACCATTTACAGCAATGAGCGAAGTGGACATCTAAATGCTGTGATCAGATGCCTTTGACAGCCAGTATATAAATGTTTTCCCACTGTTCTGTGCCACCTCAATATAATGCTTTCATGGAATGTTACACCACCCATCATCTGGCTCCAGGTGAATGAAGGAACTCAAATATTTGGACCACTGAGGACACTGCTAGACACACATGTATACACACACACACACACACACACAATTATTTTGTAAAAAATTTTCAACTTCTATGGCTAATCTCAGGAAGAATTAAGTTATTCACTTTTGTGGAATGCCTACCATGTCTTGGGTATCTATGCCAGGCTCTTAGGATGGAGCCATGAATAATAAAGAAACAGTTCTTACCCTGTAAGGAACAAATATTTTAATTCAATCTGAATGAAATGGTCAGACATTCATCGTTTTTATGCTAGCAAAGCTTAAGATACAGATTTAAAATATATATTTAGATTTATTTCAACCTAAGTCAGAAGGTAGGTTTGGGGTCTCTCTGAAGTCCAGTAATAAAGCCAGCCCCCTGTATTCACACTCAGTCAGTTGAGTTATGCAAACCTCTCACCAACTGTAATGGCACCAACTACCAGTGAAGAACTCCATCTTTGATACCTATTACAACATTCATGGAGCATGTGAGGACAATGTGTACTGACTGGTCTTTGGAGTCAAAGGAGCTTGAGGTACAGGATGAATGCTCCCCCACAATATAGGTGGACACTGGAATAGGAGCAAGGGAAAATATGAAAATGATTTTTATATGCTCTTTAGTAATACAGCAGCTTTCTTCTCAAGAAAAACTTTGTCTTGTCTGATGATGAACACACCCCATGCTACCATGTGTCCCAAGTGTTATTTCCCAAGTGCAGCAACTCTTTGGATATAGTGTCAGTTTCTTCCTTAAAATGTAGCTGTATATTTTTCTATTAAAGTAAAAGAGAATACACTTTGAGTTTTCCATGCATCCACATCACTATAGATATGGAGTATTGCTAAATAAGGCTTTGCTTACACTGCTTTAAGAGAGACCACATAATCAACAAGCCAGGAAAGAGGCCTTGCTTATGGAGAAGCCTTGTCAATCACAGTTAGTTCACTAAGAGATACAACAGTACTGAGAGGAACACCCAACCCTTAAGTATCTGCGAACCAAATCTCCTGAAATACAGAAGTACTATTGTGTTAAGTGTGTTTGGCTTTTGTTTGATAACAATTATTGCATATTTCTTGAGTCAGAAGGTTTCTTTCCACAAACTACCCAGAGTTCGCTTCCCATTTGCCTCTCAAAGAACTCACCCTACCTTAAAAGTCTTCAGAACCTCTTGAGAGGCTTTGGGCTGGGTGTAAGGCTTGGGTGTCAGCATAGGCACTGCACTGGGAGGGATGGATTTGCTTGGAGACCCACAGCCGCCTGCCGCGCTGGTCTCTGGGACACCGGTGCGAGCAATGGTGGCTTCAACTGTGGCAGTGAACTTGGGTGGAGGCAGTGATTGCTGCCGCAAGTATTTCATGGGGCTGGGGTCATTCGGGAAGGAGGATAGGTTTGGCTCTGTTGAATGGCTTCTTTCCAGGATTTTTGGCATCTCCAAGCGTTCCAGCACAGCCTCGCTGATGGTGAACCTCTCGATGTACTGCTGGAGGATCCCTTCGGCCTCCTCCTGTGACCGTGCATTCTTATAGGCCTCATGTAGCTCCCTCTCCCTCCGCTCTCTGCAGGATGGGACAGGGGAGGAAGAGCAATGAACAGCTGGGAAAGCTGCAAAGATTCCCACCAAGGCAGAGTAAAACCCAACTAGAAATAGTAGCGTTGGAGCTTCTGGAATAGCAAAGGCTATGCTTAGAAAAAGCGTAACTAGATACTCTGACACCCTAACGACAGAAAGACCCACTTTTCTTGCACAATCTCTCTGTAAGTCTTGATGCTTTTCCTCCGTTCACTTGTCCCGTCTTCTCCAGACATCAACTTCTCCATTTTTTTCCTTTCTTCCTCTTTCTTGATTAAGTCCTGAGAAGCACTTCTTCTACGGCTCTTCCAGCGAGCCAGGTCCTGTGGGGGAAGGGGGGGGGGAAGAGAGAGAGAGATGCGATGTTCTTTCTTAGCCTGCACAGAATTCCCTTTCAGTGACTCACTGAGCACTGAGACACTACGCCGGGATACTTCCCCACAGTCCCATGAAGGTCTGGTTGGAACAAGGATGCCTGGAAGGCCGGGAAAGGAACAGGAAGTGTGCATACCATCACTAACAGGGCAGCTATTGACTGAGACACTGGGGTGTGATATATGCAATAATACCTTACGTTGCTTGGCAAATTTGAGAGAACTGTCTTGCAAGGTAATAATCACATTGGGAACAGATACCCTGGCAACAGAATGGTAGGGAGTTGTGTACCGTTTTCTCCCGGCCGGGAGGAAGGGCTGAAAGATGTGGTTCTGGAGATGAGTCTTACAGATCCACTGATTCTATACGTGTGAATTCCTCTTGTCCTCAGGAGGGGCCGAGACCTGACCTACTGGCGCTTCCAGCACAGCGCTGAGGCTGCTGGGTCCGAGGGACACGCTGGAGCTGAGGGAAGCAGCCTGGCTCTATCTTGCTCACGCCCTGTCTGTGTTTCCTCGCCTCTCTGACTGGCTTTGCATCTTCTCTACAATGGGGGTGGTGGTTCCAACTCTGCTCCTAAGTCCTGGGGTTCGGTGTGACGACACACTTAGGTGCTAGACACACAGACATATTGTCATTACACTGTGCCAACTTTGGAGAAATTAACTTTTGGACTAATGGTGGAGTCAGGTTCGCAATAGTGACCTACCTGCTCTGTGAGAAACAAACACAATGATCCCCTCTCCTTCCTGCTGAAGCTCTTTGCTCTCGGCACACCACCGCCAAGCTCTCGCCAGCCTCTGGCACCTTCTTTCCCTGGTTTGAGTCTTGCTTCTCTACTCACTAGCGATGGAACTTGGGGCCGTGACTTAGCTGGGCTGGGATTACATTTGTGGGTGCTGGGAGCTAACCATTTTTAGTACACCGAGCTACTAAACGGTTGGATGAATTACCCAGAGCAAAGCATTTAGAACAGTGCCTGCTACTGGTACAATTAACGCTGACAGTTGCAGTCATCGTAATCATCCATTAGTCTTAAATACAGAAGATTAAAAGGCAGCTCTGTGCTTATCCTAGTCGCTTGCCTCCCTTTCCCTTTGTGACCAAGCTCTGGTCCAGAGTACCTGCTGATACATACACACCAAGGCCAGTTCCTCCTCTCTCTGCGTTCCTACAGACCCCTCCTTTAATCTTCCCTGGCGAGGAGGTCTCCCTCTGCAAGGCTGGGGCGGCCCTCCCTAGCAGGGCTTTGAAGTCTACCCTCCCAGCCCGGTGGTCGGCTGAGTCCCTCCCCAACGGCCCGCGGCTTTGGCCCGAACTCACATCTTGCCATTTGTCGTCCTCTTCCCTCAGCTGGTTATTTATCAGCTGCAGCTGCTCCTGGCGGGCCCTGCTGTGCGGCAGCACCGCTGCCTCCTCCTCACACCGCATGTCAAACATACTCGTGCTCCTGATATGGAGAGAGCAAAAACAAAAAGCAAGCGGGATGAGCGCGGGTGGCGGGCTCCTGTCGCTACTGCGCATCGCCGCCTGGGGGCGCTACCAGGCTGAGAGCCGCCTCCTCGCTCCGCAGCGGGAAGCAGCCACCAGCAGCACAGCCTAGAGCGGATGTCTTTGTCCTCATTGATGGCCCTGAACTGATCAGCTTTCTAAAAAACTTTCTAAAAAGGTGCCAAAAAGAGGATAGGAGAAATCTGAAGGCCCACACTCTTCTCATTTAAAGGTATAAAATTTAGGGAGAATTTGTGGGTACAGGCACATTCCATTCCATTCCAGCAGAACATCAATATACTTCGAGGTGAAAAGAGATGGCTGGCCTGACTGGTCTACATGCCCAGAGACAATTCTTCACTGGGGGGGGGGGGTGGGGAGGGGAGAAAGGATAGGGCCTCAAGATCAAGACACCCACTGTTGCCTGTTGCATATTTAAATTGATGCTGGCAGCATGTTGTGGTTATTTCTTTTTCTTTTCTATACAATTATGTAATTGATAGTAAGTACATCTTGGAATCAAGAAAATAAGGCATTTTGTAATACGAGGATGGGAAAAAAATATAAAGCAGGGAACCCTTTGCGCCCTAATGTGTTCACAATCATTTTGGTTTATTTTTGCCAGGATATTTTTACTTTACTTTCGAAGGGAAAGGGCAGGCAATGAAGACAAGCAAACCTTTTGGCTGCGCATGCCGCTGATAGACTCTGTGGGCACTTACTAAGACCACAGACCTCAACGGACCTGTGAAGAGCAAGCATTGAAGCAGCAGGAGCATACAGAAGTAGAGACCAAAGCCAAACCCTCCTCCCCAGGCCCCTTAAAGAAACGATAGCCTCTTAAAACCAAAAGGATCGCATGGATAGAATCCGCAAGAGGCCATGGAGAAACCTTCCACGCCACACTAGCTGTAGAAGATGGTGGTAATCCATTTTTAAAGCCAGCTTAACATCCAGAAAAAAAAAAACAACAAAGCCATGCGCTTGACAACTGATTCCAGACACCTTCAGAGTCGCAAAGGGTGGCAGCACCGTGGGGTGAATCTGCATGGGTGGCCGGGTTCCTCCACCCTTTCTCGGGCTCCTGGACATCTGAAATCTAACCCGAGACCTTGAACTCAGAGACTCTGTCTTCTCCAGAGTGTTCTAGAACTCCAACTGCAGGGACTTGTCTTTGAATCTGAGGGGTCTGTCAGTCCAGGGGTGACTTAGCACAGTGGGAAGCTGCTATTGCCAGCTCTCCCAAGAGTGCTGGCTTCCAAAGCTGCGCCTTGCAGGGGGAAAAAAAAAAAACTCCCCCTCAAAGGGGAAGGGGCTGTGATCTTTTTCATCTCTTTACTCTATTTATTAGCATTAAGAAAGGCTCAGGAATTTACAGGGTTAAGTAGAATGTTGTTGTTGTTGTTGTTGTTGTTTTAACTTTAAGATAAAAATTCAGGCAGTGGTGGCACACACCTTTAATCCCAGCACTTGGGAGGCAGAGGCAGGCGGATCTCTGTGAGTTCAACACCAGCCTGGTCTACAAGCGCTAGTTCCAGGACAGGCACCAAAAATAAATAAATAAAATAAAATAAAATAAATAAAAATTCACATAAGTAGGCCTTCTAGAAATAGATGGAAACTGATACACTTTATAGTAAGGGGGGGAATTTACCTTTAAAATATCCAACCCAGTCAGTTATTTTTAAGGTAATTCCAGTTTCTACTAAAGCCCTTGGATATATAATTGTCTCTGAGTCAAGTACCTTACACATCAAGCAGTCAAGGTTGGAGAGAAAGAGGAGGCCCCAACGTTGCTGCCTGTGAGCTCTAAAGGGCAGAATTCTGGGTTGGTCATAGTAGGCGGCTAGGCAGTGGCCTCTGCAAGGGTGGGAAGGGAGCAGTTGGCTTCTCCAAGGCGTAGGATTCAGCCACTCACTAGCTGTTCATGGAGGGATTGAGAGGCTTCCACAGCTGCCTTCCTCAGCCTTGATTTATGAGGCTCTGACTCACCTTACCCTAAGGGTGGCCAAAGGCCAGATAATTAAGTGAAACTCTTGCTTGCCTCTCCTATAGCAGGAATTACTATCCCCCTCACCCCTAGGGTGTGTGTGTGTGTGTGTGTATGTGTGTGTGTGTGTTTAAAGAAATACCAACAACTTGCCAAAAAAGAAAATAGCAAATTGTAACATTTTTGTCATTTTTTTTAAAATTTACTTATTTATTTGTCATTTTTTTTTAAAAAAAAGGAACTGAAAAAGTTGAAAATTGACAATAACAGAAAATGGGCTGAGTCACTATTTAGAAAGTGTCCGTCAGTTCAGAGGTTGAACTTCACATCCGAATGAAGAAGTGTGAGTCTGGGTATGGAACGGGGTGAGATGGGGTGAAGAGCCCTGGGGAGACCCAGCCCCCAGAATATTGTGACTGGGACTGCACCAGGCTTCAGCACCAACGCTTACGTCCTGGCTCTTGGGATGCAGGTTGGCTGCTGGCTGTGGAGCTCAAGACTCAGTTGGGAGCAAGCTAACATTTTTGAGGAATGGGATTAGCCTTCCTCTAGTGGCACCTGGAAATGCTTTCTGAGGTAAGTCTAAGATGAGAAAATTCAGAATAAAAGGCCTCATGGCGCTCCCAAGAGGCAGGCTCCTCTGGCAGAGGCATGCTGAAAGAAGAAATTTGTAAGGTTGAGGAGCGCTGGGAGAAGGTGAAGTTAAACTTATAGAGATGTCCTTGACTGGCCGGAAGGTGCAGATTTCACTATCTCTGTGGTAGGTCGACCCTGACTTGTGTTTTATCAGGACGTTGTCTTTTGACTGGGCTGGATCTTAATGTGTCAATTATTAATAAGTATAGTTTATGCCTTTAAAGGGTTTGGAAAAGGGAGCAGGAAAGGAAGTAAGATCAGCGCACATTTGTTTTAAAAATTAACGGCTCTTAGTATCACCTTTTGGTTTTGTTCCCCACATGGCTTCACAGCAACCATGTCTGCTCTAAGCAGTTAATTTGGCACTTTGTATATTCTCAAATCAAACCTCTGGACAAGAAAGCCCTTGACCTCTTCCTGGTACACAGGGACAGTTTTTATAAAGACCAGAAAAGGGTTTAAAGCACTGTCCCTTTAAACAGTCCCTAAGTTTCTCCAAGGCAGGCATGGGGAAGATCTACAGCCCTCTGAGCATAGCTTCCTTCCCTTCACCTTTTAGGTTGTCCCAAGATCTACTTTGGGCAAACTGCAGGATGGCTTGGCCTAGGTGAAGATTAAGTTCACTCTGTCACAATGTTGCTGCCCGCCATGTCAGAGGAGTGCTTCATCTGTCAATCTCAGGCCCTCCTCCTGTCAGGATCTTAAATGTTGCCACTGCGGGGTTCAGGCCTCAGTTTTACAGACTGCCTCACTCCGGGCAGTCAGTCAAGAGCGGGAAGAATTTCATTTCGGAGGCACGAAGGTTCTGTCTCCCAGATGACCAAATAGTTCTAGATTGCCCATCAGAATTTGGGGACGGAACAGGAATGATTAGGGCTAAGAGCCTAACCTAGGCTGATATCTTTGACACAAACATAGGAAAAGCATGATGTGAAAACATTGTTTGAAGTCTCCCCTCTGCTTAAATAACATTATTGTGTCATGGGTGGAAATGACATCTGTAGGTTCTACACCCCGACTTAAACTCCTTTCTATGACGTGGACCTTGGCCAAGGAGAACAGGCAGCGCCCATCCGTCTAGTGATGGCCTTGTCTCTGTCAGGACACACACACCTTCTGTGTAATGGGAGGTTGGAATGAAATATTAAATCCTGTTCGTTAAAGGACCAATTACTCAGACCTGAGAAGAATATTATTCTGGAAAACTCTGTATATCTGGTGCAGAATGATCTGCTTACAGAAAACCCAGTGTTGGGACAGAATTTATAGGGTCACGGATGAGACAGTAAAGATTCTTCTCAACCTGGGTATGTGAGGTGCTGAGTGGGAAAGAGACCTCTGGGTGGGAGGAACAGCAGGTGGCAGGCAGAGGAGCCCAGGTCCTGTTTTATACTCTTGACCCCTTGCTATGCTGGGGAACTTGAACAAAACCCCAATGTTTGGGTCTTAAGCATCGCACCATTCCTATGACTCCAACCTGGTAGGAACTTGGGCTTCTGAGTCTATAATTAGTGGTTAGGATTTATTTTCTTAGTTTGGGGGAAAAAAATGTGACCGTAAGAATGACTACTTCATTGTTTATGCTAAGCCCCAGCGCATTAGGAGTTAAACTGCAAAACTCAAGACAGCCCTTTCCTAATCCCAATAGTCCCACGACTTCCCAGTTCAGGAGGGGCACCAACGTTCAGGTCACAGAGCGGCTTGAGCGTGCTGAGCTATGAACAATGCAAACAGAAGCTGAAGCCCCGACTGGACATTAGCATCATGCTTAAGTTGCCTTCTCCTTTTCCCTGCACAGAACGCGTTCTGCCTCGTGGTCCTACGTGCTCTGCTGGGGCCTGGGCTCACTTTGCAGCTCGCTGCAGCATCCGGTGCATGCCAATTAGTGGTAAGTACTGGAAGCATGCAGTTTAGGCTAGCGATTAATGTAATCCCTACGGATGTGATGCCACTTACTCTGCGTCATCCGACACAGGAGTTCTCGGACCGTATCTACAAGATCAAATAAGAAAGTTAGAGGACTGGCAGGGAGTGGACGACGCGACCAACCTGAAAGACAAAAAACAGCAATCCGTGTATACAAAACCTCTTTCGCTGACCACGCTGAAAGAGAAATGTCATAACACAATTAGCAATATTCGTTAGCTACTGAAAAAAATTAAAGCCTTGATATTTCCAAAAGGTATAAAATTTGTGTTAAAACCCAGAAGAGAAATCAAATAATCCTATGCTGCCCACAAAGAAAAACTCTGTCCAAGGTAAACACAAAGCGGCTTAGGTGGAACCCATGGTGCTCGGGCAAGGCAGCTTAAAACGTGTGCATACGACAGTTGCTCGCAGACAGCTAAATTGCCCAGGTCCCTGTGCTGGCGGTGATGGACTGTAATAGGCACGCAACATACACCAGCCTCACTCAGCCGACCCGATGTGTTGATGCATCAGCACAGACAACATCAAAGACTACTCTACAGTTTCCTAAGAGTGAAGCAGAACTTCAGTCAGAACCCCGATCAGTACCTCCCGTCCGCAGCTGACAGAAACCACAGTTCCTAGAAAACGGGTACCCTTAATCGAAACCAGACTGAGGCTAGCCCACAATTGGGAAGAGCAAAAGTTTTCCTAAACTCTTCTATTCTTCTGATAATCTGGGCTTTTAAAGCTGTGTCCTCTGTGATATGTTAGGTTTAACTGTATCCACATAGTGTATTCCTCTGTGATACGTTAGGTTTAACTGTATCCATATAGTGGACCGGACACGGACTTCACAAAGAGAACATCGCCATAGGAAGCACATTTCTGAAACGACAGCTCCAGAAAAGTGGCCCTTCAGCATGGATGAGAGTCCTTCTCTGCCCCTGACAGGCTATTCATTTCGGCATTCTGAATGTGGAAAAAGAATCGCAGCTGGAAGGTGAATCTGTCCTGCTTCTAGCTTCCCAGAAATCATACCGCAATTGCTGGCAAAACATTACCTTGTTCCATGAGTAATAACCTATTAGGGAATTTCTCAAGGTGTCTTCTTATAATTTTAGAGAAATTACCCCACCATGCACACACACACACACACACACACACACACACACACACACACACACACACACTTTTCTTCAACTTTTATCATTCTAGAACATCTTAATTTATTGACAACTATTATTTTGTCCACAGGGAAGACAATCCACATGTGGGTAAAACCCCAGATTTCTGTTGAGATGGCCACAAGCAAGTCAAGGAAAGAGTTGTGAGGCGCCACTTCTGCTGATGGAAAGCTCATTCTGCTCTTCAGGGGCACTCCCAGAAGGTGCTGGCTGAAGTAAGATTCAGTGTGCCCCAAATGCCACAACCGCAAAGCAAGTGGTGAGGGATCCCTCCCCACCAGCATGAGCAGAACCGACCCTGAAGTCTGGGGACCTGGTTTTCAATCAGTAAAAAGGTCTGTTAAAATACACATATCCAAACGTGGAGCTGTCTAAACTGTCTTTAAAAGACAAGCTACTCTTGAAGGATGATTAATGGAGAAATAACTGACTAGCAGTTGTGTGGTTTTGCATCACTATTTGGAAGTCTAATTACCATCTGACTGAAGTACAACGAAAGGTAGACAGTAGACTTGTGCACACACAGCCTCGTCCTAGCTAAGACTTCTATAGCGTTAGCTTTGAGACGTGTCTGAATTCCAACTGTTTCTTCGCAGAACAATTAACAGCACTCATGAACAGCTCTGCAGATAGGCAGATGCCTACGAAATCCTGTCTCACTATGTAAGAAGTTGCCTGATTATCTTCCCTCCCCAGTGGCCAGAGGAGACCCTTGAGGGGTATTTTGGACACCTGAAGGAACAGCACGGGCCCTGAAGAGCACCTACCTTGCTTTATATACCCTTTCTATGTGCTCATGGATCTAAGAAATTCCCTCTGGCCAACTCGTTGGTGCTAAAAAGGCACAAATGTAGGTGAACCTGCCTTTGGGTAAGAGGAAGATAATTAGTGGTTGGGCTTCAAGGGGCTCTTTCAGTTACCAAACAGCTCCTTCCCCCATAAGGAAATTCTTAAAAGCAAAACGGCAGAGCCAGTAGGCTGTAGGATACAGCACTGACAGCTGCGAGAGCCTAGGAACGAGCCCCCTACCAAAAGAGTCAATTAATGAAGCCCCAGTCTGAGGGCAGGGCTGTCTGCAGGGGTAACAGAAACAAGCCATATACTGACTATGTTTTTACCATTCCTGGCACTAACAAAGCTGCCCAGAATCCCACAATTACCCGGTGTGAGATCCCTGTGCCCCAAACTAACTTGAAGTGAGAGTTGACCACGGTTCTCCCACTCACCTGGGAGGAGCACTCAGACTCAGGCTTTGCACATAGTAATACTCAGTAAACCCTTGTGCAAAGGAAGCACACATTGTCAGAGTGTGGGTTGGCTCCATCAAGAAGCATGTCAAGGGCCAGGAGGTGGCCTGGCAGGTAGAGGGGCTTGCCACCAAGCCTGATGCCCTGAGGCTTTTGGTTTTTTTAAATTTTTTAAATTTACATGGTAGAAGATCCAGCTCCTACAGGCTGTTCTTCGATCCCTACTGGCATGTGGCCCCCCTCTCTCTTCCTTTCCCTCTCTCATACAAACACACACCAAAAAATTTTAAAAAGACGTCATAAAGCTAATGGCTCTCTCCACTTATCCTAGTATGAACAGTGGCACACAGAACGTGGCAGGAGAGTTTGTGACTCCTCCTGTGACTCGTGTAGGGAATGCCTTGAAGGGGGAAAGTGGTTTTCCACTAAGAGCTAAGTTTAAATCTTGGTGCTCTAGTTCTGGGCTATGTCCTGACATTTGGTTTCCCAACTGCAATAGAAATCCGTACTCTCAAAACCAGGAATGCACCCAGAATGCACCCAGTTCCCAGCTTGCAGGCCCTGCCTCCTCCTTTCCTTTCACTCAGGTTGGCTCTCCTGCGGCCCACGGATCCAGAATAAAGCATCAGGTTGGGACATGAGGAGAGCGAGTGACAATGGAGGATGAGGCTGACCGCTCAGTCCCTTTGTTCCTAACCAGCCTCAACCTGGAAACCACGTGGGATCCAATCACTTGGCTTTTCTCCCTGTCACGTTTCTCCTTTGCAAAATGAGCAAATATCCACCCAGTCTACCTGTGACTTTCCAGAGAGGAGCCAGAGAGGGAGCAGACACACGTGGAAGAGGATACAATATGCTCCACGTCTATGGTGGAGAGCGAGCACAGTTACTGTACCTTCTCCCTGGACGTCCCTATTATAAGACTCTATTGTTACTATCAGAAGGATAGAAACTTTGGGTCAAATTCAGCTGATAAAGATGGTTAGGATATTGTTTTTTAAAATTTGCATCAGTTAATGCTCTTCCTGGCCCCCGCTGCGTCCTTGACCCAGGGCCATTAAAGGTTTTTGAGAAGCAGAATGACAGAACTTCCTGTTTCATACTGAGCTTAACAGATAGGCAAAGCACTTCTCTCTCATTGCCCAACACTGCACAGGCATACCACACTTATACACACATGCACACACACACTATATACATATATGCACATATAGTATTACTATATATATGAGACTCATGAAATGACAACAGTAGCTTCCACACATGGGATCCTGAACTCCAGGACCTTAAGTTAAGTCAGGAAGTGCATTTACACAATGGAGTACTACACAGCAGAAAAAAATAACGCCACCTTGAATTTTGCAGGCAAATGGATGGAGCTAGAAAACATCATTTTGAGTGAGCTAACCCAGATATATAAAGACAATTAATACATGCACTCACTCATAAGTGGTTTTTAAATATAAAGCAAAGAAAGTCAGCCCACAAATCACAATCCCAGATAACCTAGACAACAATGAGGACCCTAAGAGAGACTTACATAGATATGATCTACATGGGAAGTAGAAAGTAGAAAAAGACAAGATCTCCTGAGTAAATTGAGAGCATGGGGACCTTGGGAGAGGGTTGAAGGGGAGGGAAGAGGAAGGGTGGGGAGCAGAGAAAAATGTAGAGCTCAATAAAAATTTAAAAATAAATAAATACATATATAAATAAATAAAGAGAACGTGCAGTAGAATTCCTGCCACCAGATGGCAGTGACGTTGGCTAAAGTTGAAAACATTGCAAGTTTTATAAATGTTGTTCATCTTCTTTGGCCTGAAATCTATAAAATCAAGTAGGTTATAAAGAAGTCTGACCCTTCTGCCAAAGTCTCCTCTGTGAGCCAGGAAGAAACAAGTTTTTCACTATCTGCCCACAAGATGAAGATAAAAAAGAAAGGTTAATGGGTAAACTCATTATTCAGCTACTCTTTCTTCATTCCCGCTTACATGCAAAAGAGAGAAACACTCTGGACCGACTGGGCCAGTGTCAATCACTCCATTCTAGCAGAAGCAGGTAAGTGGCTCTGATACACCAGGATGCATTAGTAATACACTCGAAGCATGAGCCCAGGCCCTGATTGGAGAAAGAAAGTCACAAGGGCACAGAATAACCTGACCTCTGATGGTTCCTGGGTACACCCTGGGCAGAGTCCTACAGTTCCTGTCGCTGCGCACAAGGAACTGGATTGGTTTGGCCCTAAGATGCTAAGGAGCAGCTCCCCAGCTCTCCTGGTCATCATGGCGTCTTTTCGGGAATCAGCCATCTTGTTCTGGCCTTTCAGTCCACAGACACCACGGGAAGGAGCTGTTTTCTTCTCCGCCAACAGCTCCCACTCGGAGGCCAGAGGACATGTTTTAGGGAAACATTTGGTCCAGCCAGTTAGAGCCCATTTACCGCTAAAGGAATCCAACCGCATCACTCACTGACTGTAATCAAGACACAAGTGCATGAAGACGGAGCAGCTGCTCAGGAAATCCCCCTTTTCATACAGCGAGGCCCCTGTCACCCAGCTGGGGCTTGGAAAAGGTTCCCATTCTTTTCACAATTGTTGAGGAGGGAATCAAGCCAGTCCCCAGCCACATGCAAAGGCTACAATCTCCATTCAGAAGCGGAACTCCAATCCTAGTATAGTATAGATAGGCACATCCCTTCAAGTGACTTTCCTCCCTACTGACTCAGTCACCAAGGGCACACAGGGATGCTCAGCTCTTATCTAGGCACACACCAGCCAAGCACAGCCGAGGCAGCACCACAGATAATGCAGGCAGGAGGCTCACAGGGGTCCGCGGCATTCCTCTGGTCTTTTCCCTCTTGGCAGCATCTCAGGCTCTTTTTGAATAACTTCTTCATTTTGTTCTCTGCCATCCTGTGGCAGCTGTGTGGGTGTAACTAGAGCCAAAGAGGACAGTTTGGTTATGGGAAAAAAGCTTCCCTCAAAGCCTGCTCGCCTGTCCCCATCACCTCTGGGAGGCGGGACAAGCTGGACCTCACCTTCTTCCATCTCTGGGTTGTCGCTTGCAATGCAGACCTGTTCTTCCCGAGACTCCGGCACTGGTGCCAGCCAGGGGACCTTTTGGAGACAGTCCTCTGTGCCATAACACACTAACCTAGTGTTTACCAATAGCATGTGACAGGAGACAAAAGGAAGAGGGTTAGGAAGGAAGACCGGGAGAGATCCTCAGCGGTCATTCCACAGGCCAGTTAGTAAAGGTGGCGCAATCAGATTTAGATGGTAGCATGGGAATCCTCCAAAGGCCTAAAACACACTGAGGGTGCCTGGTGTGGCCAGCTCACTGCAGGACTATCTGATGGCCCATGTGCCCGAGGACTCAAGGCTGCATTTCACGAGGTCTCCTTCTCCCAGACACAGAAAACCTGAAGCCTCACCATGTGTTCCTAACACATTTATACATACAGCTTTCTCTCTTTTATGGTGTCAGCCGGTCTGCAGTTCAAGAGATGGCGCTATAGGTCACAGACCACCTTCCACCTCCTTTGCTCTCAAGGACAAGGTATTCAGAGAAATGCTGTTTTCTTCCCCTATGAAGGACCTTGCATGGCTCCTAGCAAGCAGGTGAGATGGAGGTTCTAGGAGAAGCAGGATAATTAGATGTTCTACTTCTGCCTAAGAGACGGGAGACCAGAGGATAGGCCTGACACCCCGGAACAGGGCTTCAGGTGGCCTCTGGGAAACAGGAGAGCGGAATCTTGTTCCAGTCATGATTTACTAGAGACTTTGAAAGCTTAGGGGAAGAGAGAGCCCCTTTGGAATGGGTCTACTTGGATGCCCAAAACTGAGTTCATGATGGTCACAGGTACCTTGTAACTGTGGGGCAGGAGAGGGGATGTGGTTATACCAGTCAGGTTTTATGTATTTAGAAGACAGGCAGTGTCTAATACAATGGCACTCAGTGGTTAGGCCAAAAGGGATGTCTGCGGAGATTACTGGCCCTCTCGGGTACTGACTTTCATGACAACAGACTGGAACTAGACATCCGCCATTTAACCTCACGCACGTGCTTCCCCAATGATGGACGCCAATACTGTTTTTCTGCCGGTCTGTGGAAGAGTCTACCAAACTCATGGCATCCCTACAGGTTCGTGTAACGCAGCTCATCAAACTCTTGGCACTTAGTTTGCTGACTGGTTGGTTTTGTTTCATTTAATTTTGTTTTGTTTTGGTGTTGGAGTCTAGCACATGCTAAGCAAATGCCCTACCCCAGGGCTCTAGCACCAGAGCAGACAACTTTAAAAGCAGCGTTTGGCTTCCATGCAGACCTCCTTGCACAGGAGGAAAAGAAATACCTGCGGCCATTCTGTGGACTAAGCCTTTGGTCATCCTTTAAGCCAAAAGGGGCAGGAGGAGGAGGCGACACAGAGGGAGTCTGGCTCTGGCTGCTGTGACTGACAACCTTCACGTTGTCCCTAGGCCCCACCTTGCCAATGCTGAGCCGCTTCCAAGTTTGTTGGTCTATTTCTGTCACGGGCCCAAAGTGCACAAACTTCTGCCTGGGGCTGGAGGCTTTCTTATAGGCCCTTGCTTTACGGCTGGCAAAGTCATCTCGGATGGCAGTCTCTGCGTTGATTTCCGGTGAGGGCTCAGGGGTACAGGTGCTCTGAGCCTCTCCATCCCTGATCAGAACCAGAAATCAGTTCCAGGGGATTCCAAGGCAAGGACAAATGAAGATGAGGTTGAGAAGACAAAACCAGATACATGAAGCCTATTACCATGGCTGGAAAACAATGGCATTCCCATCAACCACTCAAATGAAGAACGGATCACTGTCCTTGCCTCGGTAAATAGAGCTTTAAGATTCTAGTGTTCTCAAAGCATTAATTCCAACACCACAATTGATAGCATAAGAAAACTGTAGGCACAGTGCAATGGCTAGCTATTCAAAAATCAAGTTCAAATTCCTTACAGTAAGCACGTTTAGGAGAATAAAGAGCCACTCTTAGGAAGTCAGCTGGATAAAGAGCACGTTTTCTGCTAACGTGGCTTTTAGTATTATTGTTTCCTCTCATGCAGAACATGCTCACTTCCAGACATTCTGCATTGTGAGAGGCACATCAAAATAGAAAAAGAAACCTATTTTCTCTGAATAGTAATTCCTACCATGATCAGGGGTAAAACCATGACACACCTCGTCTTTTCTGACACTTTCAATCTCTCCCATGTCTCCAGGTCAGCTTCTGTAATACTGGAGACTTTGATGAAGCTTGGAGCCTCACGATGTGGGGTATGCCTGCCCTGGATTCTCCTCTGGGCCAGGTCGTCCTTCTGGAGATCTGGTGCCTTCCTCATATTCGTTTCCACTGGTTCGCTCTCCTGAGTTCTCAGGACACAGGCCACTATTGGGTTCACCTCTTCTGGTTGGTTCTGGTCGCTGTTGATTTGATTCAGGCCCCCACATTATTGGAAAAGCCAAGTTAGAGGAAGGGGAGCAGACAAACAGAATGTCAAGCATGGGAACTTAGAAGCTGGGGGCAGGAGTGAAAGGACAGGAACATCCTTTTCCTTCTCAAAAGTACGGGATGACCAGAGCTGCAGGGACCATCACAGGATGGGACCTGGTGCCCTGTGCATGCTGGGCAAGTGCTCTATCCCTGAGTTTTATCTCTAGCCCTCTGTGCTACCCTTTTAATACTGGAATGAGGCAGATTCTTTTCTTCCATCTGTGATAGTCTCTAGCTTGTCTAGGAAGGAGAGCCAGGGCTGGCTAAAAGACTGCTGAGGATGGTTAGGAGGTTGCAGTTTGGCAGTAATGATGCCCAATTTCTACACTATTCAAGTCACCATAATGAATCTGAGTTTTCTGATTGGCTCTCTTAGCCCTCTCAGAATATTTTTTACGGTGCCAGTACATATCAGTAATGAACTTGGCATGATCCAAACGCTAGGATCATCTTAAGAGATAGCTGGAACATGGTTCAGATGTGAAACCCCCAATGGCCTGGGAGTGCATTTAAGCTGATTCTGAACAGAAAGTTTCAGCCTTCAGCCTCACCTTTGGACCATAGCATCAGTCTTGGCTGGCTTCTCTAAGCATGAATAAGAGAGAGCACATACTCTCTGGGTAGCAACTATTGACCTTTCTGATATTCTCAATTGTTCTACTAAATTAAATGCAGGTTGACAAATGTAATTTAAACTAAAGCTCCACCAACCATCTACTTAAACAGCCTGTCACACTGTAAGTCTTTTGTGTGTGTACCAAGCAAAGTGATGCACACCCATCTGTAATCCTCGCATTTGGGAGATAGAGACAGGAGGACAGGAGTTCAAGGCCAGCCTCCCTCAGCTTGCAAGTTCCAGGTCCAGCCCGGGCTACACAGAATCCTATGTCCAAAGGAAAGCAAAACAAACATCAGCTGTTCACCAAGGCCAATTGTTTTGCTTATATATTGGCTTTTAATTCAATGAAGTGCAAGAGAGAGAATCACATTCTTAGTTCCACAGACTTCAACTCTCTAAAATGATGGGCAGAAAATAATAAGATGTGAATTACAATTTTGATATTAGGAAAACCCACAAGATGACACATTTTGCAGGGTGAAATTTTGTATGTAGCTACCTTGACTGTTATCACCTGTCGTGGTACAAAACTCACTCGTCAAATCCCATGTGACTACAATTTTCCTTCCTCAGTTCCCTCCAACATGTATGAGCTGAGCGCCTCTGATCTAAAACACCTTAGATCGGCAGTGTTTAGTCCAGACTTTAAAATTTTGGAATCTTCTGCACATACACAATGAGATGTCTTAAGAATGGGGCTCAAGTCTAAACATGAATTTCATTTGTGTTTCACATACATGCTCTAGACATGGCTTAAAGGTGACGTGCATACAGTGTTTTTAGTGCACCTGCATTCTGACTGTGACCTGTCATGTGAGGTCAGGTGTGGGGCTTTCCACTTGTGGTATGTCAGTCTTTAAACAATTTTGGATTTGAGGCCATTTAAACTAAGATGATGGGAGAAAGATGAGACTAGAAAGTTCACTTGAGAATGATTTCTGTCCCCATGGAAGTGTGTTATATGTCAGAGAAGGGGTGTATATGGTGTGTGTATGTGTGTGTGTAAGCACATGTGCACATGTGTGAGTGTGCAGGCACACATGCCTGCATGTATGTGTGCATATGTGATGTGCGTGTCTATGTGTGCGTGTGTGACTGCATTGGCTCATGTGCCATGACACACATGTGGAGGTCAGTGGACAACCTCAGATGCTGAGCCTCACCTTCTCCCTTGGCTGAGACCCTCTCTACTGCTCTATGTGAGGTTAGCTGCCTTGCAAGCTTTTGACATTTTTCTTATCTCCATCTCCTGTTACCTGGGAGACAGGACTGCACTGGGATCACAGACACTTGGGCTACTGCACCTGAGATTCTGTGTGGGTGCCGGGAATCTGAACTCCAGTTATTAAACTTGCACAATAGACACTTTGCCTCCTGAGCCATCTATCTAGGCCCTGCTTTGATTCTGATGAGAAATATCCACCATTAATTTGTTCTAGCAATCTTGCCTGCGTGAGACAAAAGAACAAGCTTTGTTTTTCTCTTTCTGTCTAAAACACTGCTAATCCAAGGGACTAACAGGAAGGTCACAGCGGTTTTCTGCCTTTGAATGGAGTGGAGCGTTCTGGAGTGTTGGTTGTTCTCTGAAGGGCAGTTGAACATGTCTAGGTGGTTAGTGATGCAAACTTACAACACCAGGGGCTGAAGAGAGGGATGGGGACTGTGTACAGATCATCCACGTTTAGTTATGATCTTCTCATTTACACGCATATGGAATGCACACCTTTTATATTCTGGATTTTTCTTGTCTGACGGTCCCTTTGAGAGCCACTTGCTGCCACTTGTCTCGCCTACACCTTTTTTCCGGTAAGGTCCATACAGGAGCTGACTAAGCGGCACTATCGGCTTGCTTTGGTTCATCCTTGACCTCCTTGCGGCAAAGTCGTCTTTCTCAAGGTCAGGCAATCGACTGGCAGCTTCGTCTTCTGACTCTGAGTCTTTGCCATGCTGAGTCAGGAAAGGGTTTTCCTTCCGAAGGACGATATCCCGAGCAGCTTCTTTCTCGTCACTCAATGGCTTTTGACTGACAGAGTAAAACCAAATGGAACTCCACATGTGACCAGATCAAAACACTGCTAACTTCCCATCTCCAGGCAACTGCACTGCTATGGAACAGTCCTCTCAATGCTGTTAGTTCAATGGGCATCCCCTTATTATTTTAGTACCAAGTTGTAGCGCAGTTAGGAGAGGCTTGCAATCTTGAATTCGGCCAGATACACACACTAAAGAGTCATGTCATTTGCAGGGTCCCATGAGCATCCAGAAAAGCAAAATCCTAAATGGCTCAGAAAGTGACAACCCAAATTCTTTTTTTGTAAAATTGGGGGAAAGGTAGGGCGTTCTGTACTGACACTTTTCTTTATCAGCGGCATTGGCAGTGCTCACAGTAGGCACTCAGTTTGGTTTGGGCTGACGGAACACAAGAATGAGCCTAAGAAATGGTCTGGAAGAAAACTCATGAATGAAGCCACGTGTTAGAACACAGGACATATGCCCACTACAAAGCCTGAGAGGTCTTTCTGCAACCAACTGAGCTGAACGGAGACATGTGGGATAGATTAAAAGCACTCAGAAGATGACATACAAGCTGATCAAGCCCCACATTCTCCCATCAGCACCTGTTCCCTCCCCTTCATTCCCTTGGCGCTCCACCTCCCAGGTCTGCCTCCTTTCTGTTGGTGGACGTGCAGTACAGCCAGGGGATGGCGTTCTGTAAATTATTGCTACAGATGATTTCCATTTTCAAAGGAGTCTTGAAGCCCCCATAAAGCCAGAAGCTTTAAACTGCTAAAGGCAATCTGACAGTGACGTGGCAGGTAGCAAGCTTCAGGACGTCTAGGTTTTCGTTTTGTCCTGGGGGTGGTAGGCAAGACAGCAATTGCGCTTACGCTGCATTTGAAGAAAATCCCGTCCCTCCATGCATTTAAAAGACCAGTTACATTTAAGTCACAACATGTTGGAGCCTTTAGTCCCCCCCCCCCCCCGTTTATTGCATTCTCAGTTCATAAAGACAACAAGCAAATAAAAAAATGGTCAGACTTTTACAGAAGCATACCTACTTAGTATGGGCTTTTAGAAAGATGATTAAAAGTTCTTGAGCTGACAACATAGCAAAAGAGCAAATCAAAATAATTTGATTTGTAAAAAAATGTACCTATTTTGTATGGGTTTTATGAGAGGTGATTTAAAGTTCCCGGATGGAGGGCACAGCTTAGTGGCAGAGCAGTTGCTTAGCAAGCACACAAACTGAAGATCAATCAGTAGCACATCCTCCCCGCACCCCGCCAAATGTGTTTAAGGTCGGGCAAGATGGCTCAGTAGGTGACAGCTATCCGATTCCTGGAACCATGTGGCAGAAGAACAAATTGTTCTCTGACCCTCACATGTACACTATAGCACACTGACATGAACACATACAGACTAAATTCTTCATCATCAAAGGACAAACCCATGGCAAGAATAAAGACAGGAGAAATTAGCCTGGCTAAGGATAGAACCAGCAACCAGATACTTCACTCTGGTCGATCAGTTGGTCCACTGTTATTTTGTACTGAAAGAATGAAATGTATGCCCTGGCAATGCGGAAGCATGCATGGGCAGCCCATACACGGCGATTCTGTTGAACTTGTCCATACTGGGCTTCATGGTCTAAGTTGATGAGGACAACTGACCAGGTCCCTTCCTCAAGAGGGCACCAGATCTCATTACAGATGATTGCGAGCCACCATGTGGTTGCTGAGAATTGAACTCAGGACCTTTGGAAGAGTAGGCAGTGCTCTTCACTGCTGAGCCATCTGTTGCAAAGGAGGTCACTACCATGTAGTGACATGTAGAAGTACCATGTAGATCTTCTGAGATTTGAAAAATCAAAATCTGCTTGGTTGTAGTCACAACACTTTTTCACTATTAGCAATTATTTTCAATAAGATTTCAAAACAAATGTGTGTGTGTGTGTGTGTGTGTGTGTGTGTGATGTTTTACTTCTCCATAAATTTATTATTTAAGGTACTGAACTCTGCCCTTAGAGTTCTCAATTCTCAGTCTTCTGCCTAGTCCCTCCCTAAACTGTGCTTACTTTTCTCCTCTGAATCCTTGGTTGACAGGTCTGGCAAAGATCAACTTGGATTGGTCAACTATGGCTGTGAAGAATAGTTAGTGGAAAATGACAGACCCCTGAATCTCTTCAGAGTCATTATTCAAAAGCAAATTGATTATAATGATTCTGGTCAGATAATGAGCATACAGCACGTGTTAGAATTCCTCCCAAGTAGTAGTTCTAAAACTGCATGGCCTATGGTATATACTTAGCCTCATTTTATCAAGTAGAAAGACTAGGCCAAGAAATCTGCACAAGGTCAAAGAGCTAGTGCATAAATTCAAACACAAATCAAGGCATGCTGGGTCCAGAGGCCCTGCTCTGTGACAATGAATAGAGCACTGTGCTACTGATTGGACAAACAACAAGGCCAGGAGCAGCTTTGAAAGCAGAGCATCATACCAAAGAAGAAAGAAAAAAAAAAAACCATTATCATTACTATGAGAACAGGAAAAAGGGAAGTAATTTGGTTAGTAAATAAAGGGATTTTTGTGAGTTGTGCTCAGAACAGAGTTGTAAATTGCACTGCACAGAAACATTGGTGAGGACTGGTGATGGCAGAATGCTAACTAGTGCTACCTCACAATCCTGCTTAGCGTGGAATAGTTTACAAAGCCCTTTCAATAGAAAGCACCTCATAGTCTCGGACCCCTATGTGGGGCAGATCATAAGTATGAACCAAATCGAAGACTCAAATTCCTTCCCCTTTTTGACTGGGAGGCCTGGTCTCCATCTCTGAAAGCATTTGTTAAAATAAGAAGCATGCATGTATGCAAAAGGCCCCGCCAGTTTACAGTGCCAACCCGAGCTGTGCGAATCTGGTACCTGATGCATCTTGCAAGCCCAGCTGGGCTGTGAATTCTCCGAGTGTTTCTTTTTAGGCTAACTGCCCAGTGTGGCAGGACTTGTTTCAAGTGATCTCAATTTAGATATGTGCGCTTCTGAGAAGAGACTGAATAAAGTTTCTCTATCAATGGCCACTTTAAGACACTCCCGGCTATGGAATATCTTTACTCCAACTGGAAAACTGTTACCATGAGCAATTCTTGTTCATTGTATGAATTCTGTAAATTCAGAAATTTGTGGCTGTCTCAGAGAAACAAAAAATGATGTAAATTATTGGCTGGCACTACTGACCACAAAATAAAAATGCATTGAAGGCAGATATGGAGAAGAACAGCCACAAGCATCTATGTACCAAAAATATTTCAATGACTTCTATTCTGGATTATTTAGTCCTTAAAGGCAGCCTATTGTTAAACTCTGATATATTTTTAATTTTCAGTAACTACAAGTCTGAGAAGCTGATACATAAAATTATGATTTCCATTTTGCAGAGTACTAAGGTTTCTGGTTTAAGTTTTATGAACTTAGTCAAGTAACTTTAAATGGATCTGCCTAAGCAGCAGAGGCAGGCTGCTCAGACTTACATTTACTGATCGACTTGGCAATGGCTGGGTGGACAACTGCTCATGAGAAGGAATACGATCCACATGTAATTTGAAATGCAGAACTCTACTGGGGACCAAGGGCACAGGTCTGCAGTCACAGCTACTTGGGAGGCTGAGTCAGGAAGATCACAAGTTCAAGACCTGATTCAACTACAGAGAAATGCAGAACCCAGCTTTGACCTAGCAATCCTGCCAGCCTCATAAAAAAAAATGAATGCTATCATTATAAGAAAGATTAAGGACCTGGACCCAATGCTGCATAGGATAGGGCAGAGAAAACGCTTGTCTCATAATGTCTAAAATTTATACATTTCAAAGCCCTTGATTTGATTACAAGATGATGATTAAAACTCAGAAAGTGAGGAAGGGGGAAGGGGGAGACAGCTCTGTAGGTAAGCCCTTGCTGTACAAGGAAGAGGACATGACTTTAATCTGGCAGCACCCACTTAGAGGGGAGTAGCCGTAACCTCAGTGCTGGGGGGAGAGGCAAAGACAATGGCATCACTGGGACTTTCTGGCCACCAGCCTAGCTCCAGATTCAATCAGAGATCCTGCTCCAAGTGAATAAGGTGGAGGCTAATAGAGCAACATACATGATGTCCTCCTCTGACCTCTGCATGCTCAAGAGCATGAACACGTACATGTAACACACACACACACACGAGACACACACAGAGAGAGAGAGACACAAAGAGAGAGAGAAGAGAGAATATAAATAAATTAAGAAAAAGCTGGCATTCTTTTTTACTCCTTTTCCCTGGCAGTGAACAGCCAGCTTGGCTTGGCAGTGAGTGTGTTCTATTGAAAGAAACTGGGCTCTCCAGAAAGGCCTGTTCGTTCTCTTGGGAACGTCACGGGCAACAGCAGAAACCTCCCTGTTACCCTGTCTCCAGGCACGGCAGACACATCCAGAGTCACAGAGGTCATGCCTGTGTCTGTCTGGTCCCTAGACTGGGGGCTCTGTAGAAATCAGGAGGGAGCCGGCATCTGGTCCAGAGGGACATGGAAGAGTATGTGTCTGGCGCTGGGCTACATCTGCTCTTCCTCTGAAGATTTCTGAAATGTCTATTGTCCCAGGGAGGGTTGTCTCCCTCTGTCATTAATTACCATGTGGTTGAGAAGATTCACAGACCAGGAGAAAAGACTGAGTGAAGAAACACGTGCAAATAATTAGAAGAGAAGTACAGTCACGTGAAACCTATAATTCAGTTAAAAACTTTACTTCTCCAACGGGAAACACCAAGTAAGAGAACTCAAATCTCTATGGCATTTTAATTTAGGGAGAAGCGAATCTTGGTTATTTTACCCTCTTCAAAACAGAAATTTGGCTTCTTTGACAAGACTCTTAGAGGGAGGGGTAACTAAGTTAACATGGTCATAAAATAAAATAGAAGAAAAAGCAGTTTATATACTTTTTTTTAAAAAAAAATTTTCGACGGGAACTCTAATAAATATTAGCTGCCACACATTTATTGCAAAGTCCTATGTTCTGTCCCTTGAAGGTATGATACCTCCTGATTTATTTTT
Source organism: Myodes glareolus (assembly GCF_982192425.1). Classification (NCBI taxonomy): domain Eukaryota; kingdom Metazoa; phylum Chordata; class Mammalia; order Rodentia; family Cricetidae; genus Myodes; species Myodes glareolus. The sequence continues at coordinate 40,247,002 of NC_142033.1, forward strand.
CACAAGCAGTATGGGTCCCATTGACTTCTAACCTCGTGTGAACAAGGAACAACATGCAGCTCTGCTTCGTGTGTATACTGGCTTCAAAGTAACACAAAGACATGTATGAGGATCCCTGGGAAGGAAGCAGAAGTGGCCTGGCTATGAAGCTGTCTCCCCCCACCACTGTGTATGTCCCTTTCTTGCATAGCACATGCCCAGCAAACAGTTCTTCCCAGCTGAGCAACAGTCCTCAAGAATTATCTTTAGCTTCTTTGCTGGGTCCAAAAATGTGATGGCGAGAATCCATCTGGATGTCAAAACAAGAGACTTGAGGTCAAATGCTCTGAGACACTGGCATGGTTCAATGATTTATAGTCTCACTTTCCACACGCAGAGACTCCTTCCCCCCCACCCCCCGCATGATTTGCATTTCATTCCAGTTAAGCAACTTTTTGCCACATTAAAAGCGGGACCCCCAAGCGTGGATAAACTTAGAATGACTTTCAACTCTATTGTGACTTATATTAAGTTAAGTGACAAAAAACGCAGACATGCTGGGCTGGTGGCATGGTGAATGTGGCTTTAGGAGTGAGCTAGCGGCAAAAACCTGTCTGCCAAATGAACTCCTGGAGACTAGAGCAGACACACAGCGCTTCTACTGGGGACGTTCTCTCGGAGTATTCATAGCTGCCTCAACGTGACGTTAAACGCTGCATGAGAAAGTCTGGGATGTGACGGCATTGACAAGCCTGCAAAACTCTGCTTCCCAGTTAACTTGGATGACACAGATAAGAATGGACTCGGATAACAGCAAACATGCATGGAGGCAAAAGCGACCACCTAAATACAGCATCTCCCACCAGAACCACATTCTAGATCATGACTCCATGTTTGTATATTGAATGAGAATTGTTAGCAAAGAACTCAATGTTTCACTGTGAAATACGCTTCCCACTGAGTGGCGCCAGTCACTTCCGGAACTCCCAACCTGTACATAACTTTGTGCTCCGCCATCTTATTCCTGTGTAAGCCCAATAAACCCCCTGCGTTCCCTTGCTCAGCCTCTACTGCTCTTTCAAAGACTCCAGAGACAATCATTTTCTTGATGGACTTTTAGCTAAAAGACGTCACAGATATGATAAAGAGAATAAGATAAGCGCATCAAAGTTGTAGAGATTTGATTCTGCATGTTAGTCCTCTCATCTGTGTAACCTAGTAACTGTGGTCTAAGTTTAAAGACAGGAGTCAGGCAAGTCTGAAATATGGTGTATGGTGAGGGGATGCTATTCATTACTTGTCTTCAGCTTCCAGCTTGGTCTCTGGGATATGCAGATGCTTGAAGGATATAGGAAGAGTATATTTCCAACACAGCCAAAGCATCTTTGGATATCCAGAAGATACAGTGTGACATTATTTTTCATTATTTCAGAGACCTGCTTATAATACAAGCAGACTTTACATCAGAATTTCTAGAAACACATACTACATGTTTAGGGTAGGCAGATTAACTGTGGGGTCTCACAAACAGGGAAAGAATATATTCTATATTTTCTACCCTACAATTAGATCTATCGAAGTTAACACTGGATACTTCAAGAATGAGACTGTGGGAATAAACACATAAGGAACATATGGAGAAAGATGCCCATGGGAGGCAGACGCGGTGCTACAGTCAAAGTCCCTGAATCCGGCTGCCGGGTCAGCTACGGTCAGGTCTGCAGGTCACTTACTGTCCTTCCTATGTTCTGAATGTGGGCTGTCACCGGAATCTCCATCGGCTCATGTGTGGTTTTGGCCTCTAGATGGTGACACTGTTTTGGGAGATGGGACAGGGATCTGACTGGCAGAGGTGGGTCCCTGGAAGCAAGCCTTGGCGGGAGGGCTGCAGCCTGGCCTTATTGATCCCCTTCTCTACTGCCTGCCACAATAAAGCCAGCTGCTTCATGCTCCTGACAATATGACCGAGCTGTTCCCACCTCCACACTTTCCCTGACACGATGGGATTAAAATCACGAGGTCACGGGCGAAAATAAATCATTCTTCCCTTAAGTGGCTAAGGTAAAGCGCAAAGAGAAGTAATATAATCACCCATCCTTTGTTTCTCCTTCTGAAAAAGAAGCGAGAGCATTTGTGACCTTTTAAAACGTAAAGGAACAGCAAGAATGAAAGGAATTTCAGGTGTCTGAATTGCTCCAAGGGTCAATTTGTTACATAAGCATTGACTGCAAGATCATTTCTGAGGATCACGGTGGTTCTGATAAAAATAAATAAATAAACAAGCTTTTTAACCCCCCTTCAATAAAGCTGTAGACCTGTAGAATTCTGTGGCTTTGATTATTGAAACACTTCCTCCCCCATCCCACACTACCTAGCCAGTAGCACTGCAGGCCTTTAGCTGCGGCGTAGAGAAGCCATCGCTCCATTCCTAGCTTCTCAATCACCATGCTTTAGAAAACGCACTGGCAAATCCAGTGCTCACTTCTCCTTAAGAGAACAGGGGCATTTTTCTAAGTCAGTTATTCTCTAGGAATAGATTGTCCCCTATTTCAAGACACTGAACATATTCTAATGATGGGTCGGTCACATGACGTAATGAGCCATTTAGGAGTAGTATGAGAGTTAACAAGACACAAGCAAGAGAACAATAAAATGTTATTGCTAGGTAAATCCTGCAGCCCACAACAGCTGACCACGGGGATGGGGTCTCATGAAGCACAGAGAGTTCACACTCTATCTCCATTTTAACTAGCCAAGGACTCAGCAGAGACATGCCTCGAGGCAGAATAGTCTATTTGCCTAGAGCAAGTTAGAGCGATGTGGTGAACTTGCAGCAACTGGGGAAACCGGATGAGAAGTAAACTCGCTAGACTGATTCCAAACCTGCGGGCATGCAGAAGGCCAGCCAGGCCAGCCCTCAGCTGGCAGAGCTAACCTGGCAAAGCGCTGTGCTGCAGGCATGACCTTGATCCCAGCTTCCGCCAGCCTCCTGCGCTTTCGGCTTTCCACAGCATCTCTGTCTTCAGGCATGGCAGTCGGCACCACAGCAACATCCTTGGGGGACTGCTCCTCACCATTGCCCAGAGGAGGTGCTAACCCACCAGGAGGCCACCCATCATGGCCCATTTGGCTGCTGGGGTCATCTTCACCGGGAGACCCTGCTTCACTTCCCTCCTCCTCTATTGTTCCTGGATAACTAGTGGGTTGGACAACATGGTTTACTAAGCTAACAGACAGGCCAGGAACACACTGGACATCGCTGTTTCCAAGACATTTCAACATCACTTTTAACTACAAAATAAACAGCCACAGCCCAGAATCGGATCCTGCTAATTCGAAGCCGACTTAGGGTAGCTGATTAAGACAATGCATTTCTCCTACATACTGATCAAGGACTCTTGCAAACTTGGTATGGAAAGCAAAATACAACTTCTGCTGGAAAGGTAAAATTCATTAGTTTTGATCAGTAAGCAGAAATTTTAACTAAACATTTCCTCGGTGGAAAAAGCATAGATAATAAAAGTGAGATATTAAAGTCCTTACAAGGTTACTAAAGACAGGGACTGTTTCCTACTGTTTTACTACTGGGTGCGCAAATCCTAAAAGATAGTACCCAGCACACAATATATAGGCAACACTCAACACGTACTTGCAGAATAAATACGTCCCTTAATACAGAGATCAAAGAATTGCTTCCTGCTCTTTAAAAACATGAAAAACATGTCTTCTATTTATTCTGACACTTATCTGCACTTGATCTTCAAGCCCCATCAGTGCTGTTCTTACCTTTGCTTGCTCTACATGAGTGCATTGAGAGTATTTTTGCATAGTCTTTGTACACCCACTGAAACAGGCTCAGAAGTCGGGCGGCCTCCACAGCAGGGCACATGCAACATATGTTTTCCACATTCTGTGCACAGGACTGGCCTCAGAGCATCAGCTCCTCAGCGAACTCCTTCTTGGCTACCTACTGCGTGCCAGGCACAGTGCTAGGGACTTTCATGAAATTGGCCTTTCCTGCAAAGCTCTCTGGGATGCGCTGGCCACTTTCTTTCCTTCAAGATGGCACCTCAAAGTCCTAAAACCGCATTCCTACCTGAAGGGCCTTTCCCCGCCCAGGGGGGAGGTGGCCGTGCTCCAGCTCTTCCTGTATTCCTCCCGCTCCGCCTTCTTCTTTCTCAGAGGCGCTGGGACGTAGGCCGTCTGGTTGCTTTTGTTCGGGAGGTACTGGTTAAAAGGGACTGCAGACTTCGGCTCGCCATGGGAAGTACGTCGTGCAGACATGTCATCTTTCTTCACATCCGGCAACTTCCGGTGTGGCAAGTCAGATTCAGAGTCGCTTCCTCTTCCTGGGAAAGAGAAGATGAATGCTGGGAAAGTGTGCTGGGCTATAGTGGTATCTCTATAGAATCCAGTAACTCTTGTGTGCTCTGGAATTTCATACCCTGAGTTAGAAACTTGGAAAATCTCTAAATTAACCTCCTCTGGAAAAAGGCCTCAATTTCAGTGAGGGAAAACCAAAAAAACTATAAGCATGTTTTTTTATTGTTATTGCTGCTGGTGGTGGGTTTATGTTATTTTTTTTTTTAAATAGAGGTAAGCCTAAGTGTACCAGGAATTACAGTAAGTGACACATTTGTGTGGGAATTGCTGCCAACGTTTGCGCTTTGGCCATTCTCAAGAGAAAATCTTACCAGTTCCCCAATGGGATTTTACTGATCTCTAGCAAGCATCTACTGTGCTAGACATTGTGACATGGATGAATTAGAAATTATTTGTCTTTACATATCTCTACCCTGCCTCAGAACACAGAGAAGGTGCAAGTTATCTAGTAGCAAAGACAGGTAAGAACGGCGGAACTTAGAAAAGCGACCGGTTGGACTTCACTGAGGGTTTACCTTCCAAGAGGCTTCATCTTCTTCTACAGAGTTTGCCCAGTTCCCTGGAACACTCTTCTTCCTACTGTCCCTACCAACCCATGATCATGTCTTCTCCTAGGACAGTTCCTTCTACCTTCGTTTTGAAAACCAGAGCTGTCCAGGACACAGCTTCTAAGGCATGCCACTGCAGCCAGTGGGCATCTCACACTCAGATGGATACATGATTTAGTTTGGTTAAAAGAGTGTTTTGTTTTGAAGGCAAAGGAATTCAGCTCTGCCAACATCAGCCTTGCTCCTTGATCACAGCCCCAATAATTGGAACACATTCTTTTTGTCCAAGTCTTATGTTGCTAGATTTCTAAGGTCTACTAGAATGAAGTTATCATTAAGAAAAACACAACCATATGAGTAACTGTTATTTTAATGCTGGTTGAAAACTTTCAATCAACGAATGAGAGCATGACATCATTCTAACTCTGCTGATAGCAAAGACATTTATGCTTAAGAAGAGAGTCAAGAGCTGGGACAGGGCAGAGGGGGGTGGTGTGCACGGTTTTGGGTCAGATCCACTCCATTTCCAATTTTGCTATTCATTAGTCTTGTTAACCTGATGGTTTCTAAATTGTAAAGTGAGGGTAATAACGCCATCTGCTTTATGGGACAACTGAAAGGGTTGAATCCACCTATAACCATTGTTCTGGTCTCTGGCACCGAGTGTTTAATACATGCTGCCTGCTCTTTATGTCGTAACATGGATGTGGGCCCATCAGACGTGAGCCATGGCTTCCTAACACACTGGACTGTCCTTTCTGTGATTCTGGAATGAAAGGACTTACCCCAAAGATTAGATAATATAATGATGTTTAAGAGACCATAAGAGTTAAAAGCACTGGCTGTGAACAAGTTGTTCATTGAATGTGAAATATTCAGACTATGAATTATTCATGGCACTTGTTTACAGTCTCTCTTCTGAAATTTTGGCCATTTCCTGACTTGTTAGTATTTGATTCATTATTTAGCCCCTTACCCACCACAAGTCCTAACAAGTGTATCTGTCAGTGCCAAAATAAAAAGTTGCCTGTAAACAAATACGCACACCACCTTGCCTTGCCAAGCACACGGATTTGTTTCTGCACGTGATAGTAGCCTCTCTTTATAAAGCCAGAAACAGGCTCAGAGGAGCCAGACTGGTTTTCCCCTCCCCAGGGCTGATTAGTGCAGGCTCTGGGAAACTGGACACCCAAAGTTCTGTCCTGTGAGCACACTGTTCTGAGAGAAACATCTTCTTAAAGTGTCCTGGGTAGGAAATGCTACACTGTGCTGAATAAATGAATTGAAGTAAATGAGTTTTCCATCTACTACAACAGCTTAGTGATGATTACAGTTGTCTTAGATCCCTCAATCTACACTCTAGGGGCCATATTTCTGTATACTAGCTAAGTATCATCACAACATACTGGAAGTCTCAAAATATGCTAACATGTAAGCACATCCCTTTCCTCCTGGAATTACTCTTCAGGACTGTCTCAACAGACATTTTAAGGAACGTTAACCTGCCAGTGTCCCAGGGCTTGGCTATAAAGTGGGGGTAGCCTCAGTGATGTACAGCCAAGATGGCATTTCAGCTCCACCACATGCTAGCTCTGTGACACTGGGCGTTTCGACCCTTGTGCCCTACGTTCCCAGTGGCTGACACACGAAACTTGTGCTTGCCTGGGATGTTGTGAGGATTCAGTGAAGAGGCACAGACGACCTCAGCAAGGCTGGCGTGCTATGCCTGCATAATTGGAAGGCTAGACCGAAAAAAGATCCTGATCTCACTTCATCCTGTGGACATGGAAATTTACTAGGCTGGCTTCTCCTCAAATGTTCAAAGTTAGGAAAACATAACAGAGCACACGGTGCAATATTATTTTATCAAAGTCTCACCCTTCTTTCCCACGTGGCTACCAGCGAGTAGAGTCATTCACGTCCCTGACCCGTCTCCGCCCCAACCCCCTCTTCCTTCCACATATTTGCTGCCAGATACCCCCAAATTACAAATACTTTGTAATTTTTTCTAGCACTTCATTTTTGCTTACTTGTCATTTCTATTTTGTAACACATCTTTTTGAAAAAAAATATGGAGATACTGAGTTAATGCAGTGAGTCATATTTATGAAATACTACTAATTTTCAAAGCAATATATGACTAATTTTCAAAGCAATATGAGTACAAGGTTGCATCTCTTGCTCAATGAAGTTTTTTAAGGGACTTCACAGGTGATGTTGGTGGAGGCTGAAGGAGGGACTTGGTACCTGGTTGGCAAGACAAGTTGGCTGAGGCAAGCCTCGGGGCTTAGAGCCTTCCTACCAGAAAACCATATCCAACTCAGAATCATGGCGCTTCTGAATGTGACTTGTCTCCTTTGAATTGGTCAATAGGTACCCACCCATAATAACAAAGTTGAAGCCTTCCATATGGAGCCAACATAAAGGCAAAGAATTTTATGTTAAAATTGCCCCTGATTTCTGATTGTGGGACAAGAAAATGTTAAGACATACCAAAAAAAAAAAGTCTTTCACTTTCAAACGTGAAACTATTTTAGAGCTAGCAGTCTTCCTGATTAGCATCATTTTAAGGAACATACCAAAAAGGAAGATTAAGAAATGTGTTTTTTCTTTTGAGGCTTCACTAGATCTTGATTAGTTTACAGGAGGAGAAGCCTTGGGGTATCAGATGAATTGGTGAAAGCTGTGGAAGATGCACAGCGAGGGGGACCGGTAGGGCAGTATTCACCTGATTGTCGTTCACTGTTCATCTGCTGGAGAAAGCATTCATCCATAGGCTCTAGTTTATCAGTCTTAATTGCTGCAACTAAACTGTGCTTTGGGATATTTTAGTATAGTATTACTAATCACCATCTCAAATGCTTTCAAGATGCGGTTTAAACTCTGAACCCCCAAAGCTGGTGACAGACTAAAGCATCCACGGTACCAGTTACAGAACAAAAAAAAAAAAAGGTGAAAAAGAAGTCATATTTTTTTAGAAGTTAAAACAAACAACATGGGTGAAATAGTTTGGTTGAGATGGTTTTTGTAAAAGCAGACCCATGCTTGGGCTGTATGAAAGCATAATTAGATCACAGACTTGGTATTTTAACTTCTAGTGCTGTGGGTGGTACTTAAGATGTCAAATAAAATTTCAGAAATATTTCTCAAGCAGCTCACAATGCACCATGGAATTCTTTGGGAGTCACACACTATGTGGCCCTGAGGCTAAGCTGTCTGCTGAAAAGTGTACATTCTGAGCAAACACATTTGTTCAGCAACTTTAGAATAAAACCTCTATGGGGTAAGAGAAAGTAGCCTGGGCAAATTAAGAGGACCCTCTTGGACCCACACTTCTTGAGGTCAACACAGTTAAAACCACTAGACCAACAGTGATTTTCATCATTTAGAAATATTGGGACAAAGGCTTAAACTTCTGAAGACATATCTGTAAAATAAGGATCGGGGTGTCTCCCAGCTCTGTGCAAGGAAAACTAAGATGTAGCCAGACACCAACATCTATGTTGAAGATTAAATAAGACACTGCCTACTAAGTGTCTGGTCTAACTTAGAACCTGGACCTGTGAAACACTAAGTATCACAAGGACCTGCATGGCCGAGGGGCTTGGAATACAGCTCAGTGACACAGCACTCATCGAGAATTCACAAGGCCTGGTGTCAATCTCAAACAAAAAATCTACAATAAGAATTTGATGTCAGAAAGTAACAAGAAAAAAAAAAGCCACAAAAGAGAATCTTGACCTCAGACAGTAGAAGACTATTCCAAAATATAACTATCAACCAAGCAACATATGCAAAAATAGAAACAAAAAATCCCCCACCAGCCTTGCTGGTTTTCTGCAAGCTTACACACGCAGAACCAAGGCAGCTGCCCTCCTTAAAAGCCCAGAGGCGGAAGAGAACTAAAGCAAGCAGCCCTTCGTAGCAGCCACTGAATTCCTAGCAGGCTACAGGACCACACGTTTTTCTTTTTTCTTTTTCTTTTTCAGTAGCGAAAATAATGATCATTCCATACAAATAAGATCAAATCCACAGGATTTAAATAAAATTCAGCCTTGGGGCCAAATGGCAGTTTGGCATTGCCCTGTTCACGCATGGCCATTTGCACTGAACTAGCCCACCAGTCAGACATGCTAAGCATGAAACTGACTGACAAAACGAACACTAATTAAGAGGGGCAGCACCCCAGGTCCCTGCGCTGTAAGAATATAAAGTGTCCTTCTAGCATGCTGGGGAGTTGTTCCATTTTCACTTACGCATTTCCCTTCCTTGTACCCACAGTGTATAAACTTGAGCACACTTTATGAGCTAATGGTCTGCACAGCATCTTGATTCAGGCACCAATGATGTAACAAATTTTTCCAACAGAAGATACACTCACTGAGACGGTGTTCAAATGAACTGCTGGCAAAGCCAATCAAAATTCTGAAAGTCATGAAAAATAACAGCCAAAGACCTTGCCCACCCCTTCCTGGTTTTATAGAATTACCAGGCTCCAGCCAGTGGATATGGAGACCGTCTTCCCAGCACTCCACTCTCTAACCCTGACCCCAAAACTCCTGTTGCTGATTAATTCCAGGATGTGTGGTGGATGAAGAGCCAACTTACCATCACTGCTTCCCCTGAGAACTACATCTGGTGAAGGTGTCTGCCGGGAGCGGGAGCCGAAAGAATCCAGGCTGTCGAAGGAGTCATCTCGGCCGTGGCGAGGAGGAGAGAGGGAGTCGCTGCGTTCGGAGTCCCAACAGTCGATGTAGCCGCTGTCTCGGATACTGCGCTTAGGGCTCTCAATATCATCGGTCTCCTTTCCCAAAATAAAGCAGAGGAATTTCAGATATGACTGCAACATACATAGAGTATCCGGCTTCCAGTGGTCCACGAAGATACTCGCAATCTGGTGTGGAAAAGTCATAGCAGCTAGCTAACGAGACTAATGAGCATCAACAGGTGATGAGCCAGTTCCTCCACCTTTCTCTCCTGCATCCTTTCAACTCGAATATAATGCACAACCCCCTCCCCCAATACCCAAGTAACACACATTTTTAAAAAAGCAATTAAATATAGAGAATCACAAAGTTTGGATTCAGAAGAATGCAATGATCATTGACAATAAGGACAAAACCTTTGACCTGTCTTTCGGAATCCATAACCGCATGTCTGTGGGATGAGCCCCTAGTTCAGCACCACCGCCCAGGGTTACGTTATCTGGCAAAGGCAGGCAGAATCAGGGCTGTAAAAGTCTGCAGCAGTATGCTTCCATCTCCGGCTACCTTGGAGGGAAATTCCTGCTCTGAGAGCGAGTTGTCTTTCTTGAGGCAGAAGTTTAAAAAAAAAAAAGCAATGAAAAATATGCAAAATGCTTTTCCTGATGCCTCAGAAGAATCCAGGCATGCTCTCTCCCCGCCAGCTCTTGGCGTTGGGGGAGCTGCAGGCACTTGTGGCTGACCCACATGTTCGGAGTGGGGAGAACAATGGCTGTCTTTGACAGCCTGTGATTATAAATTCTCCCTAGCACAAGCGGCACATACTAAAACACTGGAACTCCAGCAGAAGAAAGGTCAGTCAAAACCATCCTCACCCTCGTATTATAAGAAAAGCCTTGTTCCCGCTGGTGCCTTCGCATTCATTACAATAGTCCGGGCCGGCAAAAACAAAAATAACTCCCGTCACTCAAAGATAAACCTCGGCTTAATATCCCGGAGACTGTCACTAGAAATCAAGACTGTGGATCACACTGGCAGAGGAGTGTGCTCTCACGGACAAAGACTGGAATGTTGCCCCACAGATTTCCCCGATATGCACATGGAGGTCCCCTCTGCATTCCCAATGGAAAGGAGAAAAAAAAAATCAGCATTCCCCATGTTCGCAGCTGGAGACGCTGGTCTATTCTATCTGAGGTGCCCCTGGGAGCCCATGCCTTTGCAGGAAGCATATTTGCTGTCTGCTTCTAACAATTGGGGAGGGGGGCTTCTGAACCATTCTCCACCGTGGGGAGATAGGCACTGGGGGTGGGGGGCTGGGATGGTTGCAATTCACAAGGCACACTCGGGTTTCCCATCAGGAGCAAGGAGTGGGCAAGAGGGCAGGGGCGGGGCTGAGAGGAAAACCCTGCAGCCCCTGAAGAGTAGGCTGTCCAACACCTGGGTGAGCCGAGCACTACAACACTCTAGGGCAGTGGCTCTCAGCCCTGCTAACGCTGCCACCCTTTAAAACCGTTCATGTTGTGGTGACCCCCCAACCACAAAATTATTTTGCTGCTGCTGACTTCATAGCTGTGATTTTGCTCCTGTCATGCATTGTAATGTCAACACCTGACATTGATAGGTGACCCCCATGAAAGAGTCGTTCAGCCCCCTTAAGTGCTCGAGACCCATAGGTTGAGAACCAGTGCTCTAGGGGAAGGCAGAAATGCCAGTTATGGAAATTAAGGTTAATTACTTGCAGGTCAAAAGTTAACATGAATTTGGAACAAAACCCAGGCCTGAGAAGTTGAAAAAAAGAACTCATGACTCACTGAAAAAAATACAGATCTGAACTAGACAGAGGTTCAAATTTAGCTTCCTTGGGAATACAAGTTATTATTGTAAATTACTCATCAACCAAATGACTAAAATGTGAAGTTTACTTTTATTTTATTGAACACTTACTATATGTCCGGGTCATGCTTTTTATCTATCATGTTATTTACCCCCTTAACCAGTCAATATGGTAGTTAATAGCATCCTTATTTTATAGAAGAGAAAAACGGGAATCAGGGAGTTACTTTAACTTAACCCACACAGTTAAGAAGTAAAGACTTAAAAATCAAACCTAAAACTATTCGTCTCTGGGGGTTGGCAAGGTGGCTCAAGATTGGATGCTGCCTGCACCCTTGCATGGTGAATGTTGCCACTCGGGGTTATGTCTTCTGGATAATGATGCTTATGACTAAACGGCTGGGTCTAAATCTTACTAGCTGTGTGACATGAGGCAACTCATGTCGCCTCACGGGCCTTCATCTATAAAATAGGACTTAGCAATGACACCCATCCAGCAGGGCTTCTGGGACAATTAAACATGTGATATATGGAAAATATTCTGAACAGGGGATGGGGCAGAATAGCAACTCTTAAAAAGCATCAGCAACGTTTTTAACTACTATTTCTTCAATGAGGCATATACATTTTAATACAGAAATTATACAATATTTATACACTGGTGTCAAAGGCAACACTTTCCACGTTGATCTGATCTTTTTCTACTTAGGTCTCCATGATTGGAAAAAACAGACTCAGGGGGTGGGGCCACTAGCTGCAGCTAGCAGTAACGTGCTTACGGGCTGCTTAGGGCAATGTGACAAAATTCAGTTTTCCAGAAGATAATATCAGAAAGGCTTTCCACAAAGCCCGGGTCTTCCCTGCACCTCCAACTGCAGGAGAAGATTCAGGAAGAAAGAGGGTCAGTGCGCTTGTTCCTGGAGCCTCAGAGGCTTTCTCCCTGGTGCTCATAGGAAAGAAAAACAAAGCTTGCCATGTTCACGACTATGTAGTAAGCCAAGACGAGTCTCCGGTGGGGAAATAAATGGTGTGAACAGTCTGAGAAGTAGAAAACAGGTCACTGTGGCCATCCCTGGCCATCTTGGCCTCCCAGGAATGACACAGTAAAGCAAGAGGCTGACTTGTTAGCCAGAAATAAAAGATGTGGCCATCCACTGGACTTTCAGTTTTACTGGTTTCGAACAAGTCACCACCCCCCTTTTTTGTGGGAGGTTGCTATAAAGTGAGTCTTTTGGGAGAGGGTTGAAAATATAAACCAGCAAAGAGAGGTATGCTTACATCTTTAAGGGATCTAATTACACTGTCTGTACCTTTCACCTTGGAGCACAGCACCTTCTGTCTTCCACAGAGCACTTGAGAGAAGGCAGGGAAGACTGAACACAACCCACTGTGCCAACTGCTCACTGTTCTGGTGAAAGAGGGTTCAGAAAGGGAACGGGCGCCGCTAGCCTCCACAAACTCAGAACTTATTTCACGAATCCCCCTTTCTTCCTAGTCCCTCGGTGAGTGTTAATGAGAGCCAGCAAGGGTCTGCGGATGACTGACAGCATCTAAGACACTCCAGATGCCGTCTCTGGAGAGCTCAACATTTTTCTGCTCGCTGTGTGATTTACGGGGTAGCTGAGTGCTGCTCGAACATGTCTGAGGTTTAGCTTCTCCAACACGATTGCCCATGCCTCACTCCTCACAGTGGGGGAAGCGGTTCCTTCCACTGATACTGCCTTCTAGGAAGCATTCTATCCCCAGAGACACAGAATCATAAACATAAATCAACACACACCCTGTGTGTAGGACCCCCATGTTCTGATTGGAGAGACCACAGATAAACAGAAAAAAGGTAAGTAAGTAGATACAAAATTGGGGGATGAGTATGATGGTAGTGGCTCGTCTGTGCTCTTGTCTCTCTTGCAATTGTTTGCTAGTCACCACTCCTTTATCCCTTTCTTCTTTTGATGCCCCCACCTCTTGGGTCCGGAGGGGTGGGCCAGTCGGACCACTTCATGCCACCCGTGGTCACAGTGACTAGTATAGAACAGGACTATCATTCCTTGGAATTATCCCTCTGGGCCTAGAGGAGATACTCCCTTACCTTTCCTAGAAACGGCTTCCCTGAGATGCTATTAGCTGCATCCCTTTATGAGGGTTGCCTTGCTTACAGGAAGGTGAATAAGTTGCTGAAGAGATGGGAGATGATGAGTGAAGGCCATGGAGAAATAACCTGCATTGCTCACAGCACTGAGAACACCAAGCCCCTTACAACTCAGGACTCCTGCTAAGAATAAGTACCCTATAGTTACTTGTGTGATATTTTGTTTGTGTTCTGAGAAATTATATATATTATATATAATATATTATATATAATATATATTATGTATGTATGTATGTATTCCCTCAAGATAGGGTTTCTCTGTGAAACAGTCCTGCTATCCTGGAACTCACTCTGTAGACCAGGCTGGCCTGGAACTCACAGAGACCCACCTGCCTTTTACCTCCTGAGTGCTGGGATTAAAGGTATGCACCACCACCCAGCATATATTTATTTTTTTATAGATAATAAATAAAGAGCCTTTATAAAGCCTTTCTTTCCCAAGTCTCTCCCTGCAGATGGGTATGACTTTATGACCGAGTTCAAATCAATGAGATGTGAGTTGTGAGTTATTATTGCCACAGCCTAGAACAGAATGCCACAGGCTAGGTAATCGAAAAAGAGTTTGCATATCAAAGTTCTAAAGTCCCCTAAGTAGAATGTTAAGGTGCTGGCATGGAGAAAGACCTTCATAACACATCAGAAGCCATTCTCTACCTCGAGAATGCATGTGCTGTGGACAGTTTGTCATGATAACACAGCTGGGATAGCAAATCCATTCCCGCAACCACAGCATCAATTCATTTGTGAGACTGTACTCCCCACGGCCAAATAGCCTTGAAAATATAACTCCTGTAACCACCACTGCAGTTAAAGTCCAGCATGAGTTTTATGGGGGGCATTCAAACCACAGCAGGATATAGTGTGTAATTTTCTAAAGGCGTGCTCAAAGGCTAGCTCTCTTTTCTGTTCTTCCTTCTTCCTGACTTGAATGTGGACATGGCAGACAAAGTCTGAGCAGCGAGTTTGAGCCAGCAGGGAAGAAGCCATGGGCTTAGGATGATGGCACACGGGACAGAAGGGTCTGGGCGTTCTGGCATCGCCCAGGTGTAGAACTTCCACACTCACTCTGGACTGCTTGCTCACACCCGAATCCCACTAACATGAGAAGAAATGGAGTATTTCTTTCAGCCGTTATTTTGAGTTTTCACATTTTGCGGTTGAACCCAATCATAAGTGAGAACATGGAAGAATATTGATCATAGACAAGTATCTTTTAGGTCATCTGTTCTCAAGTACAGCTATGACACGGGGGTACCACAGGTGGCCACAGCTGGGGAGAGCCATGCTTTGCCCAGCAGTGCTAATCCCTGCATCCTGTCCAGGCCACTTCGGGGCAGCTGAGGGCACCGTCTCAGCAGGAAGAGAGCTAGCGAAGCAGACTAGGCTTCTCCCCTAGTCTACCAGCAGACGTGTGAGACCGAAACAGTTTTCAACAGATGACCACCTCGTACTGCCCAAGGACAACTGAATACAGAGGCAACCACTTGCACTTCCAACTCCCAACCAGCAATGACATTGGGAAGAGTTAAGGTGAAAGGAAAGATACCATGTGTGCTTACCGTATAGGTGTATTTGTTTAATATGTCATGATAAGTACGAAGGTTGATTTTTTTTCTTTTTTCGTTTTTTGTTTTTCAGCACTAGGGATCGAACCCAGGGTTTAATGTATGCCAAACCAGTCCTCTATACCGAGGACACAGCCAGCCCTGCTTTGTCCATTACAGATATGTGATCCAGACTGATTTTGGGCAAATGCAGAGACTATTATAAGGCAGTGGTTCTCAGCCTTCCTCATGCTGGGACCCTTTAATACAGTGCCTCATGCTGGGGAAACCCCCAACCAGAAAATTATTTCACTGTTACTTCAGAACTGTAATTTTGCTACTGCTATGAATCGTAATATAAATATCTGATATGCAAGCGATCTGATACATAACCCTGTGGAAGGGTCGTGAGTCAGAGATTGAGAACCACTACTTTAGGGAAAGAAGGCCAATTTATTAGGAAGTTGGAACAAATTCTTGCTTTCAGAATTAAAAGTCATGAAGTTCTGAATATCCTGAAAACTTTTTATTGCATTTCTCTCTCTCTCACCCCCATTTCTCTCTCCCCCCCCCCTCTCTGTGTGTGTGTGTGTGTGTGTATGTGGACATCTACATGTGAATGTTGAGGAAAACTTGTGGGAGTCAGTTCCCTCCCTCCACCATGTGGGTCTCAGGGATGGAACTCAGGTTATAAGGCTTGGAGGCAGGATCTTTACCCATGAGTCAACTTGCTGCCCCTTTGAATACCTTTCAGTGAGTCTCATTAGCGGATTTTTTTTTTTTTTTTGTATGGGAGAAAAGCAAGGGAGAGCTGGCCTCAATTATTTGTGCCCTGAGATGGCCCTGACCAAAATACAAGGGTGATAACTGCAGGTGAGCCTTCCTGCTTACACAGGCTGCTCGGTTGGGATTCTCCCGTCCAATAGTAGGAACCAATATTTTGTATGAATTAACTATATTGCTGAGCCTTTAAAATGCTCCATAAAATCATTCAACTGTTTCTTTGACAAATTCTTACCTTCTGCCAATCTTTTCCACGAACAAACAAACCAAACTTTTAATGATATATCATCAAATAGTTTGTCAAATAAACACATCAATCTCTAAAACCATTTTCTGAGTGTCCAGATCACTCAGCGACAATGGGCATCAAACACACAGTGAAGGAATACTTCTAGCTTCTCAGAGCCCGTCTAGGGTGGCAGCTGGGGCAAGGACATGGCTGGCATCACCTCGCCCACATCAAGGGCCTAACAGGCAAGCGCCATGACCTTTAGGCTCAGAGTGCAGGGCAAGCATTTGTTTTTGTATAATACTACATTGTTTAATTTGGGCATCGCTCTTTGGAATGCACAAGCCATGAGCTCCATGGTGTACCAGGCCATACACCAACAAATCAAACTCACTCTTTTGTGACTACAGTTGCAGCCGGCTGAGATTTTCCATTCACTAAAGAGTGTGACATATAAAACTTCAAGTGAGATGAGACTCAGGGGGCAAATACGCTCTGGGTAAGACACATGGCCCTTTTCTTGAGTACATACCTTGAGTCAGAACAGTTCTACCTGCAAAGCCATAATTATCTTTTTTTTTTACTAAAGTTTTTTTTAATTCTATGTGTATAAGTATTTTCTTTGCATATATGGCCACAGGGGTCAGAAGATGGCATCATATCTCTGGAACCGGAGTTACTTAAGGCTGTGGGCTACCATGTGGCTACTGGGAACTGAACCCAGGTTCTTTGGAAGAGTATCAAATTCTCTTCCCCACTGAGCATTCTGGTCCCAGAACTGTAATAATCTTAAAAACGTGTTGCTTTCCCACTCTGTCCAACCCTCGGGGGAAGAGGAAGAAAAGCCAAGTTACCTTTCGCATCTGAGCCAACAGTCCTTCGAACTCCTTCAGGTTCAGTGTGGTTCCACTGTAGGACGCACAGCTGTTGGCAGCTTTCCCCAGCCAATAAATGGTCACTAACACCTACGGAACAAACCAATGCATACAAGTGGCAGGATTTGTCCCGAAGAATGATATTTCCACCTGGGGATCAGTAACACTCCGGGAACGGCAAAGCAGGAAGGAACAGCTCAGCGACGCTGACTCGTGAAAACCAGCGCAGGCTGCTTCTATTCATTTGAGATCACAGTAACGGGAACCCAAAGCTGTCTCAGCTGACCCAGACACACGGTTCAGTCAAGTAAGTCTCCAGCGCTAGGCAAGAGGAGGTTGTGAGAAAGTGATCTCTGAGTGAGCGAGGAGGGAAAATAAATCCCCCAAACGACATCCTCATCAGGCAGCATTTTCCCACAAGCTCTTTGGAGTCTTTACCCAGACGAGCAATGCAGGAGACTGTCAGCTCCATTTGAGACGGGTGCTTTTGGAGCCCCTCCTTTTCACTCGTGTGCACAGAGAACCTACTGGAATGGATGGCAAAAATCCCGAAGGAGCGGTAAAGGTTACTGAGTGCTCCGCAGCACAGGATCCACACAGCACATCTAAGGGACGTCAGAAGGAAGCAAGGCCCAGAGAGTGGGGCCTGCAGGTCGCTCACAACAGAGCACAGCTGCATCCCCATTCATCTGAGATGGGAAGAGTTTAGCCTTGTCACAGTTGCTATCAATTAACCAAACTTGGACGCAGAAGAATGTTCATGAATATCCAGTGGTCTGAGGTTACTGTCCTACATTAGTTTTGTGCTGTCTCTCCAAAGAACTGTTCACAAAAGTACAAATGTTCTTTAATTTGAGTTGGCGGAGGAGAAAGAAAGAAAAGAAAAAAAAAAAAAACGGGTTGGCTAAAGATGTGCTCCTTAGCTGAATTTTAGGGATCAGAAGCCCATGCAAAAGCTTAGACTTTATGTTCACATTCTGTCTCCTTGCTTCATCTACGCTGGGAAGGACTTATTGCCCTACCTTCCGCACTGTGGGTCTGGATAATGGGACGCAGGCATACGGGTCCAGCTGGCCACGGCCCAAAGTAGAGCTGTGTGCAAGAGGACTATGATGCGGTGCAGTTTTCTACCTCTGCGGGAAACTCTTACATCATGAATCCTTCCAAACTTCCAGAAGGTCTTTTATTAACTGAGTTCTTACAAATCAATTCCCAGAGAACAGGCAATCCCGAATGTCAGGACATTAACTAGAACCATGACATATTAACGTGTGCTGACTGTGATCCCATCTGGGCCGCAAATGGAAACGGCTAATGTCAATGTTGAAACCGATCACCCCGTGTTTTAAGAAAACGAACCTGCACACAGAGTACAAGCTTTTATTTGTTTATTTCTTGCCTGAATTCTGATTAGAGGAAAACCTCCAAATCTACTATTTTTAGTTCTAGCACAGCTATTAACTATTCTATAGGAGATGCATTTACTTTCTCTTAAGAAAGAATCTTTCTAATAAGGCCTATCAGATGCACTGCATTTAGCTACTAAATGTCAACCTTGGACCAATTAAAGCCAAAGTATACAGACTTGGAGAGAGACATTAAAACACTCACGTTTTTCAGCTTCCGGCTATAATCAAGGTTCCTAGGTCAGGAAAGAAAAACAAAACATTATTAGAATGTTAGCAGTTTCTTCAGTGTGGTCTTTTCTTAAATACCTCTAAGACACACTTGTAAAAAACACATAAAACAAAATCAGAAGAATATTGCTGGCTTTTAAAGGCCTATGGCTGGAGGTTTCAGCTGTAGGAGAAAATTGCTGAGGGAAAACAACCAACCAACCAACCAACCAACCAACCAAACAAACAAAATATGAGGACCAAGTAGGACTGAAGTTTTGCAGGATGCCAGAAATACTTTTTAGCATATGAAATTGAGAATTCCGTTTAAAGTTGGAACTAATTTATATTTGAATTTACAAAGCTTGACTGTTGACGATTCTGTCTTGAAGGAGATTTGATTACATTTCTCAAGTCGTCTTCTACTTGAAAGTACATTTAATAAAGGTCTGAAAACTTAGTGAACTTGACCTGAAAATACACGCATAAGGAGCAGTACTATCCAATGGCTTTCCTCCCTGCCCCCATTACAAATTGGAATAAAAAAATTGGCCATAAACAGGAAAATATGCATGCTATTTTCAAATGTATGCACATGTGTTCAAAACATACACATCATGTTTATTCCCTAACTAAAACCCACCAAAGCTCTCTCTATTCATGAAGTATCAAAATGTTTCCAAAGGCACTGGAAAGCTCTATGAACACATTGACAAGTAAGTACTAGGAAAAGGAAGGCTGGATTTCTTTCTTCTGGTCCCTTTGGTGAGGTATGGGAGTAGAAATCCCACCGTGTAAACTAGCCAGGAACACCTCGAAGCGTTTAGATCGTGACTACTTGCTTCCAGCGGACTCTAACAAACATGCGTGATGAGAAGTGGGCAGGTTTAAGCTGACTGATATCGGAAGGACTAGCAAACACCAGCCCTGCTCTGTGCGGGGCAACACAGGCTCCGGGGTATCAGGTAAGACAAGAAGCCATCCAATCTGCATTTTATCAAGGAAATGGTTTTATATTTTTGAGTTTAATGCTATTCTCGGCTGAAATATCTATGAAGATTTTTTTCCACTTAGCAACAGAAAGATGAAAAACATCCAAGGAAGACATTCTATCATAGTCAAGAATAGAGAAAATGACCCTTTTCCTGTATTGACAATAAAAGTTCAGCGACAGAAACTGTGATTGGGTGCTAAAAAAAATTATGCGTGGCACACAGTAGGACCTCACAAAATATTTGTAGAGTGATCTCCTCATAACCGCCAACTACTTGGAAACACTTCCCAGGTTTTAGAAAGATCCCACCCTGGGAGCCATCTGCAGCCTCTCTACACTTCCGAGACTGTGTTGACTCCCTGGACGGCCTGCACCGGGTGCCCCTCTGCACTGTGCTGATATGTCCATCAGACTTGTCTGGCATCTATTACAGGTAGGGTTCATGCAAGTACACAGTCGGTAATGTAATAATTTTCAAGTTTTTCCTCTTAAATATTTTTTCTTTATTGTTTTCTCAGGTTACACTTGGATAGAAAAGGCAAGAAAAATTACCTGTACTTAAAACTAGAGTGTTTCTTTAAAAAAAAAATTAAAAAATACAAATATCCCCCATGGGATCTATCCCTCACCGAGTATCTCCTTGCTGATGCTACTAATTCTTGCCAAGATGACGCTCTTCCTCTAAGTTGTTACCTACTCAACCCTCAGAAGGGAAACCAGAGAACTGCAACGGTGGTACTTGGATCTACAAGATCAACACTTTAAAAACTAGTTCCCAACAAGCAGTGCCAAAAAGCAGAATCACCAATGCAAGCATTGCGAAGTGAATCGCTTATACCACGCTCCTCTCCTGCGCTCCTGCTCACCCCACAAGCAATGCCTCTCTAAGCTCCACAAATTAATTTGCAACATAATTTTCATATAAATTTTTTATGATTTCTAATTACCAACCTAGTGAGACCATCTTTCTACGCAATGATTCCAAGCTCAGCATCCCCACTGCTGTGATGAGCGCTCTCGCCACACTGGCGCTTAAGTACAACCCTCCAGCCTCACTGGGTCCTTTTCTCCTAAGCATCAATGGCTTCTTCTTCCTTGGCCTCTTATTTTCTTTCCTCCGCCCCAGATACCCAGCAAACCTCCCCAGGGCCGATGCTTGCTTCTCATTCTTGTCGCTGTCTGCGTCCTCAGCTGAAGGGTCACCCCTCAGACAGCCTACCCCTGACCCCTCCAGATAGGCACTGTCTTTCTTGCCTCACTAGTTCATGCTCTTCTCGCTCCCCATGATTGTTCTCTTTCTTACTCAATATATTCTAAGTTATTGACACCACAGTGTAAATTCATTGTGAACAGAGGACCCGGGCCGTCTTGTTTGCGCATTTTCCTCAGGGAGGGAATGTATCTCACACGCAGCAGCTACTGAGCTGCTCATTTGTTCAATGCATGAATGAGGGTATAGAGGGGTAAGTGGAGGGGATGGAAAAGCAGGGTCTAAAGATCACAGTGCACAAGTGGAGGACATCTTTAAAAGGAAAGAGATGGAGAAGAAATGCAAAGGGGGGAGGCAGATGAGAGGAAAGGATGAAGACGGGAAGGGAGGTGGGAGGCCGAGGAAGGAGAGAACAGAAAAAAGGAAAGCTCAAAAGGGCAAGAAAAGATGAGGATGCTGCCCTAACAAAGGGACTGTGACCACTTGTGACTGGCCTAAGTGACTTTGTCCTAGCCGGTTGCTTCCAGAGCCTCTGAGTTAATATATCCCTTGATTGCCTTCTCCCCCGGGTCTGCAAAGACCAAGCTTTACTTAAAGTCACATCTGAAACTACGGGATCAGTCCTACCCTGTGGATGGGAGCACAGTACTTAACAAGCCATAGGTCTAGGCAGTTCCAGACCGGGAGCTCCAACCAGATTTCTGCTTCCTTGATTGTCGTAGATGAGCAATGATCTGGGTTTCTGTTTTAGTTTCTGAAACCAACAGGCCTCAAAATTCTTCTACTCTGGTAATTTACTGTTTAAAGGTGGCCAAAACTTAAGAATTAAAAAAAGGATCTAGAGTAACCCACCAGAGTAAGTTTGCCTTCCCCCTCCGAGCAATGTGTGTGTGACTGTTATTAGAACCAATGGCACTGCATAATGTGTGTGTTTGTTTGTGTATGTGTGTGTGTGTGTGTGTGTGACTGTTACTAGTACCATTGGCGCTGCACAGTGTGTGTGTGTGTATGTGTGCGACTGTTATTAGTACCTATGGCGCTGCACGGTGTGTGTGTGTGTGTGTGTGTGTGTGACTATTACTATTAGCTATGGAGCTGGACAGTTGCTGTTGTTTCTGGTCACTTGCCACGCAGGTGACACTAGAAATACGAGATGAGGCAGAACTTAAGTGATTTCCCAACGTGAAGCGGAACTTAGCAGAGGCCGGATTTAGGCTCAGTAACAAATGGAGCGTGTGATTTTTACAGTGAGGCCTATGGAGGCTTCTACGGTGAAATATTACACCTTTGGTTTACTTTTTTCGCCTAACATCCACTTTCCACGAGAAACACTAAAGAATGGCACATGAAAAACCTAGAAGTAACTTTCGATCATCCATCACGGCTGACTCTTCCTGTTCCCAAGTCACGAATCATCAAATCCACTATAACTTCCCAACTTCAACTCATTCAGTAGTTTCAAGTCTCCCATCATCATAACTGTGAAATCAAGGTCAGAGGACAGAACAAAAAGAACAATTCTAAATCGTGATTTCTTTCCCTTTTGTGTTCTTCCATGATAAAATGGCACTGCCCCAACTATCAAATCTCAGATCCTCTTGACTTAACTCAGCATATTGACTTTTGTTGCTACTGCTGTTGTTTGCGACACTTTGCCCTTACAGGGCCCTCGTTTGTTCAGTGCATGCATTATATAAACCAGGCTGGCCTTAGTCTTGTAGAGATTCTCCTGCCTCTGCTTCCTACATGCTAAATTTACAGACTATGGTGCCTACCTTACTTTTATATATTTTTCAAAAGATTTATTTTTAAATTATATGTATATGTGTATATCAGTGTATGCGTATGGATATGTATATATAAGTGTATGGGTATGTGCACATGAATGCAGGTGCTGGAGCTGGAGTTATAGGAGGTTGTAAGTTGCCTAGCATGGGTGCTGGGAATTGAACCGGGATCCTCTGCAAGAGCGTTACCCACTCTTAACCACCGTGCCATCTCTCTGGCCCCAGGAGAGAACCAGCTTACTGTTCAACTGTACTCATGCTCCACACTCTATGAATAAAATGACAACTGCTTTCTATGACATCACAGGCTCTGAAGAAGCCCTGAACTCCTGGCAATTTATTTTTGCCACATCCTAAGTATGGATCTTCTTACTCTGCTCACGAACTATCTCTTTATACAGAAACTCATCCTATTGCCAGAATTCTTTGCCCCCAAATGTGGTTCACTAAAGATATGCAGGTAGAAATGGCCGAAAGGCCAATGATTCATCTCTGAAAAGCTTAATCGCTGTCACGGATGATAAAATCTACCCCCCTCCCCACACCACCATCAACAGCGCTCAGTCTATTTGAGTGCAGCTGCCAAGGGCCTATTCAACTGCCCCACTGGGGCCAATGAAAGGGGTGCTGCTTAAGGCCCATAGATTTTGTGCAGATTTCGCTGTAGCCTCGCTTCTAAACTCTACTTAACATTTTCTCTTCTTCAAAATTCTGCTTCTATATTCACTTGAAAATCTACATTAGCTCAGACTCAGAACTCCACACAGAGGAGAAGACACCGTGTCCTGCTGCGAAAGCCTGACTGCTGCTTGTGCATTTTTATTTTATCAGCTATGTGCAATCTTCCACCTCTGAGCACTTACAACATCCTCTCCAAACTGCATAGCAAAACATCAAGGGTTTCCTTCAAACATAAATCAGGCATTACTCACTTGACAGTGGCCCTGTTGGATGTATCCTGGAGGTCACTTGGGTCAAAGAGTTGAGATTCTTTAAGGCCAAGCTCTTTGCAGCCTCTCAGGAACAAGATGGTATTGTCCTGAAAGGAAGAAAAGAAGTCCAGGTGTTATTTTAAATTATCTTTGCGATAGTCCCATTTCATGATAGTCCAAATTACTGTCAAGATGCCAGCCATCGTGGCTGATAAAGTCACATTGAAATCATGGTGTGTCACACAACAAAATTGCAGTTAGAAAACACCAGAAAACAAAATTGCAGTTAGAAAACAGGCACTTCAGATTTCCAAAGTCCTAGCCATGTCAAATTTATTTTTTTCCCTTAGCCTGACACATTTGTAAACAACTGCAAGTCAAATGCTACTACAAAGAGAATTTACCTTTTTTTTTTTTTTTAAGAAACAGTTACTCAAAGACAGTCAGGTATTTTCCATTGCTCCTAAATCGTTTCCCCATGCCTTATTACATGGAACTTGGTATCAATAGTCACTTTAAAAATAGAATTAGAGCAGGGGTAATGGCTTAGATGTTGGGTATTTGCTGAGCAAGCATGAAGACCTCAGTTCAGATCCCCAGTGCCCAAGGAAAAAAACCAGCCATGATAGCATATGCCTGAAATCCAAGTGCTTACTGGTAAGCTCCAGGTTCAGGAGAGATCTTGTCAACAACAACAACAATAATAATGAGGAGGAGGAGGTGAAGGAGGAAGAGGAGGAGAAGGAGGAGGAGGAGAGCTGTGTTGGTTTGAATGATAACAGTCCCCATAGGCTCATATATTCGCAAGGTTGATCCCTAGTAGTGGAGGTGTTTGAGAAGAAGTAGGAGATGTGGCCTTGTTACAAGCAGTGTGTCACTGGGGCTGGGCTGTGAGGCTCCAAAAACTCCCATCATTCCCAGTGTGCTTTCTCTGCCTCCTGATTACGGTCAAGATGTGAGCTCTCACTTGTCCCTGCTGCCTTGACTCTGCACTGCCCTCGTGGACTCTAACCATTGGAAACCATAAGCCCAACTTACACTTTTTTTTTTATACGTTTTGTTGGCCATGGCATTTTATAACAAGAGAAAAGTAACTAACAAACATTGATAGAGGAAGATGCATAACATTGACCTCTGGCCTCCACAAACATGTGCACACATGTGAACTTGCAACTGCACGCGCATACATGTGCACACAAACATACAGCACACACATAAAATAGGACATTGTAATAATAGATGATTTGAAAGTAATAAAAGATTTTGTTGCCTAAGGTGTTCCCATCTTTGTTTTCCTTATTAATTGACTTAAATATATCATTTTTTGAATTTTTATACTCTTCATACATTCATTATGGGCTTTGGCTAAAAATATATTTTTAATGGAATGTAAGATGAATTAAAAAATAACAGCAATCTAGTCCCTCCTTTCATGTCACATTGACGCCATTGCCCTCTCTGAGTGTGTGGGAAAAGAAAGGAACCGCACATAGAGGGAGTGGGGGAGAAGAACAGAGCCCAAGATACAATGCTATACATGAAGATATACATGCTATACATGCCATGATGAACCCCACTACTTTGCTAAAAAAAAAATAATAATTTAAAAAAGAAATCTAGACTTGATTGTGAAGGAAACTGAGAGCAAGAAAAGCTTGTGAAAACAACACAAAGACCCTCGTCATGACGACCATTCCCTGGCGGGCACAGGTTTACTGTGCCCCAGCAGAGGAACAGGACGGCCTGACAGTTCCACTCTGAGCCAAGGAGGCTCCAGCTGGACTGCGCATCTATGAGAGGTCTGAGGAGTAAATGAAGGGTTCTGAAAGGGAATGCAAATTGTGGGTCGCCCTCTGAAGACCCTGGGACAACTAACTGACCAACAGATTCGCTGCCTCGAATCTCTAATTGTCCTCTTCTCGAGAGACTTCAAAAGGCACGACCAGCTCCATCAATTTGTAAAACCTTACAGGACAAGAACTATCATCGGTTCCAGGAGCCACATCAGTGAGAAACCCTCTGAGTG
The DNA here is from genome assembly GCF_982192425.1 of Myodes glareolus. Classification (NCBI taxonomy): domain Eukaryota; kingdom Metazoa; phylum Chordata; class Mammalia; order Rodentia; family Cricetidae; genus Myodes; species Myodes glareolus. Next base: position 40,272,593 of record NC_142033.1, read on the forward strand.
CTGACAGAAACTGCTGGGTGAACAGCTCAGCTCGGGGTGGGGATTACCCAGTGCATCCCAGACAGTTCAAAGGGAACAGCAAAGATTGGATTTTTGATTACCCAGGGTGTAGGCAGGGCTCTCAGGCCCCCAAGAATCCCGCCTCCAGATGGACACACCAGAGGCAATCTCCCCTCGAGAACCAGGACTGTGATCAGGTTATGGCAATGACAACTGCCTCGAAGTTAACCGAGAGAAAGATGATCTGATTGGCACGGATGTAATTAGGGAGCTTTTAAACAGAAGGTGATATCAGAGTTCTCGCTGGCCCTGAACTCCACGGCTGAAAAGGCTTGACTTCAGTTAACTGCCATGAACTTGGGACAGGCTTGGGAGATGCTCCGGGTCTCAGCCCTGCAGTCATCTTGATTTCAGCCCTGTGATATTCTGAGCAAAGAGCCCCGGCTCACCCTATCCAGACATCTAATCTAGAGACAATGTGAGGTAATAAATGGGCGTTGCTCTGAGATGCCAGTTTATGGTAATTGTTAATGCGGCAATAAAATTAACACACGTGGGCTCTAAGGAGCAATAGTAGAAAGTTGTTGACATTTCTATGGCCCATGTTATGTGGCCAACATCCTTCCAAAGGCTGCATTCATTATATTAACTCTGTTAATCCCTGTACACTTTATCCTCAACTGAGAGATGAGCGATCTGCAGTCTGAATAACTATGCAAAGTTTCAAGGTTACAATCAGCAAAAAACGCAGGGTGCAAAACAGTGTGGTATATCTGAAGAATCCAAGCATGGAATGCGAGGTCAGTACCAGAGGACAGGGGGGCCCCGGAGCTTAGGACTGATCGCAGCGGGTTTTACAGATGCAGAAAGGAGGCGACAGATGTCAGGGGCAGCAGAGACACAGAGCAGTTATACCTCACACTGAACCAACCAGCGAAGCCTGCATCCCAGCTAACTCATCACAAAGACAGACTGGGGATTATCCGGAGGTAAAATCGCTAAGCCCCCAGAGCAGCAGTTCATGCTCCCACCTCTCCAGTTTCTAGAAGTTTCTACTTCTTCATCCATGCTGAAATTACCGCCCTCCTCCTCTCAGTCTCTCCCTCTTTCCCTCTATGCCTCCATCCCTCTCTCAGTTTTTCTCTTTCCTGTTTGCCTCCCACCAGAACACAAGTATGTTCTCCCTTCCATCCTTCCTCCCTCCCCCTCCTTTCATCCCTCTCTTCGCCTCCCCCCACCCCTACCCACTGACTCTCATTATTTTTTGGCTTTGAAATTTCTCAAAGACACCACTGGTTCTGAGGTTGCCATGCTTAAAATAAGGTCCTTGCTTTGCAGGTCTGTATTTCAGAGGAGTAAACATACCCTTTACCGAAGAAGGCAGCTCCAAACAGGCAGTGACCTGTACAGGTGCCAGATGGCCTTCGGTGGGCATTTGAGTGTCTTTTGGATTGAAGTGAGTGCCTCTCGGGAAAGTAAGGAAGTGAGCGGGTGCTCTCTAGGAATCATCAGTGAGCACAAAGTGCAGTCCCCTAGAACTATGGCACCCTGGATCGTGAGTACAAACAAGGAGGTGTTCTTCCTCTGCACAGCCCCAGATGCACACGGGCACGCTGGAACACAGCACAGCATTCAGCACACAGCCTACAAACATACAAGCTCTGTATGGCAGCCAGCAGGGACAATTTGGGCTGGAAGATTTAAATAAGTGCAGGTCTGTTTCCAACTCCTTGCTGTAACCTAATGATGCTGGAGAAGAGCCAAACCCTAGGCAGAGGCAAAGCCAGAAGGAAGAGCCACCGAGCCAAGAGCTAACAGAGGCCAGCCACTGGAGCAGGCAGGAACAACCGTGTTCTTAATTACAAAGGACGCATCCCATACTTTCTCATCCGCCTTCTCGCCACACTGAGATGGCTCCACATTTAAAATTTCAAGCAAAGCCCTCATCTTAGTAGCTCAGAAACAGAGCTAAACCATTTAACAGCATCTCAATCCCACAGAAGAAGTGGGAGACACAGATTTACTACAATGACTATCAAATGTAGTTCTCACTTACACACAGTTAATGATTCCATTTAGAAATCTTTTGTGGGGAGCCTTCTAGGAACTTGAAAAAAGTCATTGTAAAAAACCCTGGTAATTAAAGATGTATATTGACTAAATATATGAGCCTTAACTGGACTCTAGATTCTGAAAGGAAAATAAATAAGGCTGCGTAGTTAAATATGGGCAGACTATTGAATAAACTATGGATTGGGCGTTAACGTTTCGAGGTGTGGCGATGGCGATGCAGTGCAGGGAGTAGACGTCATATTTTTAAGTACACATCTGGATTATTTAAGGGTGTGTTACATCTATAACAGAACTTTTAAATGGCTCAAAAAGAAAATTGTGTATGCACGTCTGTTTGCATACAAGTATCTTCACATGTGAGAAGAGCGAGGCCACAGAGCAAAAGACAGGAATGGAGAGACTGTGCACACTTTTTTGTGTTTAGAGAGAGAAATAGACAATAGCAAAATATTAAGAATCGGTGAGTACAGAGACTGAGCCAACAATCAAGGAGTCTGCATGGGACTGTCTAGGCCCCCTGCAGATATGTTACAGTGTGTAGTTTGGTCTTCTTGTGGGACCCCTAACAGTGGGAGCAGGGGGCTGTCTCTGACTCTGTTGCCTGCTTTGGGATCATTTTCTCTTACCAGGCTGCCTCATCCAACCTTCACAGGAGAGAGCGTGCCTAGTCTTACTGCAACCTGACACCCCATGGCAGGCCTGCACTTTTCTGAAAAAAAGAAACTGAGGAGGAGGAATGGAGAGAGGAGCAGAAGGGAGGTGGGGGTAGGGACTGGAAGGAGAGGTTGGGGGAAGCACTTAAAGAGCTGGCTGGAAAAGTGGGGCCCTTTGGGGTCAGGTATAAACCTGGTACAAGTGAAACTCCCAGGAATCTACAAGGATGACTTAGCTAAGATACCTGGCAATTGCAAATATGTAGCTGAACTGGTCATCTCATGTAACCAGGCAAGATTTCCAGAAGAGGAATCAGGACATCTACCCAGCCACATAATCTACGACCTACAGTCTGTCCTCTATATGGGATGTGCTAAAAAGGCTGGTAAGGGTGTCACAGAGATTGTGAGAATGGCCAGCCAATGACTGGTCCATCCTAAGACTCATGCCACGAGAACAAGCCCACCCCTGACACTGCCTGAAGCTCCAGGAGCCACAGGCTGAAGGGAACCAAACACGGCTGGAGGGGAAATGTCAATGTAACGCTGCCTAATGATATCCTGCTATACTCTTAGAATGGTACCTAATAGTCATCATAGAGGCTTCATCCAGCAACTGATGGAAATAGATGCAGAGACCCACAGCCAAACATTAGGCCAAGCTGGGGAATCCTGCTGAAGGGAGGGAGGAAGGATTGTAGGAGCCAGAGGGGTCAAGGATACCACAAGAGAACCCATGGAATCAGTTAACCCGGGCTCACAGGGGCTCACAATACATGGCGCTTACACAGGGAGACTTGGGGCAGGATTTGGCCCACAAGTGAAAGTTAGCTCACCACATCTCAGGTCAAAGTGTTGAGTTATTCACTGCAACAACCTAACACATTTTCCTGAAGTGTTTTCTCACCAGGACATATGTGGGGAAAGCTTTCAGGTTTATAAAAGTAGATTCAGCTAGAAGGGTTGGGACTTTATTGGCAAAACCAACTCTGCACAAGTCAAGGCAGGAAGACTGTCACCTCTGACTGAATGCCCTAAAAGCCACTGGGGTCATTCACAACTGGGTGCTCCTGACAGAAAGCAACCCTGACCAACCAGAAAGGACTGTCGTCAAACACAGACTTCCTGAAAGAGCCTGTCTTCACCAGGCTGGTATCGATACAGGTGTTTGAACCCCTGTTTGTGCAGCCACCATGCATTGACTGAGGTTAGGCCTCAGTGCTCTCCCGTTCCACTGATTTGTGAGCATGCCCAGTAAATGGAAATGCTTTCCAGGGCCCTTGTGGAGACCTGACCAAACCATCTTTTTGGCAACTTCAGAGCAAGAAGTTTTTAGATTTGTTCAAAATCCATATAAACAGGGAAAGCCGGTTGACTTGGTAAAGGCTTTTGCTGCCAAACTTGGAGACCTGGATGACTTGATCCCAGGGACCTAAGAGGAGAAAGGAAAGAATAGACTCCTACAGGTTGTTCTCTGATCTACACACACACACACACACACACACACACACACACACACACACACACAACCCTAAAAATTCAAAATCCACATAAACAGAGGTCTTGTATCAAATTAGACAATGGAAATAAGAGAACATACACTAAGGAACACAGCAATAATAGCTTTGGAGACAGAAGGGCTTCCACTAGAACCTCAGCCCCATCTGTATTCCGACTGTGTGTTGCTGGTTCGACTTCCTAACCTTCCTGATTTCCACCTCTCTAGTCTGGAAGGGAAGGATGCTATCAGCCTTGTGGATGTGGATGTCAGAATTACAGGAAACATGCATTAAGAAACACAGTCTGGCCTGTTCAGGCATTCGTTACAGTAGCTCCCCATATTCTCAGGCTTGCTTTCCAAGGTTTCAGCTATTCCCATAGGTAACTACGGTCTGGAAATATAAAGTGGAAAACTCCAGAAATAAAAAAAAAAAATCTTAAGTCTTAAATTGCATGCTGTTCTGCATAATGTGATAAAGTGTTATATCATGTCACTCTGTCCAGTCCAGGATGTGAGTCACCACTTTGTCCGTGTACCCACGCCAAATACACTACCTACATGTGAGTTACTCTGCAGCCATCTTGGCTATCAGGACAATTGGAGAGCCACCACAAGCTTGACTAATCTGCATCCTAATCAATAATGGCCTCAAAGCACAAGAGCAACAGTACTGATAATTTCATTACAGCACATTATCGTAACTGTTGATCATTAGCTTTTGTTAACAACTTACTATTTTATATACCAAATTTATCATTGGTCTGCGTGTGTATTAGTTACATTTGCATCGCTATGAGAGAGTAGCTGGCAGACAACTTAGAGGAGCAGAGATTTACTTTGGCCCATCTTTCAGAGACCTCAGCCCATCATGGTGGAGAAACCATGGCGCTCATGATGGCCAAGTGTGAGATGGAAACTGTCCACGTTAGAGTGAACCAGTGAACTGAGCATAAGGCAGAATCAGTGGCAGGGTTATAGCTTCTTCTATAGCCTGCCTCTTACTACTGACCTGCATCTTCAGAGAGACAGCACCCTCTAAAGTTTCCACAGCCTCGTGAAACAACACCGCCAGTTAGGGAACAACTGGCCAAAGCAGAAGTTCAGAACCAAGCATGATTGTATGTGTTGGAGGGGGAGGGAGCCTCGTATGCACAGGGTTTGGTACTAACTGAGGTTTCTGGCATCTTCTGGGGATCTTAGAATGTATTCCCTGCAGGTGAGTGAGGTCTGAGAAACCGAGGTCATTATCAGGACATTTTGTCCACTCAGGTCGAGCAAAGACTGTGGAAAATAGAATGAAGAACAGCTTATGCGTCCAAGAAAAAGAGAGACACTATACAGCCCGCCAGTGACATGGGGGATTACAAAAACAAGAGAGATGTTGCTGTCACTTGTTCAGTCAGTCACCCCTGGCGCCTACAGGCAGCCTCAGCCTCACTCTTTGGAGCAGGCTAATATATGCAATGGTCGTGTACCTGTATGTCAGTCCTCACAGGCAATTACTACATAAAAATAAATCCCCGAGCGATCCTTCCCAATTTAGTTCAGAAAAGCCTGAATAAGCCAGGGTATATGTGTAGGGCTATTAATTACATGATGGAGCAAAACCCTGCAGTGGGAAGACACAGCACAGATGTCCAATGCTCACGGTTCCTGGCTCCAGTTGATTCACAGACCCCATCAGCCTCTGCCCACAGAAGAGGTCTGCTTTGCCCTTGGCAGTGCTTCAGGATGGAGGGGCCAGCAAGGCACTCCAGTGCAGACCCTGGGGAATGCTCCACCGCCCCATCCACATCGTAGGGCTGATGCTCACTTCTTCAGACGGCAAACAAGAAACCACTTGCTGTGTCTTACTCCCCTGAGCAGTCATTTCTACCTAGAAAGGAAGAGTCGTCCATCTCCTTGAGCCATTGTACAGGGTAGGCCGCTTTCTGGCCATAACCGAGGAGCCCAGTCATGAGTGGAGTCCTCTCAGCGGGGTGGACCCACTTGCCTTGGTTTTATTTCTTTTCCTCAATTAGAGAAAGATCATCACGGTTTGAAGTTCAGAGAACATGAAAGCAAAGCAGAGTCGGGCTTCAGAAAAACTCACTACAGCCAGGTATTTAAAATTCAATAAAATAACACATCCCTGTCATTTTTAGTTTCTGTGAGTGAAAAGATTAGATGACAACCACAAACATGCAAACTGTGATCACTGTGGATCATCATTTTAATACGCTGCCTATAATTCAAGCTTACCACAAGCCCTTAATAAGCAATAGGATATCTCAAAACGATGTAGAAGTAGATCACAGAAGGCCCGATCTTGTTAGAAAAATCAACAGCAAAGATTAATGTTACTTTTCTATTCCTGCTTATAAAACTCATTTTAAAATGTGTTTCTTGTTAGGTTTTCTCCAAGTGAAGCAAACTCCCTTCAACACATATACACTTAAGAAGTTCAAAACTTGAGGAATACATTACCAAAACGTCTCCAGGAACTTCCTCCCATAATTAATAGAACGCTGGGGTTTTCTGGACCTGCCGTGTTCACAGTTCCTGCCCAGTCCGTACCGGCTCCAGTCAAACTCCTGGAATTGGCTGGAGTCCAACAACAACCAGAACCCGCCAGACTACCAATGCATTTTTATTTTCCAGGAGAACTTAACAAGGACACCGGCTCTGCCACTGAGAGGAAAGAGCAACTTACCGCAACTGGGAGACTTTAGGGACTTGAGCCAGAAAGGTGATATCTGGGTGGGGTCTTAGAGTTGAAAAACAAACAAAACAAAACAAAAAAACCCACGGATGGGAAACGAGCAAAAGCATGGTAGGTTTCCAAAGAAAGAACAGAGGGGAGGAAAGGGAAAAAAAAAAGTTTTAAGGTTGATGGGGGCGGGCAATGAGCATCCCTCTGACAAGCTCTAGGCTCTGGAGAACTTAAGTCAGTTCATGTGGCGTCTTGGAACCATCCCTCTAACTTAGGCAGATATGTGTGGTTCTCTGGGAGGGACTCTTTGGCCAAGGGGGCATCTGGTCCACCAAAGAGCCTGTTCAATGACCTTGGGAAGAATTAACTCAAAAGCATCAAGAAGAGGAAAGATAACTGATCTAAGAGCCAATGATGCAATGGCAGAGATTTTAGGTGATGCCAGTTGTTGCCAAAGTTGAAATGATCTTAAGGAACAGGATGAGCCTGGTGAAAGAAAAGGACCTGGGTTTAATTTGGAACGCACACTACTCAAAGAGCCACATCTCCCTGGGGACATCTATTTGGTCTAAGACTGAACAGTGAGGCCACTGAACAACACTGCTCAACTGCTCCTAAGCAGTTGACTAAGCTCCTAAGCAGTGCTCCTAAGCAACCAACTGCTCCTAAGCACAGGAAGTGGAGGGAGATCAGCTAAACGTCCTCAAAGTCTCTCTGTAAGTTTACTCTAGTGCTTTTATTCTACACTAATTTCTTTAGGAACTTGATTTTTACCTCATCGTTCCCTTGTAATTCTCAAAAAAAAAAAAAAAAAACAACACCAACCTATCAGCTATATCCTTTTAATCAGAAAACCGTTCATCGATGCTTGAACAATATTTACCCAAAGTAAGTATCATATGGAAACTATTGATTGGATTATTGCCGTGTGTCAAAAATTCCCATTCTAAGTGTTTCATGCACTTCTCTTTTTCTTATGTAACACCACACAAGAGCCTTGGCATGTTACATCTCCCTCACTCTTAGGATCATGCAATCCACACATTTTTATTGAGTGCTTCCTAATTGCTTACCAGCTATTGTTCTAGGAAGCGTGTAGGCTCTAAGTGGGGGAGCAAGCAATACCAAGGCCCTGGCAGGGTTCTTCTACACGGCATGTCTGAGGGCCAGTGAGGCCATTCCCATTTACACTAGAATTTCCAGGCTTTCATTATTCAGCCCTGCCTGACAGATTCTGACCCCCATCCTCCTCCTGCACACTAGCTCTTCCACTGCAGGCTGCTCATTCTCCCTCAAAACGCCTCTTGCTTTTTCCTCTACCCGTTTCCCTCTCCCCACGTTGCCTTGCTTGACCAGCGTGACTGTTTGACTCCCTTGCCTGTCCTCTCCAATATTCTACCACAGAACGAAGAGCAGAGAAAAGGAGCAGGACAAAGGAAACAGATAAGTTTGTTGGCTGAATCAAACCTTCCTGGTCTGTACTTGAAGAAGAACCAGTCATGTGTCTACATAAAGAGATCTTGGCTAATATGATACTCCTAACCCCTCCTCCTGCCGAGTTACTTCAAGAAATGGGGCACACACCCAGCTCAGCTAGTTTGGGATATCCTTCCAATGGCAGACAGCCTGTCTGTAAGACACATGTGTTCTGTTTGTCTCTACCATGTGGTCGGGGGGGGGGGGGGCTCTCTGTGGGGGATGCTTGTGGACGTCCAGCTGCGGCAGGAATGGATGGCTGGGTCTGTTTAATCCGAGAGCAAGGATCCGCAAACCCACTTGGCTGCAGCTCCAGCTCCAAGCACTCCAGGTTGCTTCCCGGGCAGTAGTGCAGATTGTCTGCCCGCCCCCCCCCCCCACCGTGTGACTCCTGTGCTTATATCTCAGCTTGGGGGACAAGTGGGGGGCATTGCTGATTGACAGCTCAGTCCTCAAGGCTACCGGACATAACAGTGCTGTTCTGGATCTGGAGGAGCGGCAGAGACATGAGCTCCCACGGCCACTGGCCCACTAGACACAGGTGGTAATCCTTCTGGGCCTCCAGTCAGCTCCCTCCCCCCCGCATCCTTGAAGAAGCTTTCATAAGCCCCCTGCCTCTCAGTCCTTTGTCTCTCCGCCATCTTTCACCAGTTTCTCTCTTACGGATGACATTAAATCTCCTCACCCTACTCATCACAGGTTCTGTGCCTGAAACACATTTCTATTTAAAGGATGAAGTGGGATATCCTAAGGCATTCTGAGATAATATTACTCCGTTAATATTTTCTTTTTTTAACAACAGGAGCAAGGCGTACACCTTGGCTGGGGCGAAGACGGAACTGTCAGAGGTGAAGCCATGTTAACTTTCACCTGGTTTCAAACACTTAAATCAGCTCATCACATTTTTACTGCATGAAAAGTAATGCGTGAAGTGCCCCGAGCGGGAGGGTTCATCATCAGGGCTGGGTTCTTATTTGCAAATCAGAGAAGCCCAGAAGGAATAGATATATGTGCATTATAGAGTCTAGCTCAACTCGGGCACAGGAATATTCACCCAGATGTAAAACACTAACAACAGGATTCCCTTACCTGGGGTTGGAAATGGCGGTGACATGGAGTTATAGAGTGGACGTGAAGTGGGCATATAGGTGACCCCTTTGAAGCAGCAGGAGCCAGGGCTTTGTGATTCAGGGGCCTGCATTTTTCTCATCTGTCCACTCTGCCTGTTGGCTTGTTGACCCTCACTGCAGTTCCTGACTGAAGTTGTTAGTGACTCTCTAAGGAGGGCCACTTGTTTTTCCTTGCTTGCATTAGGAAAATATGCCAGGAAAAGATACCTACAGGCCTGCACAGAGTGAAGCTCTCTCCCACAATGGCTAGAGACTAGGGAGCAAGCTCACAAGCCCTTTCAGTAAATGAAGAGAAGGAGAGATACAGCTTCCAACATGAGAAAGTGATTCTTCAACACGGAACCTGGTTCAGGAACGCTAGCTTGACTCACAGGGAGGGTCAGAACTGGCTTTTTATCTCTCAGTTCTGTTCTCAGGGAGTGGAATATACGGTTATTTACTACTGCTGTAAACATATCAATCACAGCTAATCAAACTTAGGGCTTCTAAAAACATAATAAAGCCTATCTACTGAGCCACAATGCCGCCTTGTTTCTCAACGTTAATAATACAAATGCTTCAGAATGCAGCAATAATACTTACGTAATTCACTTTCTTGCAAGAGATTTTTTTCAAGCACTGCTCCCCCCAACCCCCGGTAGCAATTGAAGCACAATTTTTCTTCTTTATGGGGTATTTAAGATCTAGAGTGCCCAATTCCAAAGACTCCAAGGTCTTTGGCATTTTGATTTGATCTGCTTTTCTGGACTCCTGACTGGGGGCCATGTATACAAGTCTACCACAGTGCTCTCAGAAGTAGGACTCCAAACAATCAGGAAAGCTGTCTAGATGCCATGGAATCTAATCCACCGATAAAGTACTGGCCTGCTTTCTAAACTACATAAGCCTAACCCTAAAACGCCAACATAAGCATTAAAATATTACATTGGCAAATTGTTTCCCAATATATTCCATTAATTGTGCTTGGGAAATTGAATGAAAAATAGTTTTCATGTGCATTAGGATCACACTCCTTAAATTATCTATCACACTCTATCAAATAGGCAGGTATCTGGCTTGTCAAATGTGACCAAGGCCATTGATAAAATGTGGTGTACAGACTGCTAGGGATTTGCTAGTGCTTTGTGATCAAATGGATGAAGAACTGGAAGAAAAAAGCATTAAGAAATTGTTTAAAATAATTCGGCACTGTACTCAAATCTAACAGTTGGGTTAATGGACTTAGGGTTAATGGACTTGTCACACTGAATATAGGATAAATACACAAGTCATTTATTGGCAGTACCAATTAACTAGTGAAAGTAGACACTAGTGTCCACTGATTAAGCAACCAAAGTAAAAAGCAAACCAAACACAATAAAATATTCAGTAGAACAGTGTTATTTTATACAATTTTTTAAAATTGTTGGTAAGAATGAAAGCTCTGTGCATTGATGTTAGGACTGCAACAGTGTCTTAGATGTTAAGAAAAATAATTCAGCAGTTTCTCCAAAAGTTAAAAGAAGAATTACAACATGAGCCCATAATTTCACTTCTGAACATATACATAAAAGAATGGAAACAGGGGTGGGGGGGTTGCGCAGAGATCAAACTTGATTCCTTAAACAATGATGTTATACTCACAATAGCCAAAAAATAGATGCAATCCAAATGCATCTGCCAGCAGACAGAAGGACGTCCTTTGTGGACAAGCTACAACAATGGGCATTAAGCTAATGGGAATTAGTCTGACACAAAAATAGAGAAACTATATGCTTTTGCTTATATGAAGTACCTAAGAGTGGTCACATTCAGAAGGATGGAGTGTGGAACAGGGCTTATCAGGGTCGGACAGAGAAAGGGATAATGGAAAATGATTGTTTAATGGGCACAGAGTTTCAGTCTGTGGTGCTGAAAAGTTCTGAAAAGAGTATAAACATTAAACGTCTACATTACCCAGAATTCCCATACTCTAACCTCAACCTCAAGGTGAATATTTGGAGGAGAGACCTTGAGGAGGGCATAAAGTGATTGTGATGGTTTTTCTTGGTTGTCAACTTCACTATGTCTGGAATGAACTATAATCCAGAAATGGAGGGCACACTTGTGATCCAGATCTTGAGGCAGGAAGACAGCATGCCTATGATGCAGGTCTTGAGGCTGGATGACACACACCTTTAATCCAGACCTTCAGGCTGGAAGGAACACCTTTAATATGGGCCACACCTTCTGTTGGAAGCCTATATAAGGACAATGGAAGAAGAGGGGTGTTCTTTGCCTCACTCCCATCAGTCCATTGATTTCCATCTTTGGGATCCAAGAAGACTAACTGAAACACCCTGCCTCATGGAACTGAACAGCTATTAGATTCTTGGACTTCCCATTCATAACCAGGCATTGTTGAACTGCAGCTTATAAGCCAATCCAATAAATTCATTCACACACACACACACACACACACACACGTGTGTGTGTATATATATGTACATGTATATATATGTATATATGTAGAGAGAGAGAGAAAGCGATTTCTTTCATAAGTTCTGTGACTCTAGAGAATTCTGAATGATACAGTGATGAAGACAGACCCCACATAAATGAATTTTCCTATCCCTACACCTTCCATTATGTGATGTTGGAATAAATGTATAGACAGAAAATATCCATCTATAAACCAGGGGACAGATTCTTACCAGACACAGAATCTGTTGGTACCTTGATATTAGACTTCCCAGTCTCCAAAATCATGAGAATCAACTTCTTTTGTTCATAAGCTAGCCAGTTGATTGTGTTTTGCTTTAGCAGCTTGATGAACTAGACAAATAATGGTAGAATCAACTGTCAGTCAACCGAATATCTAAAATGGCAATCTGTATTATGTATTTTAATGTAGATGGAAAGGAAGGGAGGGGAGGGGTGGGGAAGGGAAGGAAGGGAAGAGAAAGGGCCATTACCAGCAACAAAATTTGCTTTGTTACATAGTACAGTTCTAGAATACATGATCTGGAAAAGTGTGAATCAAATCAACTAAGGAAACAGTATTCCTCAACTGCAGGTCACAGTGCTTAGAGTCACTGTTATGAGACATGCTTATGTATGTATGTATGCATGTATTGTGTATGTTTGCATGAGTTTATGTGTACCACATTCATGCAGGTGCCTGAGAAGGTCAGAGGGTGCCAGATCCCTAGGACTGGAGCTGCAAATGGCTGTGAGCTATCATGTGGGTGCTGGGAATTGCACCTAGGTCCTCTACAAGAGCACTCAGTGCTCTAAAGCACAGAGCCATCTTTCCTGACCCCAAGGCATCTTTTTAAATTCTTGCAGCTCAGCAGTTCCTATACCCAGTGAACCTCAGTCTTTTGTTTCCAAAATCTACCCCTCCGTTGATAAAATACGACTTCAGAAGCTGAAAGAGTTGAGACTATCACATGACATGCAAACAAAATGAAATCACCATCATCCACTCTGCTGTGATCATCGTCTCCTCTCAGTGAGTCCACTGGGAACACCAAGCCGAAGGCATGCAAGGCTCACAGGACTCCAACCGCTAGGAGTCTTGTTCCTTCCTGCCTCACGAGAAAGGATGCAATTCACACCGTCTCCTAGACAAGGATTTACTGGTTAACACTGACCCCGGGAACAGTCCTTCAGTCAGGGTCGGGCATGTGGTTGTCATTAGAAAAAGAAACAAGCAGGAGCCATACTGACAGATTCAAATGTGGCAGTCCCTTGTGCACGGATGGGTCACAACCTCTCCACTGAGCAGGCTAAACGCCAGTAAGAAAGGAAACGCCACAGGGTAAAAAGTCATAAGCAACCTTTGCACTCACCAACGGAGACGGTGACCTGGAGTAATTTTAGCATTTAAGATATTCGGTTAGAAAAAAAATGGGTCACTTCAAATGTTCTGCTAGTATTTAAATGTTTGTGACAAAGAGGAAGTAGAGAGAAGTCAACGGCAGAAGAAAAGAAACCGGTGGAAGCATCACTGCCACACACTGCTTTTGCTCTTCTGTGTCTATCGGTCTTTCAGGGTATAACTGAAATGGGCCACCTTCACTATGCTAGGTTTTTTTCTATGTAATTAAAAAAGGTGTGGAGCAAAGCTGTCTTCAAATAGCCCATAGATTCCTGACTTGATAAATGTTCAGGAGTGGAAGCTACAAAATGCATCTTTAAGAAACTTTTTAAAAAGTGTATTTAAAATTTAAAAAAAAATCCATGCATACTGCAATGTTTGGTCTAATTTATACAATAACTCTAATAGGCACATTTTCCCTTTCCAATAGTATCTAACATGTTCTTGGTATTCAACTGGTTCCAACATGCTATTTATGCTCATAAAACATTTATGAGCCAGGCAGCAGGTGGTGTACGCCTTTAATCCCAGCACTCAGGAGGTGGAGGTAGGCAGATCTCTGTGAGTTCAAGGCCAGCCTGGTCTACAAGAGCTAGTTCTAGGACAGGCTCCAAAGCTACAGAGAAATTTGGTCTCAAAAAACCAAAAAAAAAAAAAAAAAAAAAAACCAAAAATGAAACAAAGTCACCAGAAAGGGATGAAGAAGGCAAGGTGAACAAAGGAATAGAGAGCCACTAATGTGGCTACAAAGGACCCTCTTCTAAGTACTTGGGATTCTGAAAGAGCATCCATGGGTACCTAAAGACAAGAAACATTGAGGCCCTATAAAGTATTTGGAGTTTTTAAATCTCTTCCACACTGACTTCTAGCAAATTAACCCTAAGAACCTTTCAGATGTAGAAGATCATGCAGGAAGTGTCGTTCCAGAGGTTCTGCTCTTCATCATGTATGACGTTGTCTCCTGGTGCGTATGTTTTGACCCACACTGTATAAAGACATAATTGTCACAAACTTGAATGAGATGCTCCAATCAGGCATGCCAGGAGGTCATTGGTTGTAGAAAGCCGCTTGTTCGTTTCCAGCTGCTCAGCCCCAAAATAACCACACAGAAACTGTATTAATTAAATCACTACTTGGCCCATTAGTTCCAGCTCCTTATTGGCTAATTCTTAAACCTTAATTTAATCAATTTCTCTTAATCTGTGAATCGCCACGTGGCAGTGGCTTACTGAGTAAAGTTCAGGTGTCTGTCTCCAGTGGGGCTCCATGGCTTCTCACTGACTCTACCTTCTTTCTCCCAGCATTCAGTTTAGTTTTCCCCACCTAGTTAAGTTCTGCCTTGCTATAGGTCAAAACAGTTTCTTTATTCATTAACCAATAAAAGCAACACATAGGCAGGAGGACCTCCCACACCAGTTAATCAGTAACATTCAGACAGGTACTCAAAGGCCCATTTACATGTAATCTCAAAAGAAGATATTATAAAAATCCCGCTCAAATGTCTCCTGCCATGGTGATATCCACATGTCTCTGGATCACACTCCCTCAGCATCACATATCCCATGATCACAGTAACAGGATGCCTGTACATTCTGGTGCACACTCTGCCTCTGAGTCACCATGTGTGGAGTCTAGCACTATGACTGACAGACAACAGGTGTTGAGCAGATTTTAAAAACTCACTTGGAATAGTTTAAATAGCATGCGTGTGTCTGCACTATTCCCAGTGGCCAAGATATGGAAGCGGTCGCATCCTTCAGCAGATGAAGAGAAACAAAGAAAATGTTGCTCATCCCTAAAAAGGGAGCAAGTGCCCCTTTTGACAACATGAACGAAACCCAGAACATTCCGCCATGTGAAATACTGCAGATAGAGAAAGACAAAGACGGCCTCATCTTAATTATTTGTGGAATCTTAACTCATCAAATGCAAAGAAACAAGGGATATAATGGGGAGAACAGTTATTTCTCTAGTATAATGGGCCAGAGAAATGGATGCTGGTTATGTAGTGTTAATTCTCAGCTAAAAGATCAATCAATTCTAAGGATCTAATACACAATATGGTGACTATGGTTATTAATATTGTATTGTGCACTTGAAATCTGCCAAGAAAATAGATATTATGTCTTCTGACCACACACATAAGAAAGGTAATTATATTGGGGGACTGATGTGTTATTAATAATAGATTGCGATCATTTTACATGTATTCTTAAATCATTATGTTCTATAGTTTAAATATATGTAATTTTGTCTATCAATTATATACATTAATTATAATTAATATATTATATATTAAGCTGAAAGATTTATTGATTTATTTGTTTGGTTGGTTATTTTTTTTGTTAGCTTTTTGAGATAGGGTTTCTGTGTAGCTTTGGAGCCTGTCTTGGAACTAGCTCTTGTATACCAGGCTGGCCTTGAACTCACAGAGATCTGCCTGCCTCTGCCTCCTGATCACGTGTGTGTGTGTGTGTGTGTGTGTGTATCTGTGTGTCTTCAAGTGTACGCACATGTACACATGTGGAAGGCAACTCTGAGCATCTTTCTTCAGGAGCTAGCCTCACTGGCTTCTCAGTAGCCTGGAGCTCACTGATTTGGCTAGGCTGGTTGGCTGGCCAGTCAGCCTCCAGGTTCTGCCTTTCTCCACCTCCTCAGGTGCATTCCTCCCAAGTGTGCACATGCAGCTTTTCTACCACAGGGGTCCTGGGCACCATGAGAACTCAGGTTCTCATGCTTGTGTAGAAAGCATGTCACTGGCTGAACTACTGCCCCACACCAAAGCCCACTATTAAATTAGAATTATGTTTCCAGCACTCGGTATAGTCATGATTTCTACTTTAGCAGTTAATTTTGGTCATTTCTACTTTGCTAAGAGATTAGCCTTTTCTATTGATTAACAATTCTTTATTTCCTTTTTTATTGCATATTTGCATTTTTGCACTTCCTGTCTACTTTGTTCTGTTATTGGGCTTTCATGGAGATTATCGAAGTTACTGGTGTTTCCAAAGAACTGACCTTTGGATACTTTGACCATTGTTCTATTTCTTCAAGTCTCAGCTTTTATTTTTATCCATTCCCTCCGGCGAATCTTTAAGGTTTATTTTGTTCCTCTTTACTTCCAAAGCTGAGCTAATGATTTGCTCCATTTCCTTTCTTTTTTGAGAATTTTCTCCTTGATTAGGACTAGGCAACATCAACACAGTCAATGTCCATACCCCCATCTTAAAAATCCAATGACAAAGCAAAGTTCTGCTCCATCAACCTCATTAGTGAAATGATTGGGTTTACTTCCAGAGCATCAGTGAGGGGTTGTTGATAGGAGCATGGGTGACACGAGGGCAACCACACAAAGACCTCCATCATGAATGATGGGGTCCCCATATATAGAACCACCTTACCCAAGTCTCCCCCACCTAACATACTCTAGCCCTTCCCTGAGATCACTAGGTCACGAGCAAGGAGGGCCGAATTGCATACAACTGGTCAGGAGGCATGGTTTGGATACACAGGTGAGGGTTCCATGACCCGCCCACATATGCTTCTATGAAGGAATGCCAACAGTCACCACGCCCAGCTGCGATGATCGTTTTAAGCAGCCACAGCTGAACCCATGGAGATGACAGCTGTTTGGCTCGGAGGATAGTGCTATAGAAGACCTTCATTCTTTAACAAGAAAATAATTCCTCTGAGAGCATCACTCATTGTACTTAAAAAAGTGTGTGTGTGTGTGTGTGTGTGTGTGCGCGCGCGCGTGTGCGTGTGTACCTTTGTGACAACACATGTGTAGAGATCAGAGGACAACTTGGAAGTCCATTTCCCCCTCCATTGTGTAGGTCTAAGGGATTGAACCCAGGTCACCAGGCTTGGTGGCTGTCACCTTTATCTGCTGAGCCATCTTACCCACTCTGTTTGGAAGTTTTGGTAGTAAATATCCTCTTTTTAATTTCTTTGCTGATAACTTTAACTTCCTCTTGATTCCCTTTTGAGCCCAAGGGGATCAATAAATGTGCTTACCAATTCAAAGTGGATAAAGCTTTTGAAATTGTTTCGTTTTATTTCAATCCCCATTGCATTCTAACCAGAGGACAACTTTTCAAGTCACCCTGATGTTTCTCTGATTTCTGATGAGTGTCTTTGCCATCGAGCACAAGGTTAAGAGGCAAGAGGATGGCAGTGTAAATTCCGTGGAATTTAACAATCTATTTTTATGTTTTTGTTTACATTTTTGGACACTGCCATGAAACTCAACTGCTTAACAATTTTCCATTGGTCACCCAGAAAGATGTGATAAGAAAAAGCTTGAGATGTAGGATATAAAAATCCTATCTCCTGTACAGGTTTAGGTCTCAGCATGCGCTCCAGCATAAAGTAGCAACCATAGCTGACCTATCGAATGAGAGCTGGGTTCAAAAAGCCACAAGAACATAAAGTATGCTAATGTAGGAAGGTGTTCTTTCTATGTGTTGCTTTCATTGGTCAAATAAAGAAACTGCCTTGGTCATTTGATAGGGCAGAACTTAGATAAGCGGGGAAGACAGGACTGGATGCTGGGAGGAAGAAAGCAGTATGGGAGACACCATGAATCTCTGGCCCAAGAAGTACGTAGGTTAGGATCCTTACCGGTAAGCCACAGTCACGTGGTGATACACAGATATAATAGAAATGGATTAAGATGTGAGAGTTAGCCAAGATGCAAGAGCTAATGGGCCAGGCAGTGTTTTAAATGAATACAGTTTCTGTGTAATTATTTTGGGTGTAAGCTAAGCCGGGCGGCGGGACACAGCCCGCCGCTCCACATTACTGCAGTGTGCTTCCTCCTCTACGGGAACTGGTGGAAGATTAGCAGACCCATGTGTTCTCTCTGGTCCAGTGATTCACCTTCCTCTCCGCAAAGACCCACGGAGTTACTATGACAGGAAGCACCTCCCATTTGCAGTCCCAGCATGCAACAGAAAAGCCTTTGAATGGAGACTGGCTCCCCATTCAGGTTCCACGGACCACACATATGGAGAAAAGGACACGGTGCGGCATGCATGTGACGCACTCGAGAGAATCCTAAGGAGAGACAGTCATCCCGGATCAAGTGTCTTTTGAAGCAGTTAAGTGTTTAAAAGCCTTTAAAGCATGCTGGAGCGTACAGTTGGGGGGAGAGGGGGCAGACAGAAAGCAATTTCGCCATTCTACTTACCACTGTAGAGAATAGTTTTGAAACTAAAGACGGATTGAAAAGGACATCAAAGGAGTATGATTTGTTTGATGTTTAGGCATCCGTACACGATGCAGCGCACTGCTGTATTAATGGTGACCGTCTGTAAACCAGATGGACTGGAAGACTCTGCACAGACATCTAACCTGGTGCCACTGAAAGACTGGGCAAGGTAAAACCATCCTAACACAAAGGGCTCACCCCCTCCAGCTTAAAGATACATCTGTCTATTAGAATTTAATAGTTCAGAAAAATCATAATTACTTTTAGGCGCTTTCATGGCTGACTCAACATGAAAGAATTGGAAGTGGTGATAGGCCCGACCAAATGTGGTGGCTGGTAAGATTCTTGGAGGACAGGAAACAAGATGGGGTAATTAGTCCTGATGCACAGATAGAGTCTAGTATAACTTGATTGCTGGCCTGAAGATTTATATAATTTGGGGCTCGATATATCTAAAAGAAACTTTTAAAAATACATTTTTTCATTTTCTGTGCACTGGTGTTTTGGCTGCATGTATGTCTGTGTGAGGGTGTCAGATCTTGGAGTTATAAACAGTTGTGAGCTATAGACAGTTGTGAGTTATAGACAGTTGTGAGTTATAGACAGTGTCAGATCTTTTAGTTATAGACAGTTGTGAGCTATAGACAGTTGCGAGCTATAGACAGTTGTGAGTTATAGACAGTTGTGAGCTGCCATGTGAGTGTTGGGAACTGCACTCGGGTCCTGGAAGAACAGTCAGAGCTCTTAACTTCTGAGCCATTTCTCCAGCCGCCCAAAAGCACCTTTTAATCCAGATATCTAACGAGCAAAAGGAAGAAAGCTAAAAATTAGTAGACTCTCCTCCTTCCAGGACATTCTTCAAAAATTTTAGTCTCACTAAAACATCATGTATTTCTTTTTGTTATCTTTATTCATATGATGCAAACACCTGAATATGCAAATATACAGGAGGAGAAATTTAACATGCTCCTAAATTGTCCTTGAACACAAAACCTATGACATGAAGACGATCCAATCCACCAGACTAGCCAGGAGGGATAATAATGAGATTTGGTGCTGGTGTGTGTGTGTGTGTGTGTGTGTGTGTGTGTGAAGAAATGGACAGCTCCAATGCAGCCAAGGGGAGAATACAGTAACTCTACACTATCTTTCAGAAGGGTAATTAAAAAGTAAGTGTAAAAGTTGTAGTCTTATGCATCTTACAGACTTTAGCAATCCACCTTTTAGCAACTTGACCTAAAGATGTACACGTCGAACATTCACAAGCATTTTTTTTATAAAACCATACACACTACAACATGGTTTAAAATGATGAAGTGCAAATGGATGTGCAACAACAGGTTGCTTGAGTGATCGTGTGACATACACCTAGGTCAGAAATTATATATATATATAGCACCATTGATGTGGGATTCCCCTCTGCATACTGTGAATACCATTGGTTAATAAAGAAACTGCCTTGGCCTGTTGATAGAGCAGAACTTAGGTAGACGAAGAAAACTAAACTGAATGCTGGGAGAAAGGAGGCAAAGTCAGGGAGAAGCCATGGAGTCACCGTCAGAGACAGACATGCCAAAATTTTGCTGGTAGGCCACAGATTAATGGAGATGGGTTAAATTAAGATGTAAGAGTTAACCAATAAGAAGCTAGAGCTAATGGGCCAAGCAGTGATTTAAATAATATGGTTTCTATGTGATTATTTTGGGTCTGAGCTGCCACGTAGCCAAGAAACAAACTAATGGCCTTTTTACAACACATCATTGATAAATTCTCATTGTTGGGCATTAAAATTATTTGAAAATGTTTAGTCTTGAAGTTCATATTATGCGGACACTCAAAGGAACAATAATAAAAAAATTACAACTGAACTCAAGGAAGTATTTATATTAAGACCATTTTTCAAAGTTAATTTTCTGTGAATATTTAGAGTGTTTTCCCATCTCTAACACATTTTGGGTTCATTTTGGCTTAGAGTTTCAGGGAGACAGAGTCCAGCACAGCAAGGAAGGTAACAGTTGGGGAAAGCATGGTGCCCAGAGCCAGAAGCTGGCTAATCACATTGTGTTTATACACAGGAAACAGAGAGATCAAACAGGAAATGGGGCCAGGCTATAAACCCTCAAACTCTGCTCTCAAGGACATATTTCCTTCAGCAAGACTCCACATTCTAAAGGTTCTATAAACTTCCCAAAGAGAACCACCCACTGAGGACCAAATATTTAAATGCATGAGCTTCTGTGGGATGTCTCCTTCAAGCCACAATATTTGTTATGGTGGTGATGAAGATGATACTGCAACAAAAACCTTAATAAACAGTTCACACAGTGGGAGATTAACTGTTGGATACAATAACTGAAGTGACATTCCTTGACCAAAGCCCACAGTGAAGTGGCTTACACAAGTATATCCAAGTAATCTCAGCACTAAGGACGCTGAGGAAGGATTACTGTATGGTCAAGCCTGAGCTACAGAGTGAGTTCAAGGACAGCCTGGGCTACACAGTAAGTTTTAGGAAGACCCTCTCTCAAAAACCAACAAAAAAGAAAAATATAATCAGAGTCAAATGTTTTTATGTGGCAGATTATTTACAGGATGTCTGCAAAACTGTTGCTGCATTAATAAACACCTACTTTGATAACAAAGACAAAAGCCTTCCAGGTTGAAAAACTGTGAAACATATAGATTGTGCAGGTTTAAAGTATTCTTAATCATAAGTACCTAAAGAGAAACAAAAGTGTAAATAATGAAAGGAGTGGATATTTAGATTACATTGATGTTTCTAACCAAACATAAGCTCCTAAAGAAATGTGTGGAGGGGCCGAGAAGATGGTTCAGTGGGTCAGAGCATTTGCTGCTCAAGCCTGAGAACCTGATCTCAGATCCTCACCACCTATGTAAAGTCTATGTGTGGCCATGCGTACCGGTAATCATAGTACTCACAGACACAGTGACGGAGACCTGGGAGCTTACTGGCTGGCCCACCCAGCCAAAATGGGGAGCTTCTGGTTCAGCGAGAGACCCTGTCTCCGTGCAATAAGGTGGGGAGTGTTGGAAGATATTTAGTGTCCTTCTCTGTCCTCTAAACATATGCACAAGGGCATGAATACTCTCCCACGACATACACATACATACCACATATACATACAACACACGTACACACCCAAACATACAAAAATTAAAAATAAACAAAAGAAGCATGTCCAGATGAATACGTGATGCAGTCAGAAAACACCAACAGGGTTGTAATAATTATATTGTTTATTAGTGTCCACAAATGTCTATGGCCTGTCTGTTTTCTATCCTATATTCTTTTCTGTCCTCCTCTGCCAGTTAATTTTCATTTGAAGTCAGTATATACAACAAATGGCCAACCAAAAAGGCTGTCTTTTCTTCTGGTCAGAGAACAAAGAGATCCAAAGAGACACCTGACCTCTTAGGAGGCAGGGCAGCCATTGGAGGATCAGCAGCACCCCTGGTAGCTGCTGGAACTGAGAGGAGAAATTTCTTGGAAAACCCACAGATGGTAATATTCACTACGAACTGCATCATCTCCACATCACAAGAAGCGAGTTTTCCTTCCACCAAGACGAACTCTCTGGGGGAGAAGTCACAGATCTTTTTATTTAAAGCAATGACAGGCCCCAAAGCTACAGAGAAACTCTATTTTGAAAAAAAAAAACCACAAAAATGAACTGCACACTTACAAAATCTGTTTAATAATGTCCTGGTGCGGGAGAAATGTCTGTAATCTGTCAATCATATTTTAAATAAATGCTGATTGGCCAGGCAGGAAGTATAGGCGGGAAAACCCAGACAGGAAGTAGAGGTGATGCAATGAGAACAGGAGAATTCTGGGAAGTGGGAAGCTCCCGCTGCCATTCCTGCCCAGATCACCAAAGAAGCAACATGTGAACTGACAGCTGAAAAAGGTACCAAGTCATATGGCTAAAATAGATCAGAATAAAGGGTTAATATAAGTCATAATAGCTAATAAGTAGCCTGAGCTAATGGGCCAATCAGTTTTAAAATCTTATGGAGTCATTTGTATGATTTTCTTTGGGGTATGCCGGCTGTTGGGTGCCGGGCAGGACAGAAACCCCAACAAGCTGGCCCTTCATGCTACAATGTCCTACACCAGGACCCTAACCTTGAGCCACTTCCTGCCACTGCAAAGACACTCTTGATTTGAGATTTATATTTAGAACACAGTTTTTTGTTGTTGTTGCTTTTTTTTTTCCCACCAAGTCAGGAGACCAAATACAGAGTGCTTTCAAGTATCTGTGACAGGATTCCTGGGTGCTTTCATAGAGACTCATATCCACATGATGAAATGGCATTCTAAAATTATTTCCAAAAGAGCATTTATCAAAGTGAATATAATTTTTAAATTTTGGTCTTGTAACGAGTATGTGAAAAACGGATACATAATAAATATCCATTAAAAGATTACATCTGGGGTGAGACAGACATCCACCTCTGAAAACCGTATCTGATGATGCAATGGAGCTGATTGGCCATTTCTTAGAGATGGTGCTTCTAAAAGTCAAAGCTCTTAAAGAAATGCTGCTCTAACGTGGTGTGGTAACTGCACATCTGGACTCCCATTTCTGGGGAGGCCGGGGGAGGAGGATTGTGACCTCAAGGCCAGTCTGGGCTACACAGTGAGAATCAATAGCTAAACAAGTGCATTATGGAAATGAATAAATGAATTAAGCATAAAAAAGGCTATCCCATTAGTGTCTTTACACTTGAGCAAGGACCGCAGTTCCCAGCCCCAGATTCATTACCTGTGTCTTCTAGTGCAGACATCCCTGCTGCTTCTAACCTTTTGCTAGCACAAAATACGCTGCAAGGCAAGAAGCAAGGGTGTGAAGGAGAAACACCACACGAGTGGGGGGCCCCTGCACAAGTGAAGGTGCACTGGACAGTTCACACACAATTTTTTAAATAACTACGATTCTGAGGGGTGAAATTATTCTCCAAGGTCATACAGATAGCCAGTGGCAGAGCTAGGGCTTAAATCTGACCCCGGTGTCCTGTCCACTTTACTCCCTTATACAGCCAGGTAGATGACTTCAAATAGCATAAAAAATGCTGGCCACTGCTAAGAGCTATACTGCTTAAATCTAATGCATTAATCACTGGCAGCAGTGATGGTTCAAGAGCTAGGTTTGTGGCCTCACCTAGTCTCCCAGGGAGAGCTCTGGATGCTACAGCATCCAGAAAGGGGGCCCATGTGAGCAGCAGTCAGATCCAGAATGGTCTCCCACATAAGCTCAACACACTTTGCCCTTTTGAAAATTTCAGTGGACCATCCCTGCCAGATTCCACCTGATTCCATATAATAAAACCAGTGCAACAAAGCCAGGGCTATTTCCTGCCTCCAAAGTTTGTGTTCATAAAAGGAGGCACATTTGGATCACTTGGCACAAACTCCTTGCAGATGGCATATATACAACATTTTTCTTCTTCATTACATTATAGATGAGAGCTTATGGCAAAGATCCAGAACTCAAACCTTTAAAAAATAGTTCTTAAAACTAATGACCTAATGGCCATCAGCTTCCATGATCAAATATCCCCCTTGGGGGCTGTATGGCAATTTTTACATGCATCGTGTGCACGGCAACCTTTTTGAGGAAGACTTGACAATGTCTCAAAAACCATAAAAATGTGGGTTTTCTTTGATGTAGCAATTTTACCACTGGGAGTTTGCCCTAAAAAAATGGCTAGGAAAAAGGAAGATTGATGTTCAGTATTGTTCATCTTAAGTTGATTTATAATAGCTTAAAAAATAGAAACATCCCCAACTGGCCAAAAAAAGAAATACGCGAGTAATTTATTGTACAACCATATGGGGACAAGGTTATATAGCCATCAGAACAGCATTTTTCAAAGAGTTACTTAACAGCGTAGGGAAACCCTCATGATCAAGGTCAAAGAAGAATAAAGGATCGAACTGATGTATATAACAACCTCGGCCATGCCATTTATATATTAAGTTTATATAACCAGACAGAGAAAAACCTGGGCTGCAAGCTATAATGCTAAGACAGAGCAGACCAGTAACATGTGCTTTTATTTTCTCCTACATTTAAGAAATCTTAATTCTCATATAAGTATTAAAATGCAGTCCAGAAAATATAACAGATTTTAAAAATAAATTGATTTCTGGTGCCGTTGATCCTCAGCTAGAGGCCTTCTGCTATGACAGCCAAGCCAACATAAATGGTTAGACAGGGATGGTCCTTTGCTTTGTCTTCTGTCTGGCCCGCTCATCACTGCCGCAGAAAAAAAAGCCGTGTGATAGTGTGTGTCAGGCCCATCCTGGTTTCCATGCTTAAAGAGGATCTGAAAGCTTTACCTCAGTCAAAATGAGTAGAGATTTTCTTTATCTATACAATCGCTGACATACAAAGTGCCCCATTACTGCAGACAACTGCATTCTGGACTCAGAAAAAGAACCTCTAGCCTCATTGAATGCCAACAGCCCGTGGGGAGTATCCGCTTCCTCCTTAGAAGGCTCACATCTGCCTCTTCTTTTAATGCCTTAATTCCTGGAAGCCCTTTGTCTTATATGTTCTTGATTAACCCAAGGTTGACCAAGTCTTTCCCTTCTACTCATCCAAAGTCTATCTAACTAGACACTTAAGTGAAAACATGAACTCCCCGTGCCAAATCTGAATCAATTCATTTCAGCCTGATAGTACATCATTCATTATTATGACAGACTGTTTGAAACCATTTTCCTCTGCCATCTCCCCCCCCCGCACCAAATATGCTACCAGAAGCCTTGTTTTCTTCTGCCAGACAGCCTTATCTCAGAGGTCCTTTCTATTTACCTCCCTGTCAAATTCCATTTCACTCCAGCTCACTCCTGAGTTACCTCTGGGAATTAAGGCATCTCATATTTTCTTTGCTTTTGTGCAAAGACTAGGACCAAGGACCGGGGGGGGGGGGCATAACTCAACGGCACGGCACACAACTAAGAAAGCCTGGAGCCTTGGGTTTGATCCTGGTCACCAAGAAACAAAATCAAAAAACCAAACAAAAGCAACAATTAGTATTGGGAAAAGTTGTAGAACATTCCATTTTCTGACAGTGGGATAGAGTGTAAAGACAAATCCATGGGGAATCTATTGAAATCCACTGTCGGACTGAATGGTAGGTTTTTGTTTTGTTTGCCGCTTGTAGCTCTAACTGCCCCCCAAACTATGTGTTTATACAATCTTGAGTGGGTACTTGACAGATCATCATTCTTATCTGTGTTATTCTGGGGCCTTTGTGAGCAGAGCTCATACAACAGTGAGAACCCTATGCTCTCAGGAGAAGTTCAATGGATCTGCTCTTGGTTTGGTCGTACAGTTGTCTCTCACACTCAGCATCCACACCCCTCTCTCCACCTGCACAATATAACCAGCTAGCACGGCTAAGAACAACCCCCACCCCCACCCTGCCCCATCATCTCTCTTTTATTGCTGTTGCTGTTTTCTGAAACAGGGTTTCTCTGTGTAGCATTCCTGGCTGTCCTGGAACTCGCTTTATAGACAAGGATGGCCTTGAACTCACCGAGAATCCCCATCCTCTCTTAGCCATGCAGTGGGAGACATCCTTAGAGATGAAAACAGCCTCCCTATCAGTCCACTCCTAGTTACCTCTAGATTGCAGACTCTTCAGGCTTGTGTGTGTGCTCCATAAGGACAGAAGTGAGATTTGTGCAGGCACAGTTCCCTGCCATCCTTGGTACAGAGACAGAAAGGAGTCACCCACTTCCCCTTTCTATCAGGTTCTGCTTTGGAGATCCACTATGAACCCTGTCATTACCTGAAGTAATAATTTTCAACCCCCGCTCCATGATTGCCCTATCTCTTGTGTCATTAATAATTGTCCCTACTTAGTCCAGCTCTCTCCCTAGATGATCCCCTCACCACGTCATCAGTTCTCCCCATGTGCTGTGTATGTTGGAAAGGTGGGCCATTAGGCCCTATTTGCTAATCCAAGGTTACCATCCACAGCCATTGCCATGGTTAGCTCTCTACCGTCTCTCTCCCAACAATTTCCTTCTAGTTGATGTTATAATGCTCCACTTCGCACCACACACCTTCTTCCGTTTCTCAGCTTGACACTGAGTTACTTCCATCTACTTCTTTTTCTGTTTGTTAGTTTCTGGTTTTTGAGACAGGGTTTCTCTGTAGCTTTGAAGCCTGTCCTGGAACTAGTTCTTGTAGACCAGGCTGGCCTTGAACTCACAGAGATCTGCCTGCCTCTGGGATTAAAGGCATGTGTCACCAACGGGCAGCTTTTCCATCCACTTCTTAAATGACCAGTTTCCCAAGTCGTATACCTCCTGCCTGGCCAATTACACTTTTCAGTCTATTCTTTTTGGGCAATGTCATTCACCCATGTGGCATCAAGATTTTCTTAAATATCATTGATTCTTGAGGCCTTCTTATCCAGAACTATGTATCAGACATCATCAAAGCCACAAAATGTCCAGAGCAGGGCCACTGTGCGGTCCTCTGTTTTCCTTGGTATTTATGTCCAGTACCACAACTCATTCCTTCTCCAAAACTGATGGCTCCAGGCATAAGCACACAAACCATAATAAATACGCAAGCTCCTCAAATGCAAAATTTCCCAAGAAAAAAGGGGCTGAATAGAACAAACGCACCTACCGAGGAGCAAGGCCTCCTCTAGTGAGCAGGTTATTTCTGAGGGAGAACTGGATAAGCATTCAGGTTTGAGACTCTGCTGTTGGCAGCGTAGCTGGAGCCCTGTGCATCATTATTTCTGCAACCATCTTGATCTTTAGCTCTAGTCATCTGGGTAGCGAGGTAGGGCAATGAGAGCCAGAGATTTGATTTTGTTCTTTCTGTGCTTAAATCACAGGTATCAGCTGCATGTTGTAACACGGCAGGCCTTCCTGATCTCCTGTTTCCTGCTTCAGAGAAGGAACCCCACTAGAAATGGGTCCCCAGGTATTGTTCTGCCACCTTGCTCATGAGCTAGCAGAGAGGTATGTTCTGAGGAAGACGGCAGGCATGCTCTTCTAAGCCCTGCCCTTGGCATCTGGCGAGAGCAACATGCCCTCTTCTCCTGCATGCTAGATGCTTTGTGGGTACAGTCTCTGTAGGGGAGACTTATGTGTGTCTTCTTTTCTGGGGCTCACGTAGTAAGTCTAGCTCACCCCAGACTGCAACAACAGCAAGCACATTTACTCAGACCAAAGGCATGGCTTTCAGGCCTCCTTCCGTCAATCAGAAAATGCAGCTGAGTGGGGGGGGGACTTACACACATGAGGACTGCAAGTCGAAGGCCAGCTAGGGGTACACAGGGCTCCCCCAGAAAAAGAAAGGGAGTATTTGATTGTCGAGCTAACTGTCACTCCTGCGTCTCCCAATACAGGGAGTTTGTCAACACCATTAATGCTGGTTTGGATTCAGCTGTGTACTCTCAATTCTCAACATTTCTTGCTCGGTCATTTCTACTCAGTGTAGCATTAAGAAGCCCCAAACTCAGTTATGTGGAGCATTTTCCTCTTACAGTCTGTGCACGTTTTCATTGTCCCGTAGCTGGGACGTCAACAGAACAAAGAGCTGGAAACAAACACAGACAGACAAGAGAATAAAAGAAGTGTAACCAGACAGCCAAGGAGCAAAGACCTCACCGGCCCCTCACCTAAGCTGGGTAGTAACTAACCAGCTGAAAGACCCAGAAGTTGAGAAGATTCTTTCCCGTGTTCATCCTTGCACTCAATTTCAAAGGCAAACAACCTTTTCCAACAGCTACTTGCTATTCACGGGGACTGCCAGCACCCAGGCTTGTAGCCCCACTGTGTTCTGTGACAAGGAAGACAATTTACATTTGATTATACCCAGCCACATTCACAGACATCTCATCAACATCTTGGCCCACTTTTCAGAGCCTCATAATTTTCTTATTCATGCTCTCTGAAGGAAAGCCAGAAGAAATCATCTATTTTAGAGTATTTTTCTAGCAAGGGTGTTTGAAAAAAATTTAGACCCAGAATAAGTAGAACATTATGTCACTGTAGTTTCAAGAACACTCACTCAGTGTTTATGTGAGCGAACACCCCCTTGCAAGTGACTGTCACAATCCCTGTGTCGTAATGCTGGTGTAGAAGGGGGCTGGGATATGGCTCAATGGGCTAAGCTTTGCTGTGGAAGAGTGAGGATAGGAGTTTGAATCCCTGCCTCCTTTGTGTGGCAACCTACCTTTACTCCCAGGAGACAGGGACAGGGAATCCTCCCAGCAACCTGGCCTGGCTAGAGTTAGACTGACTGAATTAGCGAGCTCCTTGCTCAAGTGAGAGACCCTGCCTTAATGCACAAGGCAGAGCAATTGGCACAGATATCCAGTGTCAACCCCTGGCTTCCAGCCCCACTGAAACACATGTATGTTTACACGCATGTATACACACACACACACACACACACACACACACACAAACACACATGCACGCATGCCCACAACTGGGTCTTTAGTAATCTTTTTGGGGGCAAGGAGTTAAAGTTACTTTCAGGTTACAGAAAGTATTGTGAGGTGGTAGGTAAGCTTCCTTTGTGGTGAGTTTGCTAATCCACTATTGCTTTTGTCTAAATGGATCCTTGACTATTTGTTCCTCAAACATCATGTGATGGCCCCTTCAGTAAATGTCAGAGCTGCAGGGCTCCAAACGTTACCATCATATTCATAAAGCTGACAGTAACACAGACTACCTGAAACACATTCGCCATTGCTCTTTTGATGTATTAGTCTTAAAACACACTCATTTTAATATTACCTCATTTTAACAGCATAATATGGGAGGAAATTAAGGCATATAAAGTTAAGCTACTTTATGCTTTTTTTAATTTTAAAAAAGTTTATGAATATGGGTGTTTTGCCTGCATGCATGCATGCGCACCATGAACACATAATGCCTCTGAAGGTCAGAAGGGGGCACTGGGTCTACAGTGCCTGGTTAGAAGTAGGTTGCTGGAGGTATGCCACTGAAGGGTGACTTCTTGGTCCCCAGACCCTTCCTCTTTCTCTCTGCTTTTTGGTGCCATGAGGTGAGCAATGAACTCTGCCACAATCTCTCATCACTACGATTTTCTGTCTTCCCTTAGGCCCAAAGCAACAGTTTGGCTAACTCTGAATTGAAACCATGAGCCAGGACATATTTTTTATCATTAGCTGTTCCTCTCTTGTAATCTGTCAGAGCAACGTGAAAGCAAACTCTCATAGGTCAGTTCAGCCAGCAGAGCAAATGGGGTTGAAGAGTCATCAAGGCCAGTCAGTGGGTGTAACATGACCTTTTGAACTTTGGGTACCACATAATCGCCATGGCTCAGTAACCATGGCAATCAATTACTCACTTTCTAATTCCAGGTTCCTAACCCTACATGGGTGGCTACTTTACCCTGGACACCTTTGCTCATGTGTAAAATCAGGGGATGAATACTGTCTATACCCTATATTAGAAGCAGCTGAAGTAATATGCAAAGCATATAGAGAACTGTTGGGCCATGAAGAATGGCCAAGAAATGCTAGCTGCCGCTTCATCATCTGCTAGCTGAGAGGCCAAGGGGAAAGCACTCCCTGCGTCATCATTTCCTCGGGTGTAAAACAAAGAGTGGGAACAGTTTCAGGAGCCTTCCAGCTCTGGGGGAATCACAGAGAACTACTAACAAGCCCAGCATCTTCTCAGGCTCAACAGGATCCCAGTGGTAAAATTTCCGACAGTTGAAGCCAGAATAAGAAGGGATCAAAGTGAAATGGAGCCTTCGTCTTCATTTCTGATGGGAGTCCCTCAGGACTCAGGTAATGACAGTGATGTCCCCTCACCAGGAGGAAATGTGGGCACATAAGCCTGAGTTACATGTGGCTCCTTTGTAGGGAGGGAAGTAGGCACATTGCTGCTCAAGGAATCTATGAACAGTGGGTTCACTTTGCGGAGGGGGAGGCATTATAGTTACTTTTTGTCAACCCAACAAATCTAGACCTAACTAGGGAAGAGGGAATCTCAATTAAGGAATCACCACCATCAGTCTGGCCTCTGGGCATGGCAGTGAGCATTTTCTCAAATGCTAATGTGTGTTATGGGTCTCATCCGGCTATGGGTGGTATCATGCCCAGGCAGGTGGGCCAGGCCTATGTAAGAAAGGTAGCTGAGCAAGCTAGAGGAAGCTAGTCAGTAAGCAGTGTTCTTCAATGACCTTTGCTTCGGTTCCTGACTCCAGCTCCCTGCCTTGAGTTCCTGCCTAGGCTTCCCTCAATGACAGACTATGACCTGTAGCCAAATAAACCCTTTCCTCTGCAAGCTGGTTCTGGTTGGATTTTTAACACAGCTATAGACACACAAACCAATCCAGGGAGGGAGGGAAGAAGGCAGGGAGGGAGGGAAGAAGGGAGGGAGGGAGGGAGGGAAGGAGGGAGGGAGGGAGGGAGGGGAGGAAGGAGGGAGGGAAGGAGGTGCTGTTCTCCAAAGCATAGTTGTTTTTCAAGCCATCTATATACTGGGCTCCCTAGAAATTATTCAAAATTTCTCAGTGAACTATACAGATTAAGGTCTGGGGAGCTGACTCAGTGGTTCAATGACTTTCTGTACAAGCATGAGGTTTAGGTCTCCGGAAGCCATGCTAATGTCAGGTGACTGTGGTCGGCTAGTTGTTATTCCAGCCTTGGAAGATGAAGAGAGACAGCAGATCTCCTGAGCGTGCTGGCTAGCAAGGACAGTCACATCGAGGCATCTGGGTTTGATTAAGCGATCCTGCCTCACTGAATTCAGCAGAAAAGCAAAGGGGAATGATTCCCAACATCACCCTCAGGTCCTCACCCATGTTCATTGGCCTCCACGTGTGTAAATATGCACACCGATATGCAACACACACATGAAAATAGTTAAGACACTATTCAGACTAAAAACCATGGGAAAAGAGAAATTTGCTATCTTTTTGGTATCTTTCAATGTAAATTAATTGAGTCCTGCCCTTTTGCATAAGAAAAACATTAAAATGTATCACCTGGCTACTTGAATTTGGGGGAAACTCGTTTTACTTTACAAGCAAACTGCAAGGACTTGATTGGGTTTACTCCGGGTACATCTTGGCAAAGAATACTATACATGGATTAGAAACGCAACGTAACAATGCTGCTATCAGATGTTAACTGATGCCTACTGTGTGCCTGTATAGTGCCAGCCGTCTTATGTATGTCACCTTTTCTCCATATGACAATGCTCTGATGGCCACTAGGCTATGCAGACCAAGGACACTAAGTGTACGAAAGGTTCTCTGACCTAACACTGTCACAGAGCTAGAGGGTGACAGTACTAAGATCTGGCCCAAGAACGACATAGTAGTAGTTTGCCACAAACCTTCACCTATTAATAGTAGAAGAGTCCTCCCCCCACTTACACAGTGTTGGAAGTTTCCGTAGCAATCTATCTTCATTAAAAGTAGGGCTGCTTGGTTTAATCTAGTTTGGAATTGAGGGGAAACCTCTCAGTGAGTACTTGAGTTAAGATCCTAAGAACCCCCCACAAAATATCAGCTGTGCCAGCGTCTCTCTGCAACCCCAGTGATTGATGGAGATAGATGGACCCCAGGGGTTCAATGGCCAACCAATCTAGCCAACCAGTGAGCTCCAGATTCAGAGAGAGATCCTGTCTCTAAAAATAAGAGAAAGAGAGAGATATAGAAATAATTCAGTCAGTTAAATATCTACTGTGCCTAAGTCCAGATCCCCCCAATACATGAAAAGCTGGGGATGGTGGTATTGCACCTGTAAGCCTGTAACTCCAGCTTTGGTGGAGGTAGTTGGCCAGGCAGCCTATATAAGTCTATGAGTTTGGGGTTCGGTGAGAAGCCCTCTCTTAAAACATAATGATAGAAAGGCTGGAGAGATGACTCAGAGGTTCAGGGCCTGTGCTGCTCTTGCAGAGGACCAGAGTTGGTTTCCAGGACCGACACTGGGTGACTTAACTGCCTGTAGCTCCAGCTCCAGGAGATCCAACACCTTCCGCTAGCCTCTGAGGTCATCACATATGCTCACACGTCCTCACAAAGCCACCCCACAGACACACACAATTTAAAAAATAAAAATATGAGGCCGGGCAGTGGTGGCACATGCCTTTAATCCCAGCACTCGGGAGGCAGAGGGAGGCGGATCTCTGTGAGTTCGAGGCCAGCCTGGTCCACAAGAGCTAGTTCCAGGACAGGCTCCAAAGCTACTGAGAAACCCTGTCTCAAAAAACCCTAAATAAATGAATAAATAAAATAAAAGTATGAATCTGTAACACAAAATAAAATAAAGGTAAACAGTGATCATGGGAAAACATCAGATGCCAATCGTGGGCCTTCACATGCCTGTGAACACACATTCGTGGGCGCTCACATGTATGTATGTACCCATACATACCCATGCCAAATTTAAACTTACGAGAAAGAAAAATAACCAATAATAATAATAATATAGGAATTATATAGAGGAAGACATTCAATGCCAACCTCTGGTCTCCACACGTGCATGCATGGGTATATGCACACTTGTACACATGTGTACACACACGTGTAATACAACATAGTAAACTGCTTAAAAATGCTCTAATTGAGAAACTAAGCCCTCTTTATAATCTGCTACCCAAGGCGATGACACTGCTCATTCTGCTTCGAGGAGCCTTCTAGTAAACATCCATCAGCTCTGGAAAGCAGAAAAAGCCTCCCGTGGGAGTGATCGTGCAGATAGGGCGATTCTCTGGGGGCCTCAGAGCCCGCTATCTGCACAGACAAGGAAGTGATGCACACAGCAGCCCCAGAGAAGCAGACAGAGCGACTCACACCTATCCCCAGGCTTCGTTTACACTTTGTGAGGCAACCATTCCTTCACCAGTAACTATGGCCAAAGTACCTGTCCATGCCTTAGCCCTGATATTAGGCTATGCAGAATTTGCTATTGACCAGCACATTTGACTGAGAGTGCACACCTTCCTTTTTTAGAGTGGGCTGATAGGATCCATGCTAATTTCTGATAAAGCAGCATGATTACCTTCCTACTTTAGCATCTCATCAGAACTGTTATGCTAGCACCAGACTCCCTGATACCTCTCCCTTTCCTTTTATTTCTAAATAGAAACTCGATCAAGAGACACTGCAATCCTCCTTAACTGCCCCCAGAGACAAGGAAAAGCCAAAATATAGCAGTTAGAAAACCTCATTCATTATCACATTGAAAAGGAGGAAACAGAAAATTTCTCAGTCTGTCCCTCAACTGGTGGTTAAGAGGAGGCAATTTTACAGGAAGTTTATAGAAAATCTGGACTAGAGAGTTAAGTCCATGATATGTAAAGTTAAGGAGAGGCTTTTGAGCCTCCCCCCTCCCCCAAAAGAGGCATCACAGGACTCCGCCTGTCATTTATGCTGCTGACATATCACAAAGGCCATTTAGGCCACTTCTGAAAGTGGCTCAGAGGCCACACAACAGAAGCAAAAGTAAAACCAAATCTCAAACCCACAAAGCAATCAGGATACTGCCTCCAAAGAGGGAGAGCCGTGCAGAAGCATTTTATAATCAGAACCCTCTCCAGACAGGAGGGGTTTCAAGTCCTCTGGGGAGATCTCTGTGGATGCTTAAATGCCGTTTCGGGAAAATGTTTACTGAAGTGTGCGCTCTTGTGACACCCTTCAATTTCTTCCCATTGTAATTACCAGACATAAAGAGCGGGATTGGTGGGTAGCTTTCCCATCTCCTTCCCCTAAGTCTCCTGCTGATGAAATTCTTGGTCGGCACTCAAACTCTGCCAGCACTGGAACTTTTTAGAGTGTATTCATTTCTCTGTATTTCTCTTTCGTTTCGTTTTTCTTTCCTCTCTTTTCTTTTCATCATTTTGTCTTAGTGGCCAAGAAGAACTTAAGATCGAGGTATTCAAAGACATCGTATGAACTAATTTTCATACAGCAATGGCAAGCACATACTTCCCCTTGAAATACAGACATAAGACTTGAAGGCCCAGATGTATTTACAGCCTCTTCGTGCACAGCGTCAACGCGAGTGCCGTGACTATACATCCTAATGAGCTCGTCTGCATTCTGCTCATGCGCCGCCAGCCTCAAAGAACCTGAGTGTTCCCGTCATTTACGAACAAGCCCTGACTCACCAAGATTTACAAAGCAATCAGCGGCACAGAACTAGATCTTTCTAGTCCTTACAGAAAATTCCATGCCGTTCTGAAAAGAAAAAAAAATTAAAAATACAGCACACGAAGTACGAGTGCATTTCAATGCAGCGTTCTTGACCTGGAGAAAGGAACAGAAAGAGATAAACACCCACACAGGGCTTTGCCACATGCTGGCACAGCACTGTTTCTGGTCCTTTCACAGAGAGCTGTGACCAAGCCATAGAGGTTCAGGAAGAGTCGAGTAAATCCTACAGATGCAAGTCACGCCTTGAATCTGCTCACAGGTCTGAACGCCTGGGGCAGAAAAGACACATAACTGATCTGTGCCCGAATCTAGGGAAGACAAGAGAAGAGGCACACATGAGCATGAAGTTTGGAAGGAACTCCATCTGAGAAAGGCATGGACGGGGGTTTTCATATACGTCCATTTGCCTCAGAGCTTGTTTGACCATGAATAAGGCACGGTTTTCCCTTGGGCCTTTACTGCTATCAGTCTTGCATGGCTTTGAAAATCTTGAAAAGGCTTCGAAGGATTTTGTTGTTGTCCTGAAGGAGCAGAAGGGTAGCATGATCCTCATGTGTGGCAGGAACTTTGGCACCATCGATTGGAATTTCCTGATCTGTGGAACAACCCCATGGAAGCCCGAGTATTGAGAATGGCTCGAGCATGGTGGCTGAGAATGCAGGGTGGCTTTTAAGGAAAGTAGGCCATTAAGAAAAGGAAGTTTCCTGATAGAGGGTGGGCTAAGAACCACACAGGAGAATCATATCCTCTAGTGGAGGACCACAGGGAGGGAGGGTAATGTCACAGGGGGGTTGAGCAGTGTCCCAGTCCCATGTGAGGCAGCAGGTGCATCCTGGTGCCTCCACACGTAGGTTTAAGCTCTGGAAGGGTGGAAATTAGCCAGACTTCCAATGACAGGAGATAACGAGGAAGTGTGTGCACCTACGGGAGAGTCAAGGATGGAGGAGGCAGAACTGGAGATGCAGTCAGACTCAGGAGAGGAGAGAGCAAAAGGAGAATGGAGTCGATGTGTTTTGTAGGGCTCACAGGAAGGAAATGGTAGTGAGGTGAGGGATGGAAAATGTGTGAGTGACAGGCTAGGCTTCAGTGTGGGCCTTCCCTGAGGACATTTGAGAAGGATGGATGGAGACAGGGAGGATAGGCTCCTTCTTCCTATGGGCCTCGGGGAGGAGAGGACACAGGCTGCAGGAAATGCCTAGAGAGAAAGGAAGGAGGCTGAAGGTACCCGAGAAGGGTCACGTGAAGCTAGACTTACAATTTATGCTTAGCATCTTCTGTTAGTCACAGTAGCAAGAGTACTTTACTAAAGCCTGCGATTGAGAGAGGATTATCTAAAAAGCAAATAACAAAATCTGCCTCCTCTATCCACTGTCCCCACCCTCCCCACCCTTCAAAATTAATCTGCCAAACCAGATAAAAGCTATACAGATGAGGCCCTCTTGGGTAACACAAAATAAAAATACATCTGGTTCACAAAGCTAGTTAAATTCATAGTATCAGAGGGTGACAATGTGTTTATGGAGTGAGCTTTTAAATGGGAAATCCACACATTTTGACAAAAGCAACCCTGAGATACAACAGGAAACCTCCTCTTTACAGAATCATGCTAATTCAATCACCCATGAGCTATAATCAAGCCACACACTGAAGGAACGGATAGACAATGGTTTCTAACTTCCATTACTTTACAGTCTCAAGGGGAGTATCCCAGACGTTACCTTTCAATATGACATGACTATTTCCAGCAAAGAGAGTTATACAGGGAGATGGGAGCCCACCCAGAAGTTTCCAAAGGGGACTTTTGAGAGGTCACATGAACAAGGTCACCCTAAGGGTGGTCAGTCAAGTCAGACTGGTCTCATCTCTGAAGAGGGAAGGGAGGTAGAGGAGTTACACTGGGAGGTGGAGAAAGTGAGATAAAGGGGCAGGAAATGAGGTGAGGCAGGCTGTTGAAAAGAATATGAATTGTAGCCTGCTGGGGAAGGAACCAATAAACTTCTAGCTGGGAGGATGCCTCATCAGTATCCAGGCCACTCCCCTAGCCACTGGTTCAATGGATACCATGCCTGCTCGCAGGGAATGCCTATAAGATCTAAGGCCAGTACCTTTTTGTTCCCGCCTTTACAGCTCCAAGAGACAAGCTTTGAAGTTCTGAAAAATCATTACCAGAATTGGCTTTTAAAGATCCTTTAGAAAAGACTCAAATGGCCCATGGGTTGTCACCAATGTGTGAAAAGGTTCCCAAAGGCACAGAGTGTTTACTGGGGACCTCCATTTGATCTGATGTGTATATAGCAGCAATGCTTGAAGCTTTAAGTAAACTAACAGCCAGAGCCTGGGAGATATCCTTGAGGAGCACCACAAGGCTGGTACAGGGATACACCCTTCGGGGGCAGTTAAAGTCTGCACTGATGCCAGGATCGGCTCTCCCATTTTAAGTCCTTAGCCTCACAATTGAGGCCTGCACAAAAGCTCCTCACTGAATAGCATCCCTTGGGAGTTGGCATTTGCCAGCCCACTTCCCTCACAGAAGAAGCCCTTTCAACTGTAGTGTGTGCAGGGAATTCTGGGAAATTGAAGTTTCTCATCATCCTATATTTCTAATGGTATCCGAATATCTCAGTGTTGTGGGACGTACAGACTTGGGATTGAAACTTTGGCCTCACACATACGAGGCAGGCATTCCACTACTGATTAACCCCTGACACGGAAATGCTTAAAACTGCCTTGGTTCTGACCCTAGAGGAGGTATACATCTTAACAAACACATGTATATACCTTTGCTTGATTTAAGGTTATTTATTGAGAGGAATGGCCTTAGACTCTCAGTTTCTCAAGTTATACCACCCAAGCCCTTGTAAATTCTCAGTATGGGGAGAGTGCGGTTAGGCTTTGATTACCATACTAACCACACTGACTACACAGGGCTCCCTTGTATAACCGCCTTTTACAGGTCTCGAAACACAATTTTACACTTTACTTTCACAACATTTCTGGTTCCTGGTGAGTTACTGCCATCCAGTCCCTAAGCAACAGGTATAAGGGACTCCATTGTGATACCGTTACTACAGGGAAATGTCACCCATTCTGCAGCAGGCCACTCTGTGACTGGGTTTGCAGCTGTGGACGATAAGGAAGGTGTTTATCTGTGGCCTGAGCTTTTCAAGCCATCACTACTCAGTGCAGTTCATCGCCAAGAACTGACCGGGTACCCAAAGGAATCAGAGATATATCCCATTAATAATCAGACGGACAGGGGGGCTTCGTGGCAATCAGACTATACAAGGAACGTGGATGGTCTCAATGGATGTCACGCTCCGAATGCTTTTTGCTTGCTGGGTGAGATTTCCCGGGAAAAGCTGATCCTGATGAGGACTTTGTAGAGTATTAATGATGTCATGTTCTGTCTTTCAGTAATCATCTCCTCCCCCATCAAATCCTCCTTTTATCTTGGGGTGCAAACTTAGGGCGTGATACATGATAGGCAAGTGCTCTACCAGTGAGCTATATTCCCAGTCACTTAAAAAAAAAAAAAAACAACCTAATTCCTGATTTAGTTTCAGGCCATTCCCACTAGGGTCATAAATACATGAGAAGCCACATGGCAAAAAGAAAAATATTCAGGCTTTCAGTGTTAAGAGTTCAAAGGCATATTCAAATCCTTCCTCAGCTGCTACTTGGGATATTAGACTTGACTTAGTCTGAGTTTTCATTTCCTCAACCGTAAGTGGCTATGGATAATACAACCCACCTGCTGGCAGATTCCAAGCAATATATGCAAAGTATCCAATGTCTTGTTTCCAGCATTTAGAAATTAGAAGCCATTGTCATCTGGGGGTTGATGGCACCATCTGATGGGTCCAGAGACCTTGGTCTTATCTACATGGTTTATATTTTTCAATAGCTCTATAGTTAACTTATTTTTCTCAGCTCTTTGTTCAAATTAGTCCAATATAATATACCCTACAGGCTTTTATCCCAGCATCACACACCCTTCTTAATTGCTCTTACTGTCTAGCATATCACCTGAATTTCCTACTTAATAGATCAATAGTGGCAGCCATGTTTTCACACTGAACTATGAGCTCCTCAAAGGCAGGTGTTTTGTCCACTGATGCATTTCTAGTGCTTGGTGGACTCTTGATATTTGATTTAAAAAAAATGAAGAATTGAATGTGCTTCACATTTTAAATGTTGGATCTGTTAGGGTGATACACCCTCAAAGTTGTCCCATATCAGCTGTTGAGAAAGTGTAACACACCAGACAATGCTAGTGGGGTGCCTAGAACCAGTGAGGGGGGGCTTTCGACTGGCTCTCACCCAAGGCACATGGACAGAAAGCATTCTTTGCATGGACTTAAGTATTCACCACCTGCTCCAACACCTAAAATGAGTCACGATTTATGCCCATCAGGCAGCACGGGATGGGGGGGGATGTTTGAACAGCCCATGACAAGGAGGGGACTTCTGCTAAAATGAACAGCTCCACAAGTGTGATGTTGACCAAGCTCAGGATGTTTGACAGAAACCTGCTTTTTAAATGTGTAGACAGTTTCCACATCCACGAAACACGGTTGCCTTGTTCAGGCAGCTGTGTCAATAGCTCACCAAAGCCCCAACTATCAATCACAGGGCACTGACTAGGATTTTAATCAAACACAGGAGCTCTTAAATTGAACAGAGAGGCCTCCATCGTGCAAAGGTGCAACAACACTGACAACGCCTTGAATCCTGATTGCCAAACCTTTAATATCTATCACAGCCTTTTACGACTGGTACATGAGCTCCATAAGAGAAAGGAGAGCATCCATATCTAAATCTGAGGAAAATATTCGGTGCTTGTAGTTACATGATAAATGTTTACTGAACGAATGAATAAACTTATTTAATTCAATACATATTTCAAAGACTCTTTACAAAATCCCAGAGATACAACTGAAGGATGAGAGACCAAAGGCAGTTGATTCAATAAGATGGATAAAAGTTGATCACAACACACACGCGCACACACATGCACGCACAGACACATTTTGTGGGTTGGTTCTTTTTTTTTTTTTTCTGAGCTTGAGATGAGATAGAGGCCCAAGTATGTAATTCAACTGCTAAATGAGCTAATGCCATCTCAGCCAAAATTAGAAATTAAGAAAAGCAGAGGTAGGGTTTGACGAAATGGCTCAGGGGTTAAGAGCACTTTTTCTTGCAGAGAACCAGAGTTCAACTCCCAGCACCCATATAGTGGTTTACAACCATCCAGAACTCCAGTTTCAGGTGGTTAGACGCCCTCTTCTGACTTCTTCAGGCACCAGACACACATGTGGGGTACAGACATGAGTATAAGAAAAACATTCATTATATGTAGATATAATGAAATAAATATGAAAGTAAAATTTAAAAGAAAATTAATGTGTCTAGAGCATAAGAAATAACGACTTTCCTGAATTAAAACAAACAAACAAATGAAGCAAAACAACAACAATAAAAAGGCGACTGTATCTAGGAAAGAGATGTGTGAGTCTGGGTGCACAGTTTGGAAAAAATAAATCTTGACACGATGGTGAATGGTCCAGAATTAAAAGCATGGCTTTTAATGGAAGGAACTAAATAGTATAAGGACATGCTGGGAGAATCCATCAGAGCAGGAGAGTCAGTGAAGCAGTGCTGGTCCCCTTACCATTTTGGCCCTAGCAGTTCCCTGCGCCTATCTATCCTAGACGTGTGAGCATGTAAGGGATTGACACTTGTTTATTCTTCTTGAGATCTGGCAACTATTACATGTCCAAGGACAATAATAGAAAAATGAAACAGAGACGATGGGAAATCTTTCCCATATAAAAACAAGCTAATTGCCCCCCCTCCACACACACACACGCTTAGAGTTGGTTCTAAGGTTTAGGGGCTCTGACGAAAATAACCTTTGGCTTTATAGAGATGGAGTTCTCCATACGAAGCAGAGGCTTCACGGAATTTGAGCTTGGAGATGAATGTAATGACAGCTGAGAGTCTGTCTAGGCACAGGCTGCTGTCATGAGAACTTGAATCAGACAGTGTGCATTTTGTTTTTACATTACCACACAATAGTACAAGATCTAGCACACAGTCAATATACAGTAAGCATTTAGTAGATGCTAATAATAAAAGATGCCAAGGCCGGTCAGCAGTACCTAGATCCAAGAGAGACTATTACAGAAACTGGTTCTAGAACTTTCAGTGGGAGTTCATCATCAGGTTACCAGGACTTCTGGTCTACCCTGGAATACTAAGCCAGCCGATCATTCTGCTTACATCCCTGTCATGCAGAGTTAGCACAATTTAGATTTTCACCAGAAGACATTCCAGGCTCTGTGACCTGGTACCCAGGGCGTCTCAATTCTTGATCCTTCTCTCCTTAAACTCCTGCTCTCCAACTACATCCTACTCTGCTTTGTGGACATAGTTCCCTTGGACAGTTTGCTCTGTGCTTCTGCACACCCACATCTTCTTCCATCTGCCCGGAACACATATGCCTGGCAAATTCAAAGCATTGCAACAAACTTCCAAACTCTCCTTTTGTCTACCAAAAAAAAAAAAAAGCTTTCTCAAGATTCCCAAGTAGGCTTCATTAATGTCCTTCTCTGTATTCCCATGGTACCTTGGTCTGTATCTTTCTTAATACCTGCTATTTTAAGTTGAAATGTCTGTCTCCCCGCACAAATAATCGATTCTCCTCAGATGGACAACCATACCTTCCATGGCTAGAACCCCAAACTCACAGCCGTGGGTACCACAGAGGTTCACATGGTCTGAAATAACGGGGGCAAGCTTGCTGCCCTTGCCTAGAGTGACCCAGAGATCAGTGGTTATGTTTCCAAAACGAGGAGATGATGCTTATGATGCTTGAGCCCTGATGACCGATGGCCTCGATAATCACTTTACAGCCCTCATAATAATCACATAAGCCTCCCTTCAGACTCTAAAAACTAAATTCCTTCCATTTTTAAAAAACAACTCAGCTCAGAGCACTAATGTAATATCCTAAGTGGACAATTTTACAAGCTACCCCCAGGAGCCCTGACTGTCCTCTCTTTCTTCTTCAACCTGATCTACCTCTGCGTACATCAACTTTCACACAGTTGTAACTAAATAACATCAAACGCAGAGCCTCACAGAAAGCGAACACATTAAACAAATATCCTTAAGAGCCATTGGATCCAGGATCCCGAGAAAAGGATGGCACTGACAGTGGATGCGCTGAGGGTCCAGGAGAGGCAGGGATGGGGGCGACTGCACCGCTGTGACACAAAACTTTCAAGTGCTTATGCTTACAGCTTGATAGGTTAGTGAGGGGCAGCCTCAGAGAGCGACACAGCAAGGGGCAAAGGAAAACCAGACCCTAAGAGAACAGAGTCATCTGCTCCATGTGCAAAATGATGTTGGTTATAGAGTCCTGGGTACTTGGCCTACGGTTCCAGGTTTCCAGAACGTTCTTTCTTCCTCTCAGGATGCTCATCATGCAGGCTTAGCAGGTGCCATGTTTTAGAGATCAGTATGTAGGGGCGTAAAAGACGAGCCACACAGACTGAAGAAAATCACACGCACCACGGAGGCAACACCTTGCCGACACACAGCAAGCACCCTCTCCC
Organism: Myodes glareolus; assembly: GCF_982192425.1. Taxonomy (NCBI): domain Eukaryota; kingdom Metazoa; phylum Chordata; class Mammalia; order Rodentia; family Cricetidae; genus Myodes; species Myodes glareolus. The sequence continues at coordinate 40,314,995 of NC_142033.1, forward strand.
CCACTATGGGGCTTTGCAAAAGTCCCTAAAAGACCAAATAACACATCATTTTATCCTCGAGGGCCTTGTGTTTTCTGTCCTAGCTGCTCAGCTCCCCCATTGCGGAAGGAATGTAATCAGGATGTTGCAAAAATGCAGAGGCCCGGCTGATTCCAGTGTTTACAGATAAAGATGAAATTCCCACTTCATTTTCACATGCCACACAGCATCGCTCTCTTACCATTTCCTCAACCCTTTAAAGACCTAAGAGCCAGTCCCAGCCCAGGCCACAGATGAGGCCTGCTTTGTTCTATACAAATGCTCTTGTTTGACCTCCTGTGGGTTTTTTTACAGCCAAAATGTCAGCAAAATGGCCCATTCCTGGAAGAGTCTCAGTATTTGACCATTTCAGTGGTAAACCTAACTTTCATCTCACAAAGCAAAGCAAAGTGCATCTTTCAAGACTTCTTTTCTTTCTTGTCATTTTCTACGGAAGTTTGACACCCTGAACACCATTTCGTTTGTTGTTTGTTTGTTTTTGCATGAGTTGGAGATTTTATTTTTTATTATTAATTACATTTTTTTTCATTTATTTTACATAACAACCACAGTTCCCCCTCCTTCCTCTCCTACCACCTGGTACCCCTACCTCCCATCTACCTTCCTCCCCACCAACTCCTCCTCTGTCGTGTCCATTCGGAAAGGGGCAGGGCACCTCCCATGCATGTGGACAAAGTATAGCACATCAAGTTGAGGCAGGACCGAGCTCCTCTCGCTGCATCAAGGTTAGGCTAGATAATCCAGGTCGGGGGAGATGGGTTACCAAAAGCCAGCTAAGTGTGCTAGGGACAGGTCATGATCTCACTGCCAGGAGCCTTACAGTCAGACGAAGCTACACAACTGTCACACACATGCAGAGGGCCTAGACTGGCCCCCAGGCAGGCTCCCTAAGCCCAGAGTCCATGATCTCCCATGCACTCAGGTCAGCTGTCTCCATGGGTTCCTCTGTCATGACCTTGACCCTCTGGCTCACACAATCTTTCCTTTCTGTCTTCAACAGGACTTGCGGAGCTCAGTCCAGTGCTTGGCTGTGGATCTCTGCATCTGCTGAACCCCATTTTGAATGGTCTCTTATGAGCCTGGCAATATAAGCCAAGGCTGTAATAAATGCCCACGATTCTGAAAAGTCAGTGAAAGCCATGGAGTGTATAGACAGAGTTAGAGGGACCAAAGACGCATCACCGCTCACAAGCCATCTGTTCTTCTATTGAGTTGAGCAGCTGTCCTAACAATGACTTTCAAACCTAGCATCTTGAATGACACTGGTCTCCTACCAGAGGCAGAACGATAGACGAAACATTGGAATCAGAGGTCATTGTCTACCTGTGTACCTCTAATAGGATTTCTTTTATGCTTAGCTGTTAACTATAGCTTTCTTTCTCATGAAACTTTGGTGTGACTCTCTTTCATGAACACTGGAACTTACATTAATTAATCATATTTTCCATGTTGTTATGGCACTAGGAAACTAAAGCCAAGTTCCTATCCCAACTACAGAAACTATATATGTATCTTTTGGTTATATTGATACTTTCCATGGTCAGAGCTTTTATCTTTTCCAACTATATTAGTGAATTCTTATAAGTTTTGGTTAGAACAAAAGTGAGATATCAGCTAATGAACTCGTTAATCTTAGTGTAGCCTGGTCTTCTCATTGAAACATACACAAAAACAAGCATGCTAGTAACGCATACAAAAAAAAAACATGTTAGCAACATGGTCACATCAAGATGAACCAAACAAGGCCTTTCTCTCAAACACCCCTTCTCCAGGCATGCACATCTCCGTATGCTTCTGGTCTTCATCTGGCTGTCTGCATCTAGTCACCATGGCGCTTTGTGTTTACACAAACAATAAGCAAGGGAAGAATTGCTGCCCATTTCCTGACAGCTATTACTTAGAATTTCAGGCCAAGTGCTTGGGAGTCCAACTCTGCACACCAGAGATGGTGAGGAAAGATAAGTCCAAGCCGTCTAGTCTGCAGTTTTGAAAGTAGAAGACTTATTTTTTTCTAAATGCCCAGAAGAGTGAAATAAGCCAACAGTATCAGTGATTTTTCTTATCCATTTAGCAACTGGTATTAACTGGGCATAGAATCTTAGAATAGAAAAATGAACCAGCCGGATTTTGCACCACATTTTGACTTTTACCTTTGTATACACAAGAAACAGATCTTTTCAATGGCCTTTTAGGTGTGTGTGTGAGAGAAAGAGTGTGTGTGCACATGTGTGTGTGTTGTACACATGTGTTTATACGGTGTGTACATGTGTGTGTCCCTTCCTGAATAAACATGCAAAGACCAGAGGAAGACATTGGGGTGTCTTTTTCTATTGTTTTTTGACTTATTCCCTTTAGACAAGGTCTCTCACTAACCCAAAAGCTTCCCCTTTTGGCTAAGCATGCTGGCCAGTGAGTTCCAAAGATCTGTCTGTCTCTGCTCCCCAAAACACATGCTTGTACAGCAGGTTCTGACCCACCCCATTATCTCCTCAACCCAGGAAACAGATTTTAGACATCAGAGGAACATGTGGAGGATGGAAGGAGGACTCTGCAGGCTTTGGGCAAACTGTATATTGCTCCTGAACTGTTAGCTACTGTATAAAATGTGGGTTCTATGCTATACTTCTCAAGGTTGCTGAGAAAACAAACAAACAACAAAAACAAACCAAACAAACAAAAACCAGAGGAAGAGGACAGTGTTTAGAACGTGGCAAAATAAAAGTGAGAAGATGGTTGGAGAGATGGCGCAGTAGTTAAGAGCACTGGTTGCTCTTCCAGAGGACCTAGGTTCAAGAATGTGTGGTACATGGTGACTCACAATAGTCTCTAACTTTAGGCCCAGGTACCATACATTCTTGTGGTGCATGTATATACAAATATATGCAAACAAAACACCCCAACACATAAAAGTAATTTACAAACTTTTAAAAATTTAACCAACAGGAGAAGGACAGGCTGCCAGACTCCAGGACTCCAAGTCTCCTATCTCTCACTCAGGCATGCCTATGAGCAAGGACCTTCTGGCCCACGGGGTCAGTGTCCTAGGAAACACAGCCACCCTTCCCATCTACCACTTGGGATTACTGTGAAGAAGAAACAACAGAGACAAGATGCTTAGCACAGAATCAGCATGTGACATACAGCTAACTGCCAGTAACAATGTCTGACACGTAGGAAGCGTTCAGCTGATGGTTGCCATCGCTAATAGATGTACTCCAGTGAGAAGGACTAGGGTCCCAAGCCTCACAGGTATAATGCTCTTTGGCATCATTCCGTATTCTTTCCTTTCACAAATAGGAAAATTCACACTCTTCTACTCTGGAGGCAGAGCCCAGTCTGTAACACATGGCTTTGGGCTTCAAGTTCTCCATTCTTAGCTAGAAACCACACTGTATTCCTGGTCTTTCTGCCTCCAGCAATGGTGGGGTCATTATGGAAACCAGTCTCCCATGCTCATAAAGGGAAAGCTGGGAAAAGATTTAAGCATTGGGCTTGGTAGGGGCTGCCACTGGTGACAAGGCAGAACTCAACTTTGTTCTTCATCCACAGCATGTGGATCTGGAAGGCATCAATATTTAATTTTTGTGAAACTGGCCAAAGGCCTATAAATTAAAAATATAACTATAGGAAATCAAAATGACTTTGGGGAATTAAAGACTGATAAATTATACTTTGGGATAGAGCCAGGTCATAGAGTCATTAATCAAACAAAAGACCCCGATTTTTCTTTTTAATATGAGAAAATTTACTAGGGTCTTTAGAGTTTTTTTCCAGTAGTGACAAGGAAGTTCTCAAACAGGATTCTCATGAACAGGACTTTCTAAATAATGAATACTGTGATCATTGCTAAAATAGTTTCAAGTGAAATATTATTCCAAGTGTTTAGTTCAGCATACACTTCAAAATCAAAATAGAAACCAAAAAATCAGCAAGTGACTGATCGCAGAGATGGGACCGTTCAGGTTCTAAGCATCGTGAGAGTTTATGGCCTATAGCACAAACCTCAGATAGCCATCAGTAGGAGAAATGCCATGGTCTTACAAGTGGTCAAAGTCACAACCACCATTCACTGAAAGTTCATTAGGGCTAGACAACACATTGAGTTGACCTACATGTCCTTGTTCTTCACAAATGAACTGATTAAACGCTGTGGTGGATTGAAAGAAAATGGCCTTTAAAGGGAGTGGCACTATTAGAAGGTGTGGGCTTGTTGAAGGAAGTGTGTCACTGTGGGGGTGGACTTCAAGTTCTCTTTTGCATTCGCTTTGCTCAGTGTGACAGTCAGTAGACTTCCTGAAGCCTGTAAGATGTAGCACTCTCAGCTCCAGCACCACACCTACCTACATGGCGCCATGCTCCCCATCCTGATGATAACGGACTGAACCTCTGAAACTGTAAGCGAGCCACCCCAGATAAATGCTTTCTATCTAAGAGTTGCCAAGGTCATGGTGTTTTCTTCCCAGTAATAAAAACCCAAACTGAGACAGATGCAATTATGATGCCCTTTCACAGATATGGAAGCAGAAGTTCAGGGAAGGATGCGAGAGAGGAAGGATGTGTAAGAGAGGGACACTAAGACCTGCACGAGAGTAGTGACCATCACCAACTGCTTGGGAACACATACCATGTGCCAGGCAGAATCTGGTCACTCTGTTCATGTCGCTCAATTAAGCCTGGCCACAGCCTCATGAGGTTGGTGTGAAAGTTCCTCTTCACTTAACTGGAGAAGGCTGAAACATACTGACCTATGACCCCTAACAGAAGTTGCTCAGCAGGATGATGAAGCTCCATAATTTACCCCGCAGCCAGTAACACGCCACAGGAAGACAAGTGTTGCATGATCTCAGTTGTATGTGGGGGCTGAAAAAGCCAAACTCACAATGTACAGGGTAGCCTGGCAGTGAGCACAGACTATTGAGAAGGCCAGGACATGATCAGGGCGGTACTGGTCAGAGGGCGCGAGGTTTCATTTAGACCAGAGGAGCAAGTGAGCTTTCATGGCAGGATGATGGCTGTGAGTTCTCGTGATCCACGCTTCAAGTTGGCTGGGTCGGTTTCAAATGTTCCCACCTCAAAATGGCAAGCGTGTGAGGTGCCACACAGATTCATTTGCCTGGCAGTCATCCTTCATCATAACATCTGGCCGGACCCCACAAATAGCTACAATTATTTGTTACTTAAAACAAATTTGAAAAAGAACAGCAAGAAGCAGCGGGTGTAAAGAAAGTCCCCGTTCTCAAACCTTTGACATTCTAGTAGTGAAGACCCAAGCCAACAGGGAAATCTCTGGGGCGTGAGTGGGGAAGGGGCTGCCTTGACAGTAGCTGAGGAACGAAACATAATGCGGAGCTGGAAGTAACTAGAGACGACATCAGAGGGTGGTATTAGCTGTGTTATGCTACAGCTCACTCCAATCTAGGGCTGTGACTTATCACAGCAGAAGCAATATGCTCACTGCCTGGCCCAGAGCATGCTAAGTGGAATAGTAAATCAGGCAAGAAAAGGGAGGGAGGTACAGGTGCTTTAAAGGCTTGGGAGCAGGGAAGGAATGAAGAGGTTAAAAAGAAGAAGAAAGTGAAGATTAAAAAAACCCAGGGATACATCAATTCCATTCCACAGGCAGACAAGTATAACAATATAAGCAGGCTCATGGGGATTGTCCTCATTAAAAAACACAGCTCCTGGGACTGAGACAGTTCAGTCATATGCTACATGATGCATAAGCATGAGGGCAAGTGTTCCATCCCATGGAACATACATTGGAAAAAATGGGTACTGCAGCTTATACCTGTAATCACAGTGCTGGGTGACCAGAGACAGCGGGTTCCCTGAGCTTGTGAGCAAGCAAGCCTAGCTGATTTGGCAAGCTCTAAATTCAGTGAGAGATCCTGACTCAAAAAAAAAAAAACCCAAACACAAACATAGAATGACTGAGATACACACTCATTGTCAACCTGTGCCCTGTACACACACGCACATGCCCATGTGCCTCTGCATATATGCATATGTGTTCATGCCTGTGTGCACATGCACATGGAAACAATAAATGTGTGAAGATGTCTTTCTACATCGAAGGCAGTCTTTATTTGCAAATATTAAGCAAATGTTCATTAGAAGTCTGTGACAGTGTCTGGACTGTCTTGATGGCTAAGCAGGAAAGCCAGATAGGAACAATGAGTCATTTTGTTCATTGTTAATATTTCATGTTTGCAAACTGAACCAACTGAACTATGGCTGAAAACATATAAAACATCAAATGAGCATAAATATATAAATAAGCATGAATATATATTACTGGAATATTATTTTTCCCTCCAACTGTTTCAAAGCACAGGCTCTGTTTACCTAACTTTGGGAAGTCAAACCTGTGCCTTACACTCTAGGGAACCCTTGTCTGACTACGCATGAGAGACTATCTATCACTCACTGGTTTAGTGACTTAATGGCCATGAACTAGAATGATGGAGAATTCAACAACTACAAGCCAAGATGGAACTGTTTCTTCTCAAGACTGTATGTAAGCAAGTAACCACTGGTTCAGGTCAAGACTGAGATTATGGCCAGATGCAGTGGTAGCTACGCCATCACTCTTGCTATAGCCTTCTCCCAGAGCTCTTTGTTTTCCATCCCCGATGACAATTGTCCATCACTTTCCACAGCTACTCTCTTCTCATGCTGACAAAGAGGAAAAACAAAACAAAACAAAAAACTACTCAACCTCTTTCTTACATAATGTGTTCCCTGCCACCCCCAGGAGATTCAGAACTCAAAGGGCCTTGATGCTTTTATCAATGCCACTCAATGTCAAGGACAGGAAATAAAAATATTTTTCTTGTCCGACTCAAATACAATACCCCTTTGTGAAGCTGCTTTAAAAAAAAAAACTAGAAACAAAAAAATTTGAGAAATATTTCAGGTGAGAGATAGTCATCAAAATATTCCATTTTGTTAAAAACATCTCCAAGCTTTTCTTAGCGTTCCAGCTCACACAGCACTAAACTTCAGCATGATTAATCTGTTTCACCCTCGTAGTGGAAGGAACTCTGAGGTCATCACAAAGGAGAGAGCAAGGACCTGTCCCGTGGGACAGAAGTCCCTGCAGGCAGGAGTCAAGTTAGAGGGTTGTTTTCAGAATGGGAACAGGACAGAAGGGCAAGGGAAGAGGGAATAATGCAAATTGCTGCATCCTCATTACCTGGCAACTGGAGTTTAGATCAAGGACCCAGGGGGTAACTTAGGCAACCAGGAGAGTCCCTGAAGGCTAAACCTATGACAGCAAAGTGTGCATGTTCTCATCAGTTGCTCAGCACAGATAAATGAGGCCCTTCGTTTGGGAAGCTTAACTGTGTCGATGTCAGTGGACCTAGCAACTGGAGGTGAAAGGGGACAGCAGGAGTGTGGCGTCTAGGGTGGGCTCAGACATTACAGCTCCAGTGGAGGAAAGACTCACACGTAGAGATATGCACGACGGGAACAGGACTTTGGGGAACGGGGTGAACTTGGTAATGAAAAGCTAGGGACCTGCAGGGCACCAGAAGCTCAACCTGACCTTCTTTCTTAATGGCTTCTCCATGCCACACCAGTCCCCTGGGCTCAACTCCTCCCCTCAACAGGAGAAAAGTAGATGACAGCCAAGTCTGCTTTAAGTCCTGCCAAGAAAAACTTTGCAGGGTTAAGAACATACATACAAAAGCTTTAAATATCATGCTACTGTGGCTACTTTTTTCATAGGTTTCCAGGGCACATATACGCACAGGGAAAGATTGCTTTTATTCAAAGGGCTCAAGAATGCTCACAGTCTACCAAGGAGCTGCTAAGTCCTTCAGCTCTTTCGTCAGCTGTATCTGTTCTCCAAAGGGCTGGAGATTTGTTTCAGGGCAGTTGATCTTTGAGTTGGCCCATTAGAACTCAAAGCATAGCGTGGAAAGCCTCCAGCATAATCTCAGTACTGTGGCCGAGCAGGTTTGGGGGACATGGGTGGGCAGGCGGGAAAACAACACTAATTCACTGTGTTCCTTGAACAGGAAAGTCCCCACAGGAGACAAGGATGAATTTCAGGTAGGAAAAGCAACATAAATATCTGAAGGAGGATGACTTCCACAATGGCGAGTTTGTGGACATGCCTGGCAAATCTGTCATATCCATATACACAAAAGAAGGGGAGGGGATGACTAACCAGGACTTGTGAGAGATCAAAGTGATAAAAATAATCTCAAAATAATGCACACTACACATTTTCTAGAAAGGTACAGACAGATATCTTTGTATCGTCGTCATTGTCATCATCATCATCATCACCATCATCATCATCATCATCACAGCCCTACAGCCAAGATACCAGAACCCCAAATGGCAGCACTGCTCTAGGCTAAGGGACCTAGTAGGAGATGTAAGATCTGGATGGGAGAATTAAGATGGTGACAACATCCCTTTAAGTGCTGTTCAGTCAACCATGCACGTAAAGATGACACAACGACTAGGAAGGTACACATCACTGTGCTGCAGCACGCACGCGCCTTCATCCTAGTGCTCAAGGAAAAAGCCAAAGTTCCGTTCTGAAGCCTTTATCGAATTATTCTTTATCAATAACAACCCAGCAGTCAGATATTGTGGTAAGAACCTGAATGATCAGAGAAGCAGCAGAGAAGCAACCAGTGACTTCCCCCCTCTCTCTCCTTTTTTGATCTAAAAAGAGCTGAGAATCTTCCTAAGCCCCTCCCTACTACATCCTATATCTCTCTGTCTTGGTCCCCCAAAACCTCTATGGCTAATCATGGCCAGCTAGTAGGTAGGCCCACCATCCGAATCAAATTTTATTGTCAATCTTGAGAGTGTCAGAGTGTGATCAAAATATGCCCCAACTTTCCACTCAATCTAGGCCGAGTAAAACAGAAGTGGACTTTAGATGCCATGTGTATTGAACCTGCCGGTTTCATGAAAAACCTAACTTTCTAGATACAAAACACCTTCTCTACAGGAGCACAAAGAAGACCTCAATACAATCAAACCTAATTCAACCTTTCCCTGCAGAATCACCATGGTGGCTGGGACCCTGTACTCATATCCTGAAAACTTGGGGTGGGGGCTAGGGGTGTCTTCAGGCACTTACTGCTGCTCAGTGCAGTAGGACTCGGGTCTACATGTTCTCCATACCATTCCACCTCCACTTTGGTCAAACTGACTGTTCCCCTGCCTGAGCTGCTTTACAAAATTTTTCCCAACAAGGTTTTACCATTTGAGGGTAACAGCAGATTCTGTGTGCTTGGCAGCAATTCCATTGCCTACTGAGCAAGGAGGAGCTGTGGAGAAGTAACCCAGGGGCAGCAGCTCATGGGGTGAGCTTTGTCAATAGGAACATGATTCCTCCAGGCACCCAGAAACAGCTGGGTGTTCCCACCCCAAACCCTATCTGGGCATCATGCACCACAGCAAACAGGCCACTGGAAATGCAAAGGAGGAGAGGGTGTGAATTCTGGGGCTGATGGACACACACTGAAAGAGGAGGACCTTTCTGGTGGTAATAAGTGACATTTATTGAGTCCAAAGTTGTCTGCATCCTGCCGTGGCTCTATAAACAAGTCTTAGAGCCCTCTTTTTTTTTTGCTAGACTTTTCCTTGCATGCATTAACCAGCCCCAGTTATGGGTGTCATGGGGAGGTAAAGCTGTGTGAAAAGATTGCCCAGTTTGACACTAAGAAGTCTGCAGTAGCCAGCCTCAAAAGGATACCCAAAGGAAAGAAAATGATTCAGAAGAGAAAAATAACCCCGTGGCTAAGTGGAAAGAAGAAAAAAAGGCAGCTGCCACAGCTCCTGAAGGGAGCTGGATGAATGTGAGCAAGAACTGGCTGCTGAGCCCAAGGCCAAGGGCCTCTTCATTCACCTGCCCAAGAGTATCTTTTTGTTGGATGAGTTTAAGCAGAAGTGCTCCAATGAAGCCACCCTCTCTGTCGCACTGTGGTATTGTGGGGAGCACTTTGATAAGGATGGCTTGTCCCTGTGGTATGCTGAGTCTGCTTCCCTGTAGAGTTTGTCCAGCCTGTCATGAGTTGTAACCACATCATAGGAATGTACCAGAGACTGGACAAATGGGGGAAGAATGCCCTTCCTAGTGCTACCCTCTTTGGAACCAACAACAACAGATCCGTTTCTGGTGCTTGGGTCTACTGAAGCCAAGAGGATGCCTCTCCACTGAGTTAGGTTGGCAGGTGAACTTGGAATCATATACATGGCAGAAAATGGATGCTAACAGTCAGGAGATCTATACCCTGGTTTGAGAGCACTTTTTCTGGAACAAAGAAAATAAACACATAATTCATGTATTTTATATCCTTGTATTTACATGCACAACTATAGATCAACATGTTTCTTTTAAAAGATGGCATGTGCATGTTTATAGTTAAAACTAAATACCATTAGACATTCTGAGCCCTGAGGTCGACCAGCTGTCCTGGAACACTCACTAGAGAAGAAAGTGCTGGATCCACAGAAAGAATTGGCATCCAAATCTCTTAGGCAAAGATCCATATGTTACCTTCTCCTTCACCCATCTGATGCAATTAAGCTTTCTTCAAATCAAAGATATTACTCACCCAAAAAGCACATGCTGATGATAACAGAGGTTCATTATTTCTTGAGAGTCAATGGATCCCTTGGCCAATATATGTGGTAATTGGTAATAGGTAATTCTTCAGGACTATTACAAGAAGTAGCTCATAATTTCTTTAGCTCTGGCTTTCACTGTGTGACAGTTCCTTTATAGAAGCACTGCCCAGGAAGGTTTTCTTTCTTATTGTTAATCCTTACACTGATGTGAGACACTCCTCCCTCACAGTGAGACAAAATGTGAGCCCTATGATAAAGTGATGTCTGCAAAATGATGGGGGTGGGGAAAGGCCTGTGTATATTTTTTAAGAGAATAGAAGAATTTATTTCAAGAGAATAGAACTGGATCAGTGTCAGAAAACAGCAGGGGTATTTGAAGGGGAAGTGAGGAAAACGGTCAGCCAGCTTTTCCTTCCTTTCTTCTACCTTCCTCCCCTTTTCCTCCTTCCCTCCCACGTCCCTTCCTTTCTCTCTCCTCTCTTCACCTTTTCTCACCTTTCTTTCCTTACCAGTCTTCTCATATTACTTTCCCCCTAGGTTGTTTTTCTTTCTGAAAGTCTCTACTAATTAAGCAGGTGGGTAGATAGGTAGTCAGGTGGGAGGGTAGGTAGTCAGGTGAGAGGGTGGGTAGACAGGTGGGTAGATAGGTAGTCATGTGGGAGGATAGGTAGACAGGTGGGAGGGTAGGTAGACAGGTGGGAGGGTAGGTAGACAGGTGGGAGGGTAGGTAGTCAGGTGGGAGGGTAGGTAGTCAGGTGGGAGGGTAGGTAGACAGGTGGGAGGGTAGGTAGACAGGTGGGAGGGTAGGTAGTCAGGTGGGAGGGTAGGTAGACAGGTGGGAGGGTAGGTAGACAGGTGGGAGGGTAGGTAGTCAGGTGGGAGGGTAGGTAGTCAGGTGGGAGGGTAGGTAGTCAGGTGGGAGGGTAGGTAGTCAGGTGGGAGGGTAGGCAGAAATCTGTAAATGTGTTAAAGACTTAATTGTCTTGACTGAATAATTTGAGCACAGAGGCCTCCTACCATCAGTACCATCTATGTAGAAAAAAAATGCCCAAGAATATCCTAAGTTTTCCCATATTTCTAAGTGAAAATGTAGAAGCAGCAGGGTGGGTAAAAATCAATACATTGGAAACGTCTAGGCTGGTTAGGCTTTCTGGGAGCATAACATTGAAACCGAACAAGGAAGATGGAATGAGGCTCTGTCAAAAATGATTTCAGCAGAATCAGGGCTGGAGTGACGATCCCAGGACAGATAACAAGGATAAAGTGATCCAACTAGAGCTGTACTCTGAACCAGAAAAGCCAAGAAGAAGCCAGGGAAAACAGAGCAATTCCAGACCACTGCTCACCCCACAAGCATGGCTCAGGTCAGGGTCTCAAAGGTCAGCCCTGGAGAGGCAGGGACACCATAGCAACTTTTCAAGATGTCCTTTTCATGGTATTTGTGGGGACAGCCAACAACAGCCAGGGGGCTGTTTACCAACAGCATTCTCCAGCACCTCCCTCAGACATGACTGGAGAAATTCCTGCCAAAACCTACATGGGAACCAGAGAGAAGAGGCTGAGTGTAGCCACGTAAAACACACCCCAGTCATGTCGTAACCTCCAGCTCCTTGCAAATGACTGCTGGGGGAAGAAATGACTGCTTACAGACAGCAGAGCCCAGGGATCCATCCAGCTTCCAGACAGAAACCAGAGGGGAAACTCACCACCACGATCTGAAATTCAGAGCCTACGGCATCTAGGAATAAAGCATCCACAAAGGAGAGGGAACAGGGTCAAGGGCAAGTACAAGTCATTGTGGAAGATGTTCAATGTCAAAAAGGACACACCATATTAAAGTAGACGTTCTACAGATTGGAGAAGTCAGATAGAAATTAGTACATTTTACATACCCAAGAGATAGGAGGCTCTGGGCTCTGGAGGGAACCAAGCACAAGCTCGGTTGCCAAGGTAGTACCAGAAGCCATGGAGTCTGGCCTTCACTAAGCCATCTGCTTAAAGCTGGGCCTTAGGAGTTTTGGGGCCCCTGGAAACAA